>NC_029781.3:35717639-35718256 GCF_000817695.3 Arachis duranensis
AAATAAGATAAAAAGAAGAGAATATACTATAGACTCCAAAATATCAAGGAAACTTAGCTCCAATTAGATGAGCGGGACTAGTAGCTTTTTGCTCCCGAACAGTTTTGGCATCTCACTTTATCTTTTGAAGTTCAGAATGATTGGCATCTATAGGAACTCAGAACTCAGATAGTGTTATTGATTATCCTAGTTAAGTATAATGATTCTTGAATATAGCTAGTGTACGAGTCTTGGCTGTGGCCCAAAGCACTCTGTCTTCCAGTATTACCACCGGATACATACATGCCACAGACACATAATTGGGTGAACCTTTTCAGATTGTGACTCAGCTTTGCTAGAGTCCCCAATTAGAGGTGTCCAGGGTTCTTAAGCACACTCCTTTTTGCCTTGGATCACAACTTTATTTCTTTCTTTTTCTCTTTCTTTTTTTTTGCGAAATTTTTTTTTTTGTATTCACTACTTTTTCTTGCTTCAAGAATTAATCTGATGATTTTTCAGATCCTCAATAACAGTTCTCTTTTCCCTTCATTCTTTCAAGAGCCAACAATTTTAACATTCTCAAAACAACAAATTCAAAAGACATATGCACTGTTCAAGCATTCATTCGGAAAACAAAA
>NC_029781.3:35723901-35724931 GCF_000817695.3 Arachis duranensis
TTGAAGATGTCCTCTAGCTCTGATTCTAGACTTTCAGTTATATTGATCTCTTCCACCAAAGAGTCAATAATGTCAGCGCCCATGCAGTCATTTGGTGTGTCTGGATGCTGCATAGCTTTTACAGCATTCAACTTGAACTCATCCTCATTGACTCTCAGGGTTACTTCCCCTTTTTGTACATCAATAAGAGTTCGTCCAGTTGCTAGGAAAGGTCTTCCTAGAATGAGAGTTGCACTCTTGTGCTCCTCCATTTCCAGCACTACAAATTCAGTTGGAAAGGCGAATGGCCCAACCTTGACGATCATGTCCTCTATTATGCCTGATGGGTGTTTAATGGAGCCATCAGCAAGTTGGAGGCATATCCGGGTTGGTTTGACTTCTTCAGTCAACCCAAGCTTTCTGATAGTGGATGCAGGTATTAGATTGATACTTGCTCCAAGATCACATAGGGCTGTCTTGGTGCAAGCACCTTCTAATGTGCATGGTATCATAAAGCTTCCTGGATCTTGAAGCTTTTTTGGTAAGTTTTTCAAGATGACTGCACTACATTCTTCAGTGAGTAATATTTTTTCAGTTTCTCTCCAATCCTTCTTATGACTTAAGATCTCTTTCATGAACTTAGCATAAGAAGGTATTTGCTCAAGTGCCTCTGCAAACGGAATCTTTATTTCAAGAGTCCTTAGATAGTCTGCAAAGCGAGCAAACTGCTTATCCTGTTCCGCTTGGCGGAGTTTCTGAGGATAAGGCATCTTGGCTTTATATTCTTTAACCTTAGATGCTGCAGATTTATTCCTTACAGAAGTGGTTGAAGAAGCCTTTTTAAAGGGATTACTATCAGCACTCTCAGGTGTCTGATCCTCCCTTGGCATCTGAACGCCAGAATTGGGTGAAGATTGGGCGTTTAACGCCAACTTCTCTCCCTTCTCTGGTGTTTGAACGCCAGAACTGGGCAGGGAATGGGCATTTAACGCCAGCTTTCCCCCCTTTTCTGGCGTTTGAACGCCAAAAGTGTTCCTCTCTGGGCTCTTAT
>NC_029781.3:35726965-35735304 GCF_000817695.3 Arachis duranensis
TTTTCTGGAGTTAAACGCCAGTTCTCATGCCAGTTTGGGCGTTTAACTCCAAGTTTTATGCCAGTTCCAGCGTTAAACGCTGGAAATTCTGAGGCTGATTTGCAACGCCGGTTTGGGCCATCAAATCTCGAGCAAAGTATGGACTATTATACATTGCTGGAAAGCCCAGAATGTCTACTTTCCAATGCCGTTGAGAGCGCGCCAATTGGGCTTCTGTAACTCCAGAAAATCCACTTCGAGTGCAGGGAGGTCAGAATCCAACAGCATCTGCAGTCCTTTTCAGTCTCTGAATCAGATTTTTGCTCAGGACCCTCAATTTCAGCCAGAAAATACCTGAAATCACAAAAAAACACACAAACTCATAGTAAAGTCCAGAAAAGTGAATTTTAACTAAAAACTAATAAAAATATACTAAAAACTAACTAGATCATACTAAAAACATACTAAAAATAATGCCAAAAAGCGTATAAATTATCCGCTCATCAGTGATCTTGACCCAAGAGTGTAGTGTAGTATTTCAAAGAGGCATTCCACCAAAACTCAAAGATCCAGGGAGCTTCATCATATCATGCACCATAGGCAACATGACATTGGAAAGAGCTCTCTGCGATTTAGGTGTCAGCATCAACTTGATGCCTCTCTCAATGTTGAAAAAGCTTGCAATAGAGGAAGTTAAAACTACCAGAATGTCACTTCAAATGGCTGATAGATCACTCAAGATACCTAATGGAGTTGTAGAGAACTTATTGGTGAAGGTTAGAGAATTCATCTTCCCTACCGATTTTGTCATTTTAGACATGGAAGAAGAGGGACACAACTCAATTATTTTACGGTGACCTTTCTTAGCCACAGCAAGAGCCATCATTGATGTAGAGAAAGGTGAAATGGTTCTCAGGGTGCACAATGAGCAAATGATCATCAATGTCTTTAAAGCAATGCAATACCCCTCTGAGAAAGAAAAACATATGAGAGTGGAAATGATAGAAGACTTGGTGGAAGAAGTGCTTGGAACAAACGGTCAGGAGGAACAAGAAGAAGAAATTGAAGCAGATCAAGATGTCTTTGAAGAAAAAGTGAATGAAATCTCTTTTGAAGGCAAGACAGAGGAGGTGCTAAAGCAAGAATTAAAGCCCCTCCCTCCTCATCTCAAGTATGCGTTGCTCCAGCAACCTTCCAAAAGTGTATGCTCTCCATATTCTCTGACATGGCAGAAAAATTCTTAGAGGTCTTTATGGATGATTTTTCTGTCTTTGGTAACTCTTTTGATACTTGTCTGCACCATCTAACCCTTGTCTTGAAAAGATGCCAAGAAACAAATTTAGTTTTAAATTGGGAAAAATGTCATTTCATGGTACCATAAGGTATTGTTCTTGGGCATAAGGTTTCAAACAGGGGTATAGAAGTTGACAAAGTTAAGATAGAGATCATAGAAAAGCTTTCTATACCAGTCAATGTGAAAGTATTGAGAAGTTTTCTTGGTTATGCTGGATTTTACAAAAGATTCATCAAAGATTTTTCTAAAATAGCTAAACCACTAAGCAACTTGCTAGTGGCTGACAATCCTTTTATCTTTTATGATAATTGCAAGAATGCTTTTGAAACCTTGGAAAATAAACTCACTACAGCACCAATCATCACACCTCCAGAATGGGGACTTCCTTTTGAACTCATGTGTGATGCAAGTGATGTTGCAATTGGTGCTGTATTAGGACAAAAGAAGGATAAGTTGCATCATGTTATATACTATGCAAGTAAAGTTTTAAATGAGGCACAAAAAAATTACACCACCATAGAAAAAGAACTCTTGGCAATTGTATATGCATTTAATAAATTTAGACAATACTTGATTGGTTCAAAATTGTAGTATATAGTGATCATGCTGCTCTCAACTATCTCATGTCTAAACAGGATGCCAAGCCAATACTTATCAGGTGTGTTCTGTTGCTATAAGAATTTGACATTGAAGTGAGAGATAGGAAAGGAAATGAGAACCAAGTTGCAGACCATTTGTCAAGACTACCACAAGAGATCAACCAAGATACACCACAACTAGTGAATGAGAAGTTCCCAGATGAACATCTTCTTCAAGTCCAACAAGCACCTTGGTTTGCTGATATTGCAAACTACAAGGTGGGAAGAAGGATTCCCTAAGGGTTCACCAAGCAACAAGTGAAAAAGTTGCTCAATGAAGCCAAGAAATTCTTGTGGGATGAGCCCTTTTTGTTCAAGAGATGTCCAGATGGAATGATCAGAAGGTGTGTTCCTGAAAATGAAATGAGAAGCATATTGTGGCATTGTCATAGTTAAGCTTATCGTGGATACTTTGGGCTGGAAAGAATAGCTGCTAAAGTGCTTCAAAGTGGTTTTTATTGGCCATCCATATTCAAAGATGCCAGACAATTTGTGCACCAATGCAATGAATGCCAAAGAGCATGAGACCTAACAAGGAGGAATGAAATGCCTCAGAACTTTATTTTGGAAGTGGAACTATTTGATCTCTAGGGCATAGACTTCATGGGACCGTTTCTCCCATCATATTTCTTCAAATACATATTGGTAGCAGTGGAATATGTCTCCAAATGGGTAGTGGCCATAGCAACAACTACATGTGATGTACCAGTTGTTCTTCAATTTCTTAAAAGACACATCTTTACAAGATATGGAGTGCCTAAAGGCCTTATTAGTGATGGTGGCAGCCACTTTTGTAACAGACAAATGGAAAAGCTGTTCCACAAATATGGGATAATTCACAAAGTGGCCACACGATACCACCCTCAAACTAATGGCCAGGCTAAATTGGCAAACAGGGAGCTAAAGAGAATCCTAGAAAAAATGGTTGAGGTCACAAGAAAAGACTGGGCAAGAAAATTGATGATGCTCTATGGTCATATAGAACTGCATTCAAAACCCCAATTGGGAAGTCACTCTTTTAGCTAATCTATGGCAAATCCTGTCACTTACCTATGGTGCTCGAGCACAAAGCTTGATGGGCCACTAAGCTCCTCAATCTTGACTCTCAAGCAGCAGGAGAGAAAAGGCTATTGCAACTCAATGAGTTGGATAAGTTCCGATTGGAAGCCTATGAGAATGCTAAGATATACAAGGAGAGAGCTAAAAGATGGCATGCCAAGAAAATCTCAAGAAGAGAATTTGAACCAGGTCAACAAGTGCTATTGTATAACTCCAAGCTCAAGTTTTTTCCAAGCAAACTTAAGTCCAAGTGGACTGAACCCTATTTGGTGACCAAGGTTTTCCCAAATGGATACCTTGAACTTCTGAATGAAGCTACAAAGGACACATTCACAGTAAATGGTCAAAGGACAAAGCATTACTTGGGAGGGCCTTGGAACAAGGAGGAGAGCATTCATGAATTGAGTTAAACAAGAATGAAGGACGTCAAGCTAATGACGGTAAAGAAGCTCTTGTTGGGAGGCAATCCAACCACAGGTACTTTCTTGTCCTAGTTGTTTCAATAAAAAGTCAAAGATTTTCTTGTATTTCAAAGAGTTAAGTTTGGTGTTGCACAGTAGGATGAGTATAAAAAGGGTGAATGTGTGATTTTAAGTTTGGTGTTCCACCTTAGACCTCATGAAATACACAATAACCCTCCAAAGAGCATCATGAGTTAGAAACTCCAAAACAATCAGGGAAATTTCCTGACAGTTGCTCAACTTTTAGTTATAGCTAGCTTACTTAATAAAAGCACAAGGTTTCATGTGTGTAATTAATTCATTGCATAATAGACAGTGGCAAAGAACTAAGTTTGGTGTTCACACACTAAAGTCAGTTCAAAAGCCTATAACCATTCATGCATGCTAACCATCTTTCAAGTGCTTAGAGGACGACCAACTTCCATTATCATTGTAGAAGGTCGTTCAATTTCTTGGAGGAAGCTACACATCATCATCCAAGGAGAAAAACAGAGCTATAGAGAATAATGATAAAGGGAAAGCTAGAAGACACTACCAAGAAGGTTGTATTGTTACTTAATCCCTGCTGATTTGGAAACTCTTAATTGGAAGTATAAGTGTACCCCTGCTGTGTCATACTGCTTTGTAAGTCATTCACATACTTTTGATTGCCAGTGTCATTTAAGTGTTCTAGTCTGAGTGCCTGCTTCATTTTCATCTGCTTAAATATATGTCTTGTTCCCCTTTGCATGAATAAAAGAAACTGATTGTGAAACAGAAAGAGTAATAGTCCAATTTGATTAGAAATAAAATAAGGTTCTGTGGTAGTATATGTTTGATTGTTTAGCAAGTTCACTAATAAAGATGAAGGGTAGAATGTCCCTTTTTAGCATGAACTTAGCTGTTGTCTGTGAAACCTTAGTGAATAAATCTCCTTGAAAGAAAGAAAGAACAAAAAAGAACAAAAGAAATAAAGAATAAACTATACACCAATAGCTCAACCCTAAAGACACATGCCTGTGGTGTTTTTGTACTAGGATTTGCTTGGATAATTAGGTTCTAAGGAGTATTTTAACACTTGGTAACTTGGGTTAACTAACTCGGGATTATCAACCGAAAGTCCACTATCAAGAGCAACCTAGTTACAAGCCATTTAGTGACCCAAAAAGGTGTTGGGCATCAATGTCTCTAGAATTAAATTGTGAGCCAAGTGTCTGTGGTGTGTATGTACTGAAGAGAGGCTTGAGTTAGTAGGTCTGAGGGGTGCTTCATCACCCAACAGCTTGAGTCAACTGGATCGGGAGTGTTGACTGAAAACTTACTTAAAAAGCTACCTCAATACAAAACACTTAGCTGCAAATAAAGTATAAGTTTCTCAGCAAAAGAAAAACAAAAATCAAACATCGAGGATTAGTGAATAACAAGGTTTCATAACAGCACCATAGTTAGGACTTAAAGGGACATCTCAAACCTGGAAACCAATAAAAGTAGAGCTTTGATAAGCGGATATTTTATAAACTTTTTTGTGGTATTTTCATGAAGTTTTTAGTATGCCTTAGTTACTTTTTAGTATATTTTTATTAGTTTTTATGCAAAAATAATATTTCTGGACTTTACTATGAGTTTGTGTGTTTTTCTATAATTTCAGGTATTTTCTGGCTGAAATTGAGGGATCTGAGCCAAAAATCTTATTCAGAGGCTGAAAAAGGACTGCAGATGCTGTTGGATTCTGACCCTCCTGCACGCGAAATGAATTTTCTGCAGCTACAGAAGCCCAATTGGAGTGCTAGGAATTGCGTTGGAAAGTAGACATCTTGGGCTTTCCAGCAATGTATAATAGTTCATACTTTGCTCGAGATTTGATAGCGCAAACTGGCGTTTAAATGTTAGCTTTTTACCCTTTTCTGGCGTTAAACGCCAGAAATAGCATAAAAGTTGGAGTTGAACGCCCAAACTGGCACCAAAGCTGGCGTTTAATGCCAAGAATAGCCTATGCACGTGAAAGCTTCAATGCTCAGCCCAAACACACACCAAGTGAGCCCCAGAAGTGGACTTCTGCACTATCTATCTTAGTTTACTCATTTTCTGTAAACCTAGGTTACTAGTTAGTATAAAAACCACTTTTAGAGATTCATTTTGTACCTCATGACATTTTACATCTGAATTTGTATCTTCTACGGCATGAGTCTCTAAACCCCATGGTTGGGGGTGAGGAGCTCTGCTGTGTCTCGATGGATTAATGCAATTTTTTCTGTTTTCTATTCAATCACGCTTGTTTCTATTCTAAGATATTCATTCGCACAACAAGATGAATGTGATGATCCGTGACACTCATCACCATTCTCAACTTATGAACGCGTGCCTAACAACCACTTCCATTTTACCTTAGATTGAGTGTGTATCTGTTGGGTTCCTGGTTCACGAGTTTGATTGCCTCTCCTGACAACAAAGCGTTCAAATCTGTGAAACCAGAGTCTTCATGGATCTGGGAAGGGGTGATTATGACGAGCTTCAAACTCACAAATGTTAGGCACAGTGACAGTGTGCAAAAGGATCAATGGATCCTATTCTAGCACGAGTGAGAACCGACAGATGATTAGCCCCACGGAACCCGTAGTTGGACCATTTTCACTGAGAGGACGGATGGTAGCCATTGACAATGGTGATCCACCAACATATAACTTGCCATGGAAGGAGCCTTGCGTGCATGAAGAAGACAACAGTAGGAAAGAAGAGATTTAGAAGACAGAGCATCTCCAAAACCTCAACCTGTTCTCCATTACTACATAACAAGTATTATTCATTTCATGTTCTTTTACTTCTTACAAACAAAACTCTTTTCATTATTAATCTCCTGACTAAGGTTTACAAGATAACCATAGATTGTTTCAAGCCGACAATCTCCATGGGATCGACCCTTACTCACGTAAGGTATTACTTGGACGATCCAGTGCACTTGCTGGTTAGTGGCACCGTTATTGTGAAAAGTGTGAATCACAATTCCGTGCACCATGTTTTTGGCGTCGTTGCTGGGGATTGTTTGAGTTTAGACAACTGACAGTTAATCTTGTTACTTAGATTAGAAAAAAAGTTTGTCTTTTTGATTTAGAGTCTTTAATTTTTCCTTGAGTTTAGTTTCATGTTTTAAGTTTGGTGTCAATTGCATGCTCTTTTTGTTCTTCATATTTTTGAGAATTGTGTCTCTTGTGTGATCTTTAGTTTTTCTTATTTTGTGTCTTTCCTTGTTTTTCTTGTGCATTTTCAAATTATAAGTGTCCCAAGTATAAAAATTTTTAAGTTTGGTGTCCTTTGTGTTTTTCTTTTCCTAAAAATTTCCAAAACTTGTTCTTGGTGTTCATCTTAATCTTCAAAGTGTTCCTGGTGTTCATCTTGACATTCAAAGCTTTCTTGTTTGTTTTCTTTGTTTTAATCTAAAAATTCTAAGTTTGATGTCATTTTATTCTTTTTCTCTTTCCTCATTCAATTCAAAAATAAAAAAAATATATATCTTTTCCTTTAATTCCTCATAAAATTTCGAATCCCTTAGGTTGACTTGGTCAAATTTTTCTAAAATCATATATTTTTCAAAACTTCCTAACCGCTTTCTCTCTCTTCATTTTTTGAAAATCCTCACCCAAAATCTTTTATTTATTTTATTTTATCTTCTTTTATTTTTGGTTTTCAAAAGAAAATATATATATATGTTTAAATAATAAATATAATACTTCTATCTCCAATCCACGTCATCTCCCTTTCTCCATTATGGACTTAAGTGGAAATGAACAGTCCAGAAGGACTCTGGGGTCATATGATAACCCCACTACTGCTTTATATGAGAGTAGTATCTGTATAATGTAACATCCCGCATTTTTGAAAATCTAAATATAAATAAATTGTGATTTTATCTTGTTAAGTTTAAATTTTGTAATTTTAGAAATTATTTTGTTAGAACTAATTAAATAGATTTGGAGATAGTTTTATTTTGAATCAATTAATATTTTAAAGTAATTTTATTATAATAAAATATTTTGTATAATTTTAGTAATTGAAAAATAAGAAAGAATTGTACAATTAATTTAAGTAACTTTTATTCTGAAAAAGTTACGATTTATTCTATTAATATTTGGAGTTTATGTTAATTAATATTCTTATGTAATTTTTATAATTGTTATTTCATATGCTTTGGAGATAAAATTAGTAATGGAAGAATTATATAATTTAATTTAAATAATTTCTATTATGAATAAATTATGGTTTATTTTATTAGTTTGAGCTTTTAGAGATTAATTTATTAGAAATGATTAAATAGAATTTTATAAATACTTAAAGTTTAAGTAATTTTATTATAATTAGATATTTTGTAAATAGAAATTAAAGTTTTGGTGATAGAAAAATAATAAAAAGTTATATCATTTAATTTGAATAATTAGTATTGAGTTTAACCGTATTTTATAAAATGTGATTAGTATGCTTATTTTATAATTTAAATTAAAAATAATTGTTTGAGCTCATTGATATGTTGATAAATAAAATTTTATGCGTTTTGAAAGTAATTTTTATGAAGTAATTTTTATGGGGTATGTCTAAAACGAGCACAACAATTATGTGCTTATTAGATGTGCACATTTATATAGACCATTAGATTTGATTAGATAAAAATCAAAGGCTAATAAGAAAGAAGAGCATTAATGGACTCTAATAAATACAGAATAGCCTAGTACATAAATAAATGCTTTAAATGACAATACTTTAATACACAATACTTTAAATAGTAATAGAATCTTTTATTTTTAAATAATTAAATATAAAATATATAAATACAAAAAATATGAGTATTTTTTATTCAATAAGATTAATTATTATGCAAGAAATTTTTATGATATTAAAAAATTATATTAAAAAAAATTTTAAACAGTAACATAAAAATAT
>NC_029781.3:35735361-35738019 GCF_000817695.3 Arachis duranensis
TCATATTACATATTTATTTATATTAGTAAAATCTAAACTAATCAAATTTACGTAATTAAAAATATAAAACATATAAATACAAGAAAAAATAAAAGTATTTTGGAAATATTATGATAGTTGTACACTAATATATATAATAAATTTTACTATATTCTTTTTATTTTAACATGTAAATTATTTTTTATGACATGTCACTTTTTAATTAGTTCTTATGTTAACTATGATTAAATTATTTTGTAATTAAAAAAATATTTAAAAAGATAAATGTATAATTTGATAAAATACTAAAAATTAAATCTTTGATCTCTGCAATCTCGTTGTTTCTCTATCTGATTGCTCTTCTGTGTTGATTTCAATTTGTAGTGGATCTGCGATTAGTTGAAGAGAGTGTATTTGGTCGTGCTGCTATTTTGTAGTTGTCTTTTACTTTTTAGTTCACATAATTTCGTGTCACATATAAATTCTTATATTAGGATGCATTAATCTATGATTTAGGATCGTGATAATTATTACATATATTAAAGTAATGCTTGAATTAGATATGCATTTGATCTATCCGTCTATTAGAATTTAAATTAGATCAAAGCCGTTCTTTGGAATGGCTATGGATCATTGGATCGTGCATAAGATCCGTTGCATTAGATATTCAAAAGATACTTGCATCTTTACTCTCCATCCTGCTTCGAGTTACAATGTGCCTTCAACACGCTTTGAGTGATGAAGGAACAGTGGAAGGGAAAAAATATACCTCATTCGATAAAGAAGGTATTTTTCAATGAAATGATGGAACGAATTTAAGTAATAATGATTTGGTAAAAAAATATAAATTTACTTTTTAATATTTACAAAAATTATAAAATTATTTATCTTAAGAAAATATTTAATTATAAAATGATCCTACTTTAGTTAAGATGTTAGTTCTTATTGAATTAAATTAACTCAAATTAAAATTAAACATCTAATTAAAATGTGTCACGTCTTAGAAGCTAATAATTTACATGTTATTTTAGAGAGGATTGTGTAAAATTCACCTATATATATAAATTTAGTCGAGTTAGAGAATAAAAAATTTAACTAAAACAATAAAAAAATACTTGAAAATAATAAAAATAAAAAATGATCTTATTATAAATATCACGAAATTATGTGAACTAAAAAGTAAAAGACAACTACAAAATAGCAGCACGACCAAATACACTCTCTTCAACTAATCGCAGATCCACTACAAATTGAAATCAACACAGAAGAGCAATCAGATAGAGAAACAACGAGATTGCAGAGATCAAAGATTTAATTTTTAGTATTTTATCAAATTATACATTTATCTTTTTAAATATTTTTTTAATTACAAAATAATTTAATCATAGTTAACATAAGAACTAATTAAAAAGTGACATGTCATAAAAAATAATTTACATGTTAAAATAAAAAGAATATAGTAAAATTTATTATATATATTAGTGTACAACTATCATAATATTTCCAAAATACTTTTATTTTTTTTTATATTTATATGTTTTATATTTTTAATTACGTAAGTTTGATTAGTTTATGTCTTACTAATATAAGTAAATATATAATGTGATAGGCATGTATTTAGAATTATATTATTTTTATTCCGTAAAAAAATAGACAAAAGTACACCCGAATTTTCACACGGTGGACAGATGTACTCTTTAATTTTTTAATGAGTCATTTGCACACACGAATATAAAATTTCGTTGTCAATTCTATCCTTCCGTGGCTTGAGTAATTTTTTTGGGTGTGGTGGAGGCCAGGTGACACGGTATTATGTGATGCGGCCAATTTGGTGTGACATAGTGGAAAATAGAATTATTACATTATAAAATTTAATGAAATAAATATAAGAAAAGGGCACAATGGAACCATTGTTCATCCTCTTTCTTCTTCAATTTCTGTCTGCATGGACTTGACGTAGTGGTACTTGAGTCTACTATAGAGTGGAACCTGGAAGATTTTTCTTCGTTGAGGTATGTGAATTCGGATTTTGCTTATGAATAAAAGGAATTAGGCTCCACATGAGGAACAAAGATCTTTGGTGCTTCATTCCTTCCTCTTTGCATAAACCTTTGACCAGTAGGTGATGACCTCTTACACGATGCTCTTCTGTTCTTCTGACTGTTCTTAAATTGTTAGGTGGGCACTTGATTCTGTGACCTTCTTGCTGAAAACCATTAGGAGGTGGAACTTCTACTTCACTTTACTGCTGGGTCGTGTTCCAGTGTTAGGGTTCAAAGAAATTGAAAAAGAAAGAGGATGAACAGTGGTTCTATTATTATGCCTCTTTCTTATAAATATTTCAACAAATTTTTTAATGGAATATTTTTATTTTTCACTGTGTCATCCCAAATTAGCCACATCACACAATACCGTGCCACTTGACCTCCATCAGTGCCATAAAAATCACTCAGACTACAGAAGGGTAGAATCGACAACAGAATTTTATATTCGTGTATACAAATGACTCATCAAAAAATTGAGAAGTACATCTATCCACCGTGTGAAAATTCGGGTGTACTTTTGTCTATTTTTTCTTATTCCGTTTTTTCTAAAAAAATTGAAAAAAAATAAAAAGATTAATATTTTCATGTATTATATATAATATTTTCAATAAATTATATTTTTGAAATATTTTGA
>NC_029781.3:35738056-35749532 GCF_000817695.3 Arachis duranensis
TTGTTTTATATAATAATATCTTTAACAAAATTAGTTAATTAATAAATTTTGAATATAATAATCTAATTATTTATCAAATAATATAAAATAAAATTTTAATTATTTTATATTTTTATGTTATAGTTTAAAATTTTATTTTAATATGATTTTTTAAAATCATAAAAAATTTTTGCATAATAATTAATCTTATTGAATAAAGAATACTCATATTTTTGTATTTGTATGTTTTATATTTAATTAATTAAGAATAAAAAATTCTGTTACTATTTAAAGTATTGTGTATTAAAGTATTGTCATTTAAAGCATTTATTTATGTATTAGGATATTCTGTATTTATTAAAGTCCATCAATGATCTTCTTTTATATTAGCCTTTGATTTTCATCTAGTTAAATCTAATGGTCTATATAAATGTGGTGCATCCAATAAGCACATAATTATTGTGCTCATTTTAGACATACCCCACTACGGAACATAAAAAATTGATATTATTGAAAGATAAAATTAAAATTTATTTTAAACTTAAAAATAAAATTTATTTAACTTAAACGCTAAAGGAGTTTGTTTTTATTTCCAACCTTTTTGTCCTAATTAAAGGCTTAGGATTCGGTGGTCCCATAATGTTTGGACTATTAAATGGTCCCATAACAAAACATGTTTTTTAAGAATTTTTAATAATTGCTAAATAGTCTTTTTTTAAATTTAATTATAAATTAACCCTATATATTTTATTTAATTATAAAAATACTTTTTTATTTTATAAATAATTATTTTAACCAAAATCTATCATCTTTATTAAAAATCAAGAACAAAAACAATAACGAATTAGATCTTTCATTGATCCTAATAAATTTTTTGGCCATTCCAATCGATTAAAATATTAAATTTGATCTGTCACGTTCGTGAGGAGTCATAAAATCGTGTTTCGTTGAAAACTAATCGATTGGACTATCAAACCAATCGATTGAATTCTAACTCAATCGATTGAATTTCAGTTTATCACTAAACAATCGATTGTAAATTGCTGGGAAGCATGATTTTGCATAAATCAATCGATTGGTCATAGTAACCAATTGATTGAACAATGAATTAAGTGTGGAATTTATGTAATTCAATCGATTGTTTAGGATTTTCAATCGATTGATTTCTTCAAAACAATCGATTGGTCTCACTATTCAATCGATTTGTTATGGCTAAAAATCGATTGAACTTTACATGTGACTTCTAATTCAATCGATTGGTTTAAAACTTCAATCGATTGTGGAGACTTTCCCCTCAAGGTAACACCGTAATACCTAATTTCTTCATCTCCTTTACTTTAATAATGTTTTCTTTAAATCACTGCTTTTTTCTTCCTACCTACCTTGCTTGCTGTGATTTCGTTCATTTGTTGTAGGAAAATGATTTCAATCTGTTTGTCTGTTCACATTCGTTGTGTTCTTGAGAATGTATACTATAGTTATAGTGACTCAACCCTATCAATTTTCATTTTTTAATTATCCTAAACTATTTATTGATTGGTTACACCCTCTGTTTTTTCGTCGGTGTTGGGCTGCATTGGCGCTTCAAGTTTGATTGGTGCTCAATGAGTACCCGAAACTAAAGCTAACCCAAGGAAAAAAACTGCTTGAGATATGACAATTCCAATGACGTTTTTCCAATTTATATTGGCAATGATCGTACAGACGAGGATGCTTTCAACGTTAAAATAAATAATCAAATTTATTAATATTTAATTAATTACACTACTTGTGTTACATATCTAACTGACTACCATAACCATCATCAGGTTTTGCGCAACAAATATCAAGGGATTGGAAATCTTGTTTCTAGAGTTCCAAAAGACACATAAACTTCATACACCTTGAAAGATCCAGCAGAGACAAATACCAACAAATAATTATTATCTTATAAATATAATATTTTCTTTTGTATTATGGTGAATCTGAACATTCTTGCCCAACCAATATATTCAAATTGAGCAATTTTTACGGCGTCTAGCAGAATGGAAAAGATCGATTACACCAACAAGTGCATAGAGAGATTTATTCCATGAGTAGTATACTTAACTTATTGTAGATTACCTATTGAAGGAATATAAAAATTTCAAACCAATTGATTGAATGTGCAAAGTTCAATCGTTTTTTAGCCATAACCAATCGATTGAATAGTGAGACCAATCGATTGTTTTGAAGAAATCAATCGATTGAAAATCCTAAACAATCAATTTAATTACATAAATTCCACATTTAATTCATTGTTCAATCGATTGGTTACTATGACCAATCGATTGATTTATGCAAAACCATGCTTTCCAGCAATTTACAATCGATTGTTTAGTGATAAATTGAAATCCAATCGATTGGTTTTCAACGAAACACAATTTCATGACTTCTTACGAACGTGACAGATCAAATTTAATATTTTAATCGATTGGAATGACCAAAAAATTTATTAGAATTAATGGAAGATCTAATTCGTTATTGATTGTTAATAAAGATGATAGATTTTGGTTAAAATAATTATTTATAAAATAAAAAATCGTTTTTATAATTAAATAAAATATATGAAATTAATTTGTAATTAAATTTAAAAAAGGACTATTTAACAATTATTAAAAAACCCTTAAAAAACATATTTTGTTATGGGACCATTTAATGGTCCAAACGTTTTGGGACCACCGAATCCTGAGCCCTAATTAAATACATAACGTTTTAAAATCGTGTCAATTTGGTCCCATTGTGAATTCTGTTAATAGATTCTTAACAACAGAACAACATTGAGACAATTTTAAAATGTTAAGGATTTAAATAAGACAATTTAAATATTAGAAACAACTTTAAGACTTACTCCAAACATTAGGGATAAAAATAATACTTTATACTCTCTCAATAAAATATTAAGATTATTTTTTATTAATAAATAATAATATATTAATTGAATAATTGAGAAATTCTATCATGGTGATGGAAATAAAGTATTAAGATTATTTTTTATTAATAAATAACAATATATTAATTGAATAATTGAGAAATTCTATCATGGTGATGGAAATTGTCAGCATGGGATGATGTCTTGTCGTGTCATACTAAGCAACCGACGTGTGTATGGTCAGGGTGCTGGTGAAACGCAAATGGAAACGTGTCCCATTTCGTGTGTGAGTTTCATTATGACTAAAGTTCTCGCAAAGAAGTGGTTAAGGTTGGTGGGATAATGAAATATCCCATTTTTTATATGGCCGTGATGAGTTATGTTAGTTTGAAAAGGAATATGGGCGTGGGCTATGCTGATCCACGCAGTTGAAGATTTCAATGGTAGTAAGAGGCGAGGAGGACAAGGAATCACTGGATACTACAAAGGAGGGGTGGATGAACTTTCCAAACGTGGGAAGCAATGAGGAGAACCTGGAACCACCATGGATTACGGAGGAGGATTACGGAGGAGGTAGATTGCGTGCCAGCTCAACAGAATTCAATACAACATAAAACCAAAGAGAGTAGTAGCAAACCTCGACAGTGACACGACGTCCGGCGGCAAGAGGTGGACATCAGAGCTCGAGATGGACAAGGAGAGGGAACAGTGTTGTCGGAGATGCGAAGTAGAGTTTCAATAGGAAATGAAGAGAGAGAGAGAGAGAAGTCTGGCTTTTGAATAGCGTCGTAGCGGAGAGGTTATGGCAGAAACAAATTGGCAAGGGATGCATCGATGGCACAAGATGGAACCTTCAGGAAGAATCTCATCCTTCATCAGCGGCCACGGAGTAAATGATAGTTTTGAACGGATTAACAGAACTTCAGCGGAGTTTGCACAGAACTGGAAAAGGATTAAGTTGTATGTAGGCAAATAAAGCCAACATTCGAGCTTGGATCAGCAGTAATGGAGGAAAGGCGGGCTACTGGAGCTGATTTCGAAGGGTAAAGGCTATAGTTAGGTTCCGGGTTGGGTGGGTGCTAGGTAATCCATCTGTTTGTAGTGTTCTGAGCACTTTATTGGCCATAAACAGTCCAAAAAAAATGTATTGCTAACGTTGCACTCCTAAACAGAGAATGGAAACCAACCAAATTTAAACGCAAAAACATTACCCTCTTACATTGGAAACAGGTTCTCTCCTCTCCGGTTGGAAGAACACGTGAAAAAATAATGTGTGATTTTTTATTTTTAATTCTTTAAATGTGATTAAAATTAAATAAAAAAATAATAAAAGATTAAATTAAATATTGACCAACATCTAATTCTTTTTTCGTGGAAGAGAATTCACTCTCCAACCAGTATCCATGTGTCGCACTATAAACCATGACACGACTAAAAAGCATCCCATGCTAGCTTTCTAGGCCAGCACCATAGAAGCTTTCTATAGTATTGAAAGATATAGTATTGAAAGATTTTTAAGTGTAATGTATCAATAATTTTTAACCGTTGATCTTAATTATATATATTATATATATTTTTTATAATTAAGATTAACAGTTAAAAATTACTAAAATACCGATATGACGGTATATTTAAAAGTTTTCTATAGTATTTTTAAATTTATTCTAAAAAAACAAAATAAAAATAAAATTTGACATACCCGTATGCTATGTTCAACCTGATTAATCGTATTTGAAAAAGTATTTTGTTTTTTAATTATTAGGTAGTTAGATAAAAAAAACATGTGTCAGACTAAATTAAATGAACGTTGATTTTAAAATGTGTCCCACATATTAACAAAGTAACTCTATAAAGTATTTATATTTTAAATAAATTTAGATTGATTAAGTGGTCAGTTTATTTATTTGTTTAAATAAATATTAGGAATAAGTACGATTTTGGTTTTTAACGTAGAGGCCGAAAATTTATTTCATCTCCAACATTTCTTTCGCTACAAAATGATTCCTAAGATTTCAGTTTGTTTTAAAATCGTTCTTTTTACTAATTTTATCCCACATGCATGAACTCCTGAGACAAAGCTCAAGCTAGTAGTCATAGTCGGAGTCGTAACTCAACTCCCAGCCCGAGGGGTAGCTCATTGCCCGAGTAGAGAATGTTATGCCTATCCATCTCCTTTTAGCCCTAAGCCCTAAAGAAGTAAATTCCTGGGTTTATTTTTTTCTTCTAGGGCTAGATGGTGCTGGACTTCCCACTTCTCCCATTCTTCATTCCCCCACCTCTCTGGAAAATTCCCCTAGCTGTTCACAAAGCCTTCCCTGAACCCTACGTGGCTACAGTCAGAAAGTCTGTCTTTGTCAAAGTCCCGTTTATCTCTAATATCTAAAGAGAAAAAGAGACCTAAGATCTACTCAATGCGGCTAAGAACCTATCTTTTTATCGAAAAGGATTCAAACTCAGCCCTTGACCTTGTTTTTGCCCTGTCTGCTGTGCACCTTTGAAATGGGGTGGCATTTCGCTCCCCTGTCTCCGGACCCTACGGACCTAATGCAGTAACTATGCTACCTTGAATGAATGGGGCTGCCCCTATCTCTATCTTTTGCATTCCCCTAACACGGCTGAGACAAAGCCAAATCGGACAGTTGCGTCAGAGAATCGTGCATCTTTCGTTGAATTTGCTTTTGCAGTCTTGACTGAAACAAAGAAGTAAGAAGGCAAGTCATCGATCTTCAAATGAAATGCCCCTTTGCTTCCTTCAAGGATGGAAGAGATCAATCGAATGTGAGAACTCATCATCAAGAATAGGCTTTTCAAACACCTTTGACCTTATGTCTCTCTCTCGAAATCCCTATCATCCTTATGTTAAGGACAACAGTGGGGGATGAAGCCTCCATGTGAAGAGGAAGTGGAGGGGGCAGTCAAGGAAGGACACTCAATGTCCCGATACATTAGTGAAACTGCTTGGCCGAGCCGAGTGCGAATTTCATTCCTCCAGAAGTTCAATTACAACAAAAGAAAGAGGAATTTCTTGTATTCGACAGACTAACCCCCTAATAATATAACTACTTTCCCTGGCTTTACTAGCTTTCTCTTTTCTTTAAAGAAGCAGTAAGGTCTTTATAAGGAGTTAGAATGACTTCTTTACGGCTCTAAGATGCCTTACTTGAGGCTCAGTTCGCAACTAAAGGATCTGATTCCATTTCCCCTGTCAGACTTCCTATTATATACACTAGACCTTGAAGCTAACCTTGTTGACTAGTTGCATTGAATCCCGGGCTTTTGCCCCACCCAGGCTTATTGGATTTATTAGGAGTTACGGTAGTTCGAAGTTCCAATTGTGAAGGGGTTTTTGAAGTTCTTCCCCTGGGATTAGGAAGAGATTCTTAGAGATATGGGCTACCTCCTATTGGTAGTTATTAGTTACGGCTTTCGTAACACAATAGACTTACTTCTTTCCGACTTCGGATTGGATTCAATAGTCAGTTCCCAGATCAAGTAGAAAATTCAATTCCTCCGGATCTTAGCGCTAACTTAATAATCCGACTATGTACACTAGCTCCGGCTTATCTGTCTACAGGAAGGGCTGGTATTCCAATAAGCTTACTTGCTGCTTGCGTAACCTATTTCTAGCTCTCAGGCCCCCGTACTCAGCCATGTACTCGTCAATTTCTAAAGAATTTATGATATTTCTTACGCAAACCTGCGCAAGTGATATTCTATCTTCTGAACTATCTCTTTGCCATGGTTTTAGATTACGATAAAAAAAAATGAATAAAATGGTTCAACACCAATGTTTCTAATTCATCTTTATTTCGTTGTAATTCGTCAGGAGCGGGAGGAATTACATTCTCCCCCGTATAGGAGGCCTCGCTGGTAAGCGTGGAATTGGATGGTGTTGGCTGGTTCACGCTGGACGCCGAACCAGCCCCTATCCTAGGATGGACGCCCAGCCCGAGTTGCCTCCAGACGAACCCAGGATGGAGGTCCAGCCTGAGTTGGCCCCAGAATGCGCCCCAGCCCCTTCGGGAGCCATCATGTTTAGAACCGTTCCCTGCGGATTGGAGTCGAAATAGGAAGTAAACCCCCACCCCTTCTATCAGCAGAAGTCACAGCAGCAATTTGGTGCGACGTAGACTCCGTCATGGAAGTATCCTTCACTACTTGGACAGCTGAATGCTTAGTGGGATCCAGCTTATTTGAGATAGGAGCAGGCACCAATGGATCACTCATAACTTGCATATCGGGTTGTTGAATGGAATCAATGCCACTCTCTCCCACTTGGCACACTTCTATAATGGACAATCTGCATGGGGACGACTCTCTGCTGGACTGAGGATTTTGACTACTACTCCCCACATGATCCTTGGTCAATACTCGTGGGGACCTCGGAGTATTTGGCTTGTCTCGATTAGCATTTAGAGGTTGTGGTGGGTTCGCCTGTACATCAACCCTATCAATAGCATCGCCGACATTATTTAGAACATTGAAACAAGACCCGTTACCTGGTTGACGTCTAACAGCAGTTACAGGCCCAGTGTTCTGCCTAGGGCCAGTACGACGAGGCCTTCGGCCAACATCCAAGGGCCGTAGGGTGAGGTTGCAGAGCGCGCTAGGCGTGCATTGAGTTCAATTCCTTGTTTATTGCGTAGCTGAATGGGACTAGTGTAGTGCGGGCTTGAGCTTCGGCTCGCTTGTAAGGAAAATATCCTATATTATCGCTTGACTTGTGATAGCCTAGTGCGTAGTGCGAGTTCCAGTGCCCTTTTTTTTGCCCTCTCCTTCTACTCGAGTCGCTTTTCGCCCCTCAATCCCATATCTACTACTTAGTCAAGCCCTTAACTACTTCTATATCTTAGAACAACCCTGCTCTCTGATCGACGTTTTATAGTCTTCATATCTATGGAAAGAGGAAGCTAGGAGAGGATTCTAAACAATTCTATCGAGCCGAACAACAAAAAGAGAAAGATAGAATACCTTTCTTAGCTAGCCTAGCGTGCTATAAACCTACAGGGAACAAGAGCCAGATCGAAGACATTCCTTTCATTCTTTTATACCCCTCTCTTCTTAGTTGCTCCTCTTTCTAGGGATCTAATGGTCTACGACCACCTTCTTGTGACTATGTTGAAGAATTCTTTCCCCCCTTGAGTTCTAGAGTAAAAGGGTCCAAGCCATAGGAAAATATCCAGTTTATCTCGCAACATATCTAGTTTATCCTGAAGCAGCATTTCTCGAAGTAGCATTCCCAAAAGTAGAGGATGAAACCCTTGCTTGTTTATCCCGACGAGGGTTTATGAATCACTCAAACGAGCCTTTCTAGCCGCATCTGAATCGGCATCCCTATCCATATGTTTATGCGCAGGGGCATCCAAATCCGAATCTGTAGAATCTATTGGGGAATCCCCATCCGCACCCGAATTGGATAAATCTAGTATAGTGGGTCTTGTTCCGATGCGGGAAAAAATCTTTTGAAAAGGCATCTCGGTGAAAGAGGACTGGGAACCATAAGGCGAGCGCCAAAACGCTAGCACAAACAGCTCCCCCCAAAAAAAGAGAGACTTGCACGGATGATAAGGGGGTGTGGGGACAACCAGGCCACCACTTTTACCAGATATAGGTCCGGACGACCCAAGAGCCCGCCACTAGAACCCAACCCTTAAGAGGCTAAGGTCCAAGGGGCTACCGCAGGAAGTCAGCTTCACCTGTAACCTTAAGGAATAGAGAAAGTTAGCTGGAATTCCTTTTCTTTACTTTGCTTGCTATTCATTCCTAAATCCCTTTCACCCAACACTAGCTAACTCGATGGGACGTCAACAGCGTTCAAATGCAAGACCTGGATAGTTTGTAAGTGTTAATCAGACATTACTAAGGAATTAACAATAGGTGGTTCTCGACAACGGGCAGTAACAGACTAGGTTTGTTACACGCACGTGTTGCCATGTCCACGACACGAAAAGCTACTCCAAACCTAAAGACATCTGGGTCGATAGATTTGGAAAACCATGTGTCAGTGTACAGAGGGGCTTCAAAGAAATCACCTAGAGAAATAGCCTGGTATAAAGAAGTGAATACCATTTTAGATAAGACAGATACTGTCGCATCCACCCTTGCATGATAGAGTACTCATTGAACTCTGCCATACCAAGATAGGCGAAAACCTCAATGGGAGGAACCTTGAGCTCTTTTGGAGCAAAATGTTCAAGAAGGGCTTGAACCAAAGTGCCCACACATTGAGAAGGTATCGGTCTACCTAAAACGATAGACAAGGAAGTCTCCAATGAGAAACACTTAGTGTAGAACATTAGGAGCATAACCAACAGCCGTCTACCACGCTTTCCATGCGTGGGACAACCAATTGGTCGCGAAGCAGCCTTGAAGCCAAATCCACCAATTCTCAATAAGGTAGATAACCGAACTGACTTCGGCATGGATATAACATAGCTATACCATCCTATTGGAGATTTGACATCAGCAGCTTTACGCATTGACACAGCAGACAGATCAACTGTCAAATTGTCAACACAAAAGCACTTAGCAAATTCACAAGCGCCTACGGGCGACCGTATGCTTTTAGCCACAGACACCTTAACCCCCAACCTCTGCACCAAGGTTTCATACCTTGAAGTGACCTTCGGGTCGGCAATGACTACGTCATCACCGAGCACGGCGTATTTCTTAAATACCTTGCCTGGATACTCCTGTTCTGCCGCTACCCACACCACTAAGTGGTGAGATAGAGCAAAGAGTGGCCAGGAAGATTGGTACCCGAGAGGTTGACCAGCAATAAAGCTGACCAATGTTCTCTTCTTGACAAAGGCTACCTATAAGATATTTGTAGCAAGTGCAGAATTAACCGCACTTGAAGCAAAAGACCTTCCAAATAGGACCTGCGTCAGCTCGAACAGCAGAAGTAAAGGCCAGCGATCAGTCGCCGCCTTTAAATCTACTGAACAGATGACACCAGTCGAACCCTCTAGTCGATCAAGAGGAGAAAGTTGATCATAAGTGCCGTCCATCGGAATTCTCCGAAGACATGTGGCCAACCAATCGTGGAAAGGGGCCAAGAGGCGTTGATTGATGTAGTTTCCTACAGCAAATAGCCTCCTCTTCCCGTCTCCCGTACAAGCAGCACACAGGCGACCAGTATTGGAAGGTATCTTCATCTGCGATGTAGTTGGTAGATACGGTCCAATACGGGCCTCAAACCATTCTAGCGACGCGTTGAAAATTCTTGTTGATTGCGTCGTGTCGAATGGATAAAGTGTGTAGGGTGGCCAGAGACAACCTTGAGAAAACTGCTCGCCTCTTGCGTGAACAAAGTTCATCAAGTCCGCAAAAGCAGCCAATTCTGAAAAGAAACAAGGTAGGAGTGAACGACAAGATCTAAATCTCCGAAGAGGTTTACCTTTCTCATCGCCACTCTTTCTCAAGAGATCTCTGTACCATGCCCAGCTAGGCACACTTTTCCATGTGGGTTCAAACACTAATCCTTGGTTAAGAGGAATAGTGTTCAAGCCAGGGATGTACCTCGTTAGTAAATTTTTAAAGTAAGGTTTCATTTCAGAAATAACTTCTTTAATAGATTCTAACGGGGCAGGAGTAACAATCAAGTCAAACAGGGACTTGTCAACCTTCTTGGCTAAAGGTATTAACCTTGAAACCGTGAAGAAAGACATGTACAATTGAATGACAAGATGGTTACCCTCACGGATCTTACGTCTATGAAAAGACGGTATAATCCGCGGCAACCCTGACCTTGAAAGGGATACAGCAGGGGATAGGTCCACTGGGATAGAATCCTGAACGACAAAGCGCTGAAGACAGACTCTTGACTGCTTTAAATACAAAGCAAGAAAGAGCCAGCCTGAGCGCTTCCCTAATCTCCTACAGGCCGCCCAGAACAGATGTGCAGCTATACACTGCTCCCCAAGCTCATGACTTTTTTTGTTGGCTATTTTGATCTAGTTTAGATAGGGAAAAGAGACTCCGCTCAGCAGGTAAGTTAGTTTAGTACTAGCGCATTAGAAAGATAGGCCTCTCGGGAGAGTTTCAGAGAAGCTGAGATTAAAGCAAAACTCTACACTTAGTTGAATCAGCCTGGGAGAAATATAGAAACATAAGTCCCATTTTCAAAATATCAATGAATGTGCATAAGAGCAGTTATTCACCTAATTGCTTCTTGTGTGCCACGTATTCTTTCTTCGATGCCATCTTGGTCTATTCCACTATTGTGATCAGACTCTAGAGCATCGGAGTCATTCTTCCGTCCCAGGAGATTCTCGAACAGTAACAGCTAAACGGATGCCCTATATTTCGCTATTTCCTCCTCTCTCCTTGGCCTTTTCTCATCCTTATCGTACGGGACTAGAGCAAGCAGGCTAAGCCGCATCTTCTGCTTTCTGTCGGCAGCATTTGTCTTTCAAAAACCTGTTCTTGCTGTTCTTTCATCAGCAAATATGGCAAACTACTGGTGGTCTTTTCTTCAACTAGAAGATCTCTACTCAAGTCTTTAGAAAGCAAGAGTCCAGCTGTTGGAGTAAAGGCATGCCTTTTGTTAAGGTAGCGAGTGACTTTTAGGTGAGATGGTTCAATAGTCCTTAGATTTAGATAAAG
>NC_029781.3:35749550-35751161 GCF_000817695.3 Arachis duranensis
ACGAGAGTGCAGGGATTTGCTCCTCAATAGATATCGGGGTACAGAAAGAGTACATTGACACATATTGCTTGGTCGCTTGAAGAATGGCTTTCTACGATGTTAGTGAGAGCAGAGTCCAAAGGAAAACCCATTAAGCCATTATTATTATAGTATGATAATGAATTCATTGGTGGCAAAGCTCTAAGCCTGCAGACGGATATCGGTCGGGACCCGAGGATACCAACCGATGATGAGCATGATGATGACATGCAACGTCATATCCGTCCAAACAGACTGAACATCGAAAGAGCTCATCGTTGAGCTAGACCGGAAAGATAAACGCCGAGCTAAGGGCGAAATAGCCCGAGACTGTAAGGGGCGCTGAGAATGAGGTACGGATCTCTGTCGATTTAGACGACCGTGGACCCCTAAATAGGCCGGCATTCAAAGCATGAGAAAGCCTTAGTTAAGCAAGGTAGGAGTAGGAGGGACTCATTATTTCTGTTAGGAAAGAAAGGTAAAGGTGTGGAATGGAAGACTTTCTTATTCCCACTGAAGCTGCAATGAAGACCAATCCGCAAGCTACTCTCTTTTCTTAGCAGCTCTCTTCTTCCTCAGAGCCTAGTCTGCCTAAGAGCATATTCTTCTTTACTTGCGCCCAAGAAAGAGGATAAGCTCTCTCTGTCCCCCTTCCATCTTCAAAGTGGAGTCCCTTCACGGCACACTAGCTATAACTTCCTTGAATTTGGATCCCCTTCTTTTGCATCCTTGGGATCTCTGCTAAGCTAAGTGAACTCTTTCGGGGTCAAGATCTCTTTGAGGTCTTAGCGATCCTATAGCTTCCCTGCAATCACTTAAGCAATAAAAATTCGATAACTTCTCTACTGGCACTTGAATATGATTTTTGTTCTATGGAAAGGTCAATCGCCTCCTAGAGTTAAGTAACTTTCCTCGCATCATTTGGTGGGCCAAAAAAGCCATCACAGCTTATACCTTTAAAGGCTCAAGGCTGGGGTTGGGTTAAGGTTGGAATCAGGTTCAGGTCAGGCCCTCGCTTATGGGTAAGCCGTAGTTGTCCCTCCAAATACGGAAACCTATAAAGTTTTAGTGTTGAGCACTGTGCTTTCATTTCTAGTAGGCCATTTTCCTCGGAAAGAAAAAGGCTTAATTAAGCCCTCTAGTCGAGCTACTTCATTCCTCTAGTTCTTACCGTCGAGGTATACTGTCTTATAATATAATATAAATAGTCCGAAATTGCCTATCGGCTCAGTTAGTTACACCAACCATTTGTCTACGACAAACTTTTCCTTGAAGCTAAGGCATCTTTTCAGCGCATTATTCGGTTAACCCTTATTTTTGTAGTAATATTTCCTTAACTTAAGGCTATGAGCACTTCCACCTAAAGGCTTTCATTAGCTACCAACCTTAAGGTAGCTTTGCTCTCCTCTATCGCTCAACCGTTGCGCATTTTACATCATTAAGCAGTTCATCCCCCCACACCCGAAATCTGACCTGGCTGAAGCAGCAGCTATCGTAGGACTGGACTGTGACTTAGGTCCCTTAATCATATGAGCTACATCGAAAGTGGAAGGGGATCCCACCTACTACTAATATAGGTAGGCGTATAAGAAA
>NC_029781.3:35751208-35753708 GCF_000817695.3 Arachis duranensis
GGGTGAATAAAATACCTTCATTCTTGAATGGCATTCAGCTTCAATGTCGGCGAAGACGCTCTTTGCATTGAATAGGTTGTTCTGAGCCTTTTTTTTTCGGCTCTAGAAAGTCAACTAGCCTATTAATATAATACATAATACAGAAAAAACTTTGCCTTGAAAGATTTGCTTTTAGGTAAGCATGCCTAGCTTGATGGGAAAGAGATTCGTACTGTTTGTGCTTACTTGCCCATTTGCTTATT
Source organism: Arachis duranensis (assembly GCF_000817695.3). Taxonomy (NCBI): domain Eukaryota; kingdom Viridiplantae; phylum Streptophyta; class Magnoliopsida; order Fabales; family Fabaceae; genus Arachis; species Arachis duranensis. Next base: position 35,751,451 of record NC_029781.3, read on the forward strand.
TTATTAACAAACACAGCCAGGTTCGCTTACCCCTTTTTTGCCTACCAATGATAGAGGAAGGCTTACCTCGGACCAGAACCCCCTATGATTGCTTCCACTTGAAGAGACTGACTTGCACCCATAAGTACTATACTTTGATAAAGGAATGGGGAGGCGGAGATATTTTGGAATCGTAATCGTAAAAAGAAAAAAAAACCAGCTACTTCTACTTGAAAGCACCTATTAAAGAAGAGGGACTCGATTAAAGGACTCATACAAGACTTAGTCCAGACTTTATTCGTTCGTATGCTTCTAAGGCTCGAACTCGTCACTAAGTACGAGAGCTCTAATGTCATGTCAAACTTGAAAGCGGATGCGAGAAAGATGTCAAAAATCTGCTTAGGATCAGGACTTTATCTTCTTGCCCTGCTTGCCATCAGTCTGAAAGCCTGATTCACAGCTCTCTAAATCATTCCGAAATAAGTTTAGGGTAGGGGTCTAGCTCAGCTCTAAGCCTAGGATAGGACCACCTTGTCAAGGAACCAACTTCTTTCTATTCGAGTATAATGAGAACGGAGTCTCAGTAAGCCAGGCAAAAGCCCACCCTCTAGTCCTAAAGTCAAGGCTTTTCCCAGATTCATCTCATTTTTTTCTCAGTAAAACCGCCCTAAGCAGACCAAGCTTCCTTAGTGTACTGAGCCTACCTATTCAAGAGACCCGGAGACTAGCCGCTATACTAAATACTAATCCCAGAGCCCGATATCCATCTTCAGCTTCTCAGCTTCGAAGGTGAATGTTCATATAAATTAGAGATGCCTAAGGTACAGTAGCATGACTCAAGGAGCCTATTCTTTCACAGCTTCTATGCCAAGGAGGTTCCAGTTCGCCATTCCTATTATTTATAGGCTTCCAGTCTCCTCAGAAGTCTGCTCTTCCATCTTCGCAGAATTCACCTGGCTCTCTTACTCACCTTCGCGTCTAGGGCATGATGTCTTTATTTAATTCAATTGGTCAATCGTCTTGTTATTCTCAATCAATTCTTCCAGGCCTCTCTACGGGATTGGAAGAAGGAGTTTTCACCCAAATGAGTTAGACTTCCTCCGAACCGTGTCATTCTCGAAGTATGGCACAACACTCTGTCGAAAACACGAGGCGGGAGTGCGTCGAAGCATGAATTGACCTAGCGACGTGAACCTCGGGTGAGGTGCACTAGCCCTTCCCCAAAACAAAAAAAGAATGCCGCTATCATGCGCGAAGCGAAGCTTGATAGGAGCCCGAGAGAATAGAGCAAACTCGACGTCACAAAACCAGGGATAGATCGCTCAAGGGAGCAACTCGAGATAGATGCATGATTCTTTCTCCTGCCCTTCACTTAGAAAGAAAAGTCCATTTTTCAGCACGCACTAATTCCTACTGTCGGTCGAATAGCCTTCTTGTGTGACCTTCCACGGGGTGGCAAGCTTTAGAGAATAGGGGCGAGGTCCCCATACTACAGAAGGCCATAAGCAGTGGCTCGACGGAGATGGTTCGAATCAAGCGAAACCAAAGGCATTCGTTGGCACCCGAGATGCTAAGGCCAGTTCCCCATTATTGGGACTTTTGGGATATGGAAAAGCACTTTCTGTTTGTGCCCCTTTTGACGACCAAGTCACAATGGCAACAAACAATGTATCTATCTGGGGCAGCTGTGGTGACGGACGCGATATGAGGACATGCTGGAGGGCCGTTGCGAGATCAACGCCTGGGATGGGAGGAACTAAATAGGGAGAAAAAGGAAAGGAGCAGTTCCTGCCTGGGAACGTCGTATGGCTCGCACGAGAGTCCCTGATGCGGGCCGGCACTGTTCGAGAAAATCAAAGCAGACCATGGGGCCTTCGTCAGGTAGGGCCCGAGCTATAGACAAAGAAGGGCTTTGATAGATAGAATAAGGCACTCAGACATAAAAAAGAGGGCTACTTCACTATGAATGGTAACATATGAATTGAGACTAATGCGACGGGTGTCAATTACCAAAAACGACTCGACCACTAACTCAGTCCCGCGGGACATTTCTAACACAAGGCCGAAGATGGATGCGAAGAATATTTGCAACCACTCTCGAACCATCACATGGATTCCAACCCAACTGCCCATGATATAGTAAGAACGGAATGGAAGGGGCAAAAAAACGAACGATTCTATACGCAGACGTGAAAGCTCTATTGATAGAAGCATTCATTCTAGCCTATATCTTTATTTTGAGAGGAACGATTCCCTCGTCTGAGAACCGCCATTCACGC
>NC_029781.3:35758890-35773241 GCF_000817695.3 Arachis duranensis
CTTTTTGTAAGGCGGGCTCGGGACCAGACAATACAAACCCTTCCTGCTCCTGTCTATATCTTCGTATTTATTTAAGATTTTGACAGCTATTCCTGCATATGTAATAAAAATCATTTTTGAATGACGTTTTAGTTTTAAAAGACAGCCTTTTATCGTCAGCTATAGCTATTGATGAGCGGATAATTTATACACTTTTTGGCATTGTTTTTAGGTAGTTTTTAGTAAGTTCAAGCTACTTTTAGGGATGTTTTCATTAGTTTTTATGTTAAATTCACATTTTTGGACTTTACTATGAGTTTGTATGTTTTTGTGATTTCAGGTAATTTCTGGCTGAAATTGAGGGACTTGAGCAAAATTCTAAAAAAGGCTGGCAAAGGACTGCTGATGCTGTTGGAATCTGACCTCCCTGCACTCAAAATGGATTTTCTGGAGCTACAGAACTCCAAATGGCGCGCTCTCAATGGCGTTGGAAAGTAGACATCCAGAGCTTTCTAGCAATATATAATAGTTCATACTTTATTCGGGAATTGACGACGTAAAGTGGCGCTCAACGCCAAGTACATGCTGCTGTCTGGAGTTAAACGCCAGAAACACGTCACGACCCGGAGTTGAACGCCCAAAACACGTTACAACTTGGCGTTTAACTCCAAGAAAAGCCTCAGCTCGTGGATAGATCAAGCTCAGCCCAAGCATACACCAAGTGGGCCCCGGAAGTGGATTTATGCATCAATTACTTACTCATGTAAACCCTAGTAGCTAGTATAGTATAAATAGGATAAGTTACTATTGTATTAGACGTCTTTTGACCATTCGGTCTTTTGACCATGTTTCATCTTTGGTCTCAGTTTTGTTTTATTCTTCATCTTAGGAGGCTATTGATCACGTTTTAGGGGGCTGGCCATTCGGCCATGCCTGAACCTTTCACTTATGTATTTTCAATGGTGGAGTTTCTACACACCATAGATTAAGGGTGTGGAGCTCTGCTGTACCTCAAGTTTCAATACAATTACTATTATTTTGTATTCAATTCTCTTTTATTCTTATTCCAAGATATACATTGCGCTTCAACTTGATGAATGTGATGATCCGTGACACTCATCATCATTCTCACCTATGAACGCGCGTGACTGACAACCACTTCCGTTCTACCTTAGGCCGGGCGCATATCTCTTAGATTCCCCAACAGAATCTTCGTGGTATAAGCTAGATAGATGGCGGCATTCATGGGAATCCAGAAAGTCTAACCTTGTCTGTGGTATTCCGAGTAGGATTCCGGAATTGAATGACTGTGACGAGCTTCAAACTCCTGAAGGCTGGGCGTTAGTGACAGACACAAAAGAGTCAATGGATTCTATTCCAACCTGATTGAAGTGACAGACGCAAAAGAATCAATGGATTCTATTCCAACCTAATTGAGAACCGACAGATGATTAGCCGTGCTGTGACAGATCATTTGGACCATTTTCACTGAGAGGATGGGATGTAGCCATTGTCAAGGTTGATGCCTCCAGATGATTAGCCGTGCAGTGACAGCGCATAGGACCATTTTCCTGAGAGGATTAAAAGTATCCATTGATGATGGTGATGCCCTACATACAGCTTTCCATGGAAGGAGTAAGAAGGATTGGATGAAAGCAATAGGAAAGTAGAGATTCGAGATGATTTTAGCATCTCCACACGCCTATCTGAAATCCCCACCATTAATTTACATAAGTATTTCTATCCTATTTTATTTTCTGTTTATTATTAATTTTCGAAATCCATCACCATTTAATCTGCCTAACTGAGATTTACAAGGTGACCATAGCTTGCTTCATACCAATAATCTCTGTGGGATCGACCCTTACTCACGTAAGGTATTACTTGGATGACCCAGTACACTTGCTGGTTAAGTTAAACGGAGTTGTGAGCTTCTCTAACAGTGCCTGTAACTCTTTTGGTCCAACAACAACACTAAGCTGTTGGTGCCATTACCAGGGATTATTAAGATCCCAATTCATCATACCATGATCTCTTTGGGGTATTTTTGATTTCATACAAATACAAAGAGACCAATTTTGAGGATCACAATTTCGTCCACCCCATGCATAGCTATCTTAAACTCCCTGGTTGCAATGCGGTAGCTTTCTACGGGGGTCTATTACCAATCAACATAAAAATTCCCGTCAACTTCGGGAGATTGAGCTTCAGTACTTCCTTTAATTTAATTAATTTAATGAACACTACAGGCCTAACTTATTATTCGATATAATGAGAAGCACCTTTATTGAACTAGAACCCTTATCCCCCAACGGATCTACCCAGTAATGTGTGATGAGTTCCGACCTCGAAGGCCCATTCGTCGTACGGAATGAGTATGACTTGGCTACAAGGGAAAGAAAGCGCCCAAGAGATCTAGCTTCTTGGAGGACCAGTTGCTAGCCCCATCATCATCCCAAGCTTTTCCTAAGGCGGGATTGGCGGTCCCATGCCCATATTGAGAAAGGACGAGCCCTATGAACTAGCTCTTCCGTGTCCGCCGAACTGTACGATGGAGGGCTTTCCCCATTTGAGTATTGAATTTTCCCAACCGGGTGAGCACCGTTAATGTTTCTAGTAGATAGACTCTACAAGGAACCTGGCTCAGAGGAAGAAGGATATTAGTTTGAAGTCTCGAGTCTCTATCCCCTCTCTAGTGCTGCTTACAAGGACCGGTTTCCCTACTACCGTGTAATGGTGATATCTGCCTCGAAAGCCTCGGCTTGCTTCGTCTCCTAGTGGTGCTTTCCCGTGGAGCGACCGTGAGTCAGGTGGAGTAGCCCTATTCCACTCCATCTACCTCCCGAGACAATAATCCACCAATAGATTTTTTTGTCGAGGTAAGGTAGAGGATAAGAGGTTTCCCAGGCTGTGTTGAGAGAGGGTTGTAGCTTTATTGTTGGTTTACCTTTCCATGGCAGGGTTAGTGGGAGTGAGTTGGATACTTCTGCGGGCCACCAAGCAGCACAAGAATCCCGAAGCCGTTAATCCTTTGTTTCCTGCCAATTCCCTCACCCCGTTCCACTCCTTCAACGCCGTCGCCGCGGGCTTCGGTTTTGCTTCCTCCGGTGGTGCTTTATCTTCATTCCCATGAGGTCGCGGTACCCTATCGCTGAGATCTTGTGCAGCACCGGGAAGTCGGAGGCTTCCACGACCATGGCGCCGATGTTCATGACGCCGTGGAACCTCCCCGACGGCCGGCGAATCTGGACGGCGCTGAAGCAGGGTGTTCTGGTGGCGTCGGGGTCGGTGGGAGAGGAGAGGATGTTGCTGATGAGGAACCTAACGGTGCCGATGAGGCGGAAGGTGCCAACGGCGTAGATGGCGACGGAGATTCCGGAGGTGTCGCTGGCGAGGAACTTGTCGTTCCAGGTAGGGATGTGGCCGCCAACCTTGTTGACTCGGGTTCAGAGATTGGTGGAGGGGTCGATCCATGTGAGGGTGTAGGTTTGGAGCCTCTGCCGTGGAGACGAAGGTGGCTGCAGTCCTTGTGCTGAGATCAAGTTGATCTCCAATACTTGCTCCTGCATCTTCGCCGGCGACGCCATTCTCTCTCTCTAGAACCCTACCGCACCGCCGTCTTTCATTCTTTCTTCTTCAATCTCTGACAAGATCGACGGGTGTGATGAACCAAGAAAGAATCAACGGTTCTGATTCCGGTGGAGGGAAGAGGTGCCTGATGATGTTGAGAGAAAAGGAATGTTATCGTTCGAGCGCAAGCACTAAGTAAGTAAACTACCTTATGTTTTTGATTTAACAATTGGGATACAGGTTTCACCGTACTTATAATCCATCTTTCATTATATGCTAATTTCTGTCTTTGAGTTGAGTTTATAGTATAGCAAAGCTCAGCTGCTGAGGATAGACTATCAGTCTTGTTTGCTATAGCTTAAATCCGTGATTGACCTATATCTAATAAATTGTTTGCTAGCTTGACTCCAGAACTAGTAGAAGGAAGAAAGCGATGATCGGTCTATCCCATTAAGTACCATTAAGCGTAATCCTGTTAGCCAATGAAAGGACTACTTTTCTTGGCCCAGGGCATGCCTTTACTCCAACAGCGGCGAGGACATAGAGCTAAGCGAGAGACGAGAAATGCGATAAAACTGCTTCTGCTAACAGTCCTCTATTTTCTGTATCGGCCGGCATCTTCTTTCTCAACCAGTCCTATGGCACTTACTAGATGGTCTCCTTTTTGTAAAGGAGTTTGGACTTTACAATGTTCTTACGGGGTAGTTTCCCGCTGCATCGGCCGGTCAAAGATCACCCCTAATTTTATTCAAAAGCTTGCGGTTGGCATGGCTGTGTGAGGTGCTCGTCGATCTCTCTGAACCGGTATACCCAAAGCCACTGACCAATCCCTGAGGGAGACGTCGAAACAACATCTTTGAGCCCAATAGTCTCCCCTTGCCTTATCCAGCAAATAGGGGCTATTGTCCAGCTCGAGCTGTACAATGCGAAATCGCATTGACGATTCCTTTCATTTCGCACAACAGACCCTTGATGGGACGGCCCTTCTCCTGGAGAAGGAGGAATTACATTCTCCCCCGTCTCGGAGGACGAGCTCGGCTGTGTGGAATAGGTAGGCATCGGCTGGATCACGCTGGACGCCGAACCATCCCCCGAAACCATAGAAAGGATTACACCTCCTTCGTTCGAAACTACTGGACAAATAATTGAAAGCAATAGTAAGCCCGTATAAATCCTAAAAGAACCAAGATACAAGGCGACCAGAAAATAAAGGCACGTATCGATAACCAAGACGAGTCCCCTTCCATAACGTCTAGTTAATGAGACCCCAAAAGAACCCCGGAGCGCACAACAAAAAAACAAGACTATCCCATAAAGGGGGATAGTCATTAGACTGCTGCTTTGTTTTGATCCAAAATAGAGCAACCGTCCTACAAAAGCACCAACTACGGAACCCAAAATTGGAATTAGTGGAGACATGACAGAAACCGTTCAAAAAGAGCTCTGCTCCCAACCAAAAAGGGGAGACTTGTTTGTTGTCAATTGCTGGTTGGGTTTATCAACCAAGAAAGAATTGGGAAAGACAAGATGCACAAAGCAAACTTAACTGGGAAGAGTCGCGAGAGCTTCCACGCGCGTATCGCGCCGCTATATGTTGTCCCCTACCCAGGAGCTAGGCTCGGCCCATACAGTACCAGGGAGGAAGCCGATAGCATTAGGAAGGAGAATTATCAGCACTTTACACAGAGAAAGCATGATGAACAATTAGCTGCTGGTAAACAGTCCCATGCTAGCTATCACACATCTCACTTTACGCAGAGTCAGCGCGAAGAAAGGCAGATCAACTTCCTTTCTCTTACTTACGACATTTTCATTTCTAGTTAGAGGAGCAGACCACTCTAACTTACTTTATCTTAGATAGAGCTATGATAAATGTAAAACTCACCCACTGAAGAACTAATGTGAGCTCGGGAGGAAATGTGCCTCGTACTTTGCTACAACGATCTTTGTATGTACGGGTATTGATAATGGAAGAGACTAGATCAAATAGGGCAATTCGTAATGCTCTCTTCCTTCCTGTCCTAAATAAGGCTTGTCATCCCTTACCTATGCTCATCGGCTGGCATTCTTCTTAGTTCTGAGGTATCTAATGCTGTCTTTCCAGATGGATTATTACTTATATAATTAATTAGTAATTCTAATTGTTGCTACTATAGTAAATAATATTATTCTTATGTATGGACAGTCCAGGAACGAGACCTTCACCTAACCCTCAGAAGGTTGGCTCGTTGTTAACAAGCAAATGCGAAGGAAAAGGCTTCAATCTCACATTTCGATGTCACTGCTGAATGAATGTGGTTGCTTGAAAGAAAAATTTCACATATGGAAGAGATAGGATTCACTCACAGGAAGAAAGCGGCGAACTCCAGAGAGAGGGGAGGCGCCCTCAACCTCTTAATCAAGCCGGAAGTGAGGGGCCAGAAAGCATCGATTTCCAGGTATATCTATTATACGTTATTTCACCGATGCAAGTGCCGAGTTGTTTCGAGTCTCAGAATCCGATCCTCGCTCAGCTCCAGCTGAAAATGTCTGATATGTAGTCCCATTTTCCGGTAGAAATGATGGGTTGAGTCGGTAAACTGTCATGTAAAGAAAGCAGATACTCTCCAGTTGACAGAAGAGTGATTGCAAGAGATAGGGGAAAAAAGATAAATAGCACGCATATTGACTTATAGCTGTCTATTTACTTCTGCTGCTGCCCGTTACTAAGGAAGGGAAGATAATGGATTAAGTCAGGACACGATCGATTGACACAGAAGGGGGGGTTGCGAAGCAAGATGATTGCATTAATCAAGCAATGTATACAGATAGAGATAAGCATTTGTGAATTGATACCAATACAAAAAGGGGATTCGCTAAGCTAGCAGCTTTAAAGTAATGACATCCTGTTGATTCCTAGCTGACTAATAAAAGTTCTAAAACTAGTCCCTTTGTACTCACCGCTGCCCAATACCCTCCCTCCAGCTCCTTCCTGTCATGCCCAAACCATCGGCGCTCCACCACTACCTTCCATGTCCCCTCTTTTCTGTTTTCTATTTTCATAATCCAGTTATCATTTTGCTTTCAATTTCTGCTTTTGCTTAGTGTTAGATGCTTGATTTGATTCTGGATTAGTTTAGCTGGATTTTAATTTTCTGTTAGTTGACTTTAGGGTATTGAATTGCTGAAAATTGCTACTAAATTGTTGTTGTTGTTGTTGAGCTTCTGTTATTGAATTGCTGAAAATTGCTTCTGTTGTTCTTTCACTTTTGCTTGATGTTCTATTTTTTGGTTGATGGTTCTTCTGATTTTCAATTTTGTTGATGGTTCTGATGATGATGATGATGATGACGACCATGATGATAATGGTGGTGGTGGTGGTGGTGGGTTCTGGTTTAACTTGGGTTCTTAGTTGATTTTGTTGTTCTGATGATGATGATGATGATGACCATGATGATAATAGTGGTGGTGGTGGTGGTGCTTAGGCTTCTGTTATGCTTCTACTGAAGTTGGTTGATTTTGGGGGTGAAGGGGGAAGGGTATTTTTGTCCGAAGGACGATTTTAAAACAAACTGAAACCTTGGGGACCATTTTGTAGCGAAAAAAGGCCAGAGACGAAATAAATTTTCGGCCTCTATGTTAAGGACCAAAATCATACTTATCCCTAAATATTATAATTTAAATTTTGTCTTGTATATAGAACAATTTATTAATCAATAATAGACATTTAAATAAAGTTTAGATTTGCGACAAATTAATCGTTACACTATTGAACTGGAAAATATGGTGGTAAAAAAATTATCGAGTTATTTCTCAAATATATTTGATTACAAATTATTTATCAAATACTATTATTTAATGTGTAGAGATTTAGTTACACCATTAAATAATTTTTTATGTGCTCTAAATTTTATCAATTTAGTGATTGAATCGTTTTATATTATCATTATAATTAAGCTCAACAAATTTAAAAATCTTCAAATATCAATAGTTATATAATCTAATAGCAGATATTTATTTATATCTTTTGAAATTATATTATATGACACAATAAATTGATATCATATAATATCAAATCGTTTTCAAAATTTATAAAATTGATCCGTAGAGAAAAATGTCTCAATAAAAGTCTATAAAATAAAATATTCACCTGTATAAGTGAAATTCTTACACTTATTTAACAACATTTTATATATTATAAATATTTTAGTATTTACTGTCTTTAAGTATTGTTCAAAACGTAAAAATAGAAAACACTCGGTAAATATGTTATTAAAATATAAAAATGTCTAATATATTCAAACAAACAAAAAATAGTTAATATTTAGAGTAAAATATCGTTTTTGTTCCTAACGTTTAAGTAAGTCTTAAAATTGTCTATAACGTTTAAACATCCTATTTAAGTATCTTGTAAAATCTGAGTAAATTAAATTAAGCAAATTAATTAATTAAAACTGCGTTAATTAGAATTAAGATGTCTGAAATATGTAAAAGTAATAGAATTTATAATTTAGAAATTTAACGGTAAAAATTTGAATTAAGAAAATTAAATTGAGTGTGAAAATATAATTATTTTGGGAAAAATGTGTAACAGTGTTAAAATTGTTCGTACCAGCTTAAATCTGTCCGGTACTGCGAGTGAGAAAAAAAGTAAAAAATGTAGAAATGATGAAAAAAAACATTTAGAGTAGAAAACTGGACACTTATTTTAATGGTTTTAGCCCAAAATTGAACCAAACGAGCCAAAAATCACCAAATGGGCTCATATTGGGCCTAAAGCCCAAGCCTACACATATATAAACTCTTAACTTAATAAAATTTGGCACTCACCATAACTTTTGCTATGGAACTCCGATTGTCGCACCTTCTAAAGGTTTTGGCCCAAAGTTGGGCCAAACAAACAAAAAATGCTAACTGATTGGACCGGGCCCAAGTTGGGTCCAAGTCTAACATATGAAAGCTTAACTTAATGAGCATTCAGCTCATTTCATTCACCTTGAGAGGGAGAGAGCTGCTGAAGTGAAGAAGAGAGGAAACCCCTTAACACTATTCACCATCTTCTTCCCAAACTCATAACTTGAGCTACGATGTTCCGATTTGCATGCCATTTGTGGCCACGCAAAACTCTCGCCAAGCCCATCATTTCTTTCTAAACAAGATGGTGAGGAACTCTCACTTTCTTGCCTAGCTATCTGCCCTAACAGTTTTGTGATTTTAGATTTAGTTGTTAAGTAGATTTTGTAATTTTGATTGTTTGTGGGTAATCTAGCATTGGATTATTATTAGATTTTGCCCCTAATACTGTTGGATAAGGTAAGTCACTTTGAAATCCTTGTGGTTTGGTATATCTTTTAGCCCTAGTTACTAATTATGGTAAATTGAATGTGCATAGCTTGAATTCTTGTGATTGGTGTGAAATTGGTCGTATTGGAATCGAACTTTTGGTGGTTGAGCTTCGTTGAGCAAGTTTGGAGGTCATTTTTGGTTTTTTGAGTTGTGCAAAAATTGGCCAAGGTTTGGTTTCGGTTTCTTTTAGTTAAAATGTAATGTTTCGTGAAACTTAGACTAATGGACCTTTCGTGAAACTTAAATTGGTGATGATTGTCAATGAATATTGATGTTGAGGATGAGTATTGATTATTGTTGATAATTGATGACAATTGATGATGATTGTGAGTTTCAATGATTTTGAATTGAAGAATAATGATTACAATGGATTTGGTTAATGGTTGATAGTGTTTTGTGATGATTATATTGATAATAGTGTTCATAAGGATCTAAGGAAATTATTGAGAATAGAATGGTCTAGGTAGTTGAATGATTGAGAAACAGTTGAGAAAAACTTTGGTATAAGTCTTTGGGTTGTTTTAGGTATGGTTGATGTCATAATCCACAATGACTCAAATGGGTCTCAACTCCTTTCTCAATCATATGAGTAGATCTATGGCGGATTGAATTCATTGGATCCCAATTCCTTGGCAATCTAATCTCTCTAATCATAATCAATCTTGCCAATTCCTTGATCTAATTGTCATGAGAAGAGGTTAAGTGCATATCTTTCATCCATAAGCCACACTAACTCTCAAGATCTCAATTCCTCCTGAATGGTGTTGATCAAGAGAGTAGTGAAGGGTAGAGCCTTAGTTCTAATACTCAAGATTCCCCTTCTGAGGCTCACACAAGCATTCACAGATTTAATCCCTCTTCCGGAGTGAATGAATCATCAATCAAAACAGAGGATATCCAATAGCTATTCAATTGAATTGAGAAGAAGAAGAAATTTACTAAATCATGTGAATCATAACAGAGCTCCTCCTCCTAATGATTGGGGTTCAATGGATCATAGCTCCAAGAACACTTGCAAGAAAATTAAATTGCATGAAAGTAAAATTTCAGAAAGGGAAATTGCAGAAAAGAATTGCAAAAATTGAAATTGAATTCAATACTGAAATGTAAAAGTGCAGAAAGGTAAAAGTGTTTACAAGAGCCTTCTATTCTACTCTTACACCTACTCTTACTACTACTACTCCTACTGTCTGTGAGAGCTCCTTTTAATGAAATGAAACTGATGCCTTTATATAGGCTTTCCTAAATGACAAATGAAAATGAAATTGAAAACAAATTATAAATAAATGAAATTTGTATTCTAACTGTTTCTTGTGCCTTTGAGTGGTGTCAATGGGCTATGCTTGCTTGTAGTTCAAATGGGCTTAGAATGAAGCTAATTTGAGCAGAAATACACTTCCAGGAGAGCGTAGCGTTCATTTGGAGAACAAAGCGTTTGGGCACCCACGCGTATGCGTGCTATATGCTTGCGCGTCTCTGGTGTTTTGGCTCATCGATGCATACGCGTCACCCACGCATACGCATCCTTTGCAGCGTTCGCTTTGAGAGTATAGCGTTCGCGAAATGAACGCTCCTTCCATGCATACGCGTTACCCACGCGTACGCGTGGATTGCAAAATGTCAAATCCACTCTTCGTTTCATCCACACAAACGCGTGCTTCTTCAAAAATGTCGCATCCACGCGTACGTGTCATGCACACGTGCACGTTGATGGCTGAATTTCAAATCAAATTTTCAGAAGCATCGCAGGCACTCATTCAAAGTGAACATATCATTCATTACTGGCGAACGCTGATCCTTCTTCCAAGCGTGCGCGCCATGCATGCGTACGTGTGGATCTCCAAAAGTGTCATCCTACGCGTAAACGCCTTGTACACGTGCGCGTCACTTGTGAATGTAGCGTTCATCAAATGAATGTAGCATTCTCCTGTACTTCTTCCTTCTTTGTTTCTTCCTCTCATTTTTCACCTGTCATCAACCAAATAGATACATCAAAGCCTTGGCATAATCATCAAATCTTGCATCACTCATATTATCAGCTAAATCTTGCAAAAAAACTCATGAAAATGCATAAAATCAACAATGTTTGATTAAATTAAGATAAGCATGAATTTCTCATCCAAGCACTTACTTCTTGCCTAAAAATGCATGAAAACCAAGCAAAAACAGTTAAAAATTGCTAGTAAAACATGCACAAGATGACATGTCATCACAACACCAAACTTAAACCTTGTTTGTCCCAAAGCAAGCAAAGAATCATGCAGTACATTTTGACAACCCAAGGCGAGAAGAATAGCAATTTTAATGTTCATGGTTGGCTAGTTTTCTATGCATGCATCAATCGCAAAAGAAATTCAAATGATTGATTTTTCTATCTAGCTCATTTTATGAAATTTTTTCTTTATATTTCTTCCTTGAAACAAGCTTTTCATTCTCTTTTTAGCTTCTCCTTTTGGGTGCTTTGCACCATGAGTTGAAAACAAAGCTACGACTCTAAATGCTTTGTTTTCAAGTATTACCACTTGATACATAAGCACCACAAGCATTTAATTAGAGGACTTCTTTAAGCTCATTTGTTTCTTGTCTTTACTCTCTAATTATTGATGCTCAGAGCCTTGAGCTTTGAGGGAGTGTTTTTGCACTTGAGCCTAGCCTTGACTTCTAAGTGTTTTACTTTCAAGCTTTTTGCCTGATACATAAACACCACAAATACTTAACAAATAAATTGTTATTGGTACTCAAAGCCTTCAGCTTTCTCATTCTTTCCCTTTTTCTTTTCTTGGCTTAACTGTATTTTCTTCTTCAAGGTTTACATGATTTCAAAAATTTTATAAATTGTCCTAGATGAAAACTTTAATTAATTAAATTCCAATGCAATTGAACAACAATTAATCACACTAGCCTTCCAATACTTGTATGCCCATGCTAAGTTCTTCTTTAATTACCTTGTTTGTTTATGATCATGATACTTAATTGCTTTTGAACTCACAAAACTCAAGTTGGTAGTCATAATGTCACAGCAACATGTTACAATCTAGCAATCAAACTATGCTTATTCACAATACACATGCATACAGAGAAGATAGAAGACATTCATGCAATTTAAAGTGCTGGAAATAAGTAGGAGGTAAAAGGAGTGTTACCACCTTGTAGTTCATTTTCACCGTTGTTGTCCTTTTCCTCCAATTCTTTCCCTTTTCATACCAAACTTAGAATGCTTGCTTATCCTCAAGCAACAATTAAAACAGTGGTGATGGGTCTACGATGGTTCATGAGTGTCTTAAATAATAAACTGTCAATAGTACATGTGTTTAAGCAAGAAAAATTAAAAATAACAATGAAGGCATAGAAAACAGACATTGTGATTACAAAAATAAGAAGGTGTGCATGATACATTATATAAAATATAAGTGGCACACCAAACTTAGTGTGACACTTCCACTTGGAATTGATGCAAGTATCCAGTAAAGAATGGAAACAAATTTTTTGTTCCATAGCAACACCAAACTTAGAATGCAATCACATGTCAATTTATTGGAACTAAAACTAAACAAAGGAAACTGTTCTATGCTAATACACAATCACCACGTGAAGAATTTGTCATGTGTAAAGATTTCTTGGTGAGGTATTAACAAAAATAGTTAAGTAGTAAACTAAAAGAATGTACTAAAAACAAAGGGATAACTAAACAAAGATAACACTGTAGGTCTAAGAAGCAGAGGTATTATGATTGTACAAGCAAGTGGTGCTGTTGGACTCATTGCATAGAAAATTAAGTGGCACACCAAACTTAGAAACTTAGTGTGACACTTTCTCTTGAAATTGATGCAAGTGTCCAGAAAGATTAAAATAGATTGTTGCAGGATAACACCAAACTTAGAATGTAATCATATACCTAATTATTGGAAATAGACAAAGCAAAGAAAGGAAATGTTACCTACAGTTGGGTTGCCTCCCAACAAGCGCTCTTTTAGTGTCATTAGCTTGACATGTTGTTCTCAACTTTCTTCCTCTTCTTCCAGTTTGTTAAGAGGAATGACCTCTGGTAGAAGGAAGAGCTAGATAGTGCCCCCTTTCTTAGCTTCTTCCCAGCAAGCTTCCTTTGGTTATTTGCTTGATTAAACTTGCTTGCTGGTGGTTCAGGGGTGGGATTGTTTGCAGTTGACCTTTTTTTCTTCATGAATGTTGTCCTTTGTAGCTTGGTCACAATCCTCTCTTTGGTGCTTGGTGGACGAAATTGTGATCATCAATATTGGCTCTTTGGTATGTACACAAAAACTATTGTGGCTCTTGGTTAAATTCACAACTCCGTTCAACTAACCAGCAAGTGTACTGGGTCGTCCAAGTAATAAACCTTACGTGAGTAAGGGTCGATCCCACAGAGATTGTTGGTATGAAGCAAGCTATGGTCACCTTGCAAATCTCAGTCAGGCATATCAAATTGGTTTATGGGTTTCGAAAATAAAAATAAGAAAATAAATAATAAAAAGGATAGAAGACTTATGCAGATTCATTGGTAGGAATTTCAGATAAGCGAATGGAGATGCTGCATGGCTCAAGGACGCCTGCTCTCCTACTGCTTCTACTCAATCCTTCTTACTCCTTTCCATGGCAAGCTGTATGTAGGGCATCACCGTTGTCAATGGCTACATCCCATCCTCTCAGTGAAAACGTTCCTATGCTCTGTCACAGCACGGCTAATCATCTGTCGGTTCTCAATCAGGTTGGAATAGAATCCCTTGATTCTTTTGCGTTGTCACTACGCCCAGCACTTGCAAGTTTGAAGTATGTCACAGTCATTCATTACCGGAATCCTATTCGGAATACCACAGACAAGGTGAGACTTTCCGGATCCTCATAAATGCCGCCATCTATCTAGCTTATACCACGAAGATTCTGTTGGGGAATCTAAGAGATACGCATTCAAGCTCTGTTGCATGTAGAACGGAAGCGGTTGTCAATCACGTGCGTTCATGAGTGAGAATGATAATGAGTCACTTTCATCATTATATTCATCATGTTCTTGGGTACGAATGAATATCTTGGAATAAGAATAAGAGAGATTTGAATAAAAGAAAATGGAATTGCATTAATACTTGAGGTACAGCAGAGCTCCACACCCTTAATCTATGGTGTGCAGAAACTCCACCGTTGAAAATACATAAGTAAAAGAGGTTCAGGCATGGCCGAATGGCCAGCCCCCCTTAACGTGATCAATGATCTCCTAAGATGAAGAATAAAACAAAACTGAGACCAAAGATGAAACGTGGTCAAAAGACATCTAATACAATAGTTAAATGTTCTATTTATACTAGACTAGCTACTAGGGTTTACATGAGTAAGTAAATGATGCATAAGTTCACTTCCGGGGCCCACTTGGTGTATGCTTGGGCTGAGCTTGATCAATCCACGAGCTGAGGCTTTACTTGGAGTTGAACTCTGAGTTATGACGTGTTTTGGGCGTTCAACTCCGGATC
>NC_029781.3:35774875-35775599 GCF_000817695.3 Arachis duranensis
ATGTTGAAGTGCAACGAATATCTTAGAATAGGAATAAATCGAATTGAATAGAAAATAGTAGTAATTGCATTGAAACTTGAGGTACAGCAGAGCTCCACACCCTTAATCTATGGTGTGTAGAAACTCCACCGTTGAAAATACATAAGTGATGAAGGTCCAGGCATGGCCGAGAGGCCAGCCCCCAAAATGTGATCACCGGATTAAAAATACAATCCAGGATATCTAATAAACTAGCAAAAAGTTCTATTTATACTAAACTAGCTACTAGGGTTTACAGAGGTAAGTAATTGATGCATAAATTCACTTCCGGGGCCCACTTGGTGTGTGCTTGGGCTGAGCTTGATCTATCCATGAGCTGAGGCTTCTCTTGGAGTTGAATGCCAAGTTGTAACGTGTTTTAGGCGTTTAACTCTGGTTCCTGACGTGTTTCTGGTGTTTGACTCCAGAATGCAGCATGGAATTGGCGTTGAGCGCCAGTTTACGTCATCAAATCTCGAATAAAGTATAAACTATTATATATTGCTGGAAAGCTCTGAATGTCTACTTTCGAACTCCATTGAGAGCGCGTCATTTGGAGTTCTGTAGATCCAGAAAATCCATTTCGAGTGATGGGAGGTCAGATTCCAACAGCATCAGCAATCCTTTGTCAGCCTCTTATCAGAGTTTTGCTCAGGTCCCTCAATTTCAGCCAGAAAATACCTGAAATCATAGAAAAACACACAAT
>NC_029781.3:35775733-35800843 GCF_000817695.3 Arachis duranensis
CTACCTAAAAACAATGCCAAAAAGCGTATAAATTATCCGCTCATCACAACACCAAACTTAAATTGTTGCTTGTCCCCAAGCAACTGAAAATCAATTAGAATAAAAAGAAGAGAATATACTATAAATCCCAGAATATCAATGAATATTAGTTTTAATTAGATGAGCGGGACTTGTAGCTTTTTGCTTCTGAACAGTTTTGGCATCTCACTTCATCCTTTGAAGTTTAGAATGATTGGCATCTCTGGGAACTTAGAATTTTAGATAGTGTTTTTGATTCTCCTAGTTAAGTATGTTGATTCTTGAACACAGCTACTTTTATGAGTCTTGGCCGTGGCCCTAAGCACTTTGTTTTCCAGTATTACCACCGGATACATAAATGCCACAGACACATGACTGGGTGAACCTTTTCAGATTGTGACTCAGCTTTGCTAGAGTCCCCAGTTAGAGGTGTCCAGAGCTCTTAAGCACACTTTTTTGTTTTGGATCATGAGTTTAACCACTCAGTCTCAAGCTTTTCACTTGGACGTGCATGCCACAAGCACATGGTTATGGACAGCTTGATTTAGCCGCTTAGGCCTGGATTTTATTTCCTTGGGCCCTCCTATCCATTGATGCTCAAAGCCTTTGGTCCTTTTTACCCTTGCCTTTTGGTTTTAAGGGCTATTGGTTTTTTCTGCTTGTTTTTTCTTTTTATTAATTTTTTTTGCAAATTTTTTTCTTTTTTTTCACAAGCTTTTGTTTTTCACTGCTTTTTCTTGCTTAAAGAATCAATTTCATGGTTTTTTAGATCATCAATAATATTTCTCTATGTTCATCATTCTTTCAAGAGCCAACAATTTTAACATTCATAAACAACAAGATCAAAACTATGCACTGTTCAAGCATTCATTCAGAAAACAAAAAGTATTGTCACCACATCAATATAATTAAACTAAATTCAAGGATAAATTCGAAACTCATGTACTTCTTGTTCCTTTGAAAAACATTTTTCATTTAAGAGAGGTGAAGGATTTATAGAATTATTCATAGCTTTAAGACATAGTTACTAAATACTAATGCTCATGAAGTAGAGACACAAAACATAAATAAACATGAAGCATAAAAATTGAAAAAACAGAGAAATAAGAACAAGGAATGAGTCCACCTTAGTGAGGGTGGTGCCTTCTTGAAGAACCAATGGTGCTCTTTGAGCTCCTCTATGTCTCTTCCTTGCTTCTATTGAATGATCCCTAGTAATTTTGGTGCTCCTATCCTTAGTTGCTCCCAATAATTGTGTGGAGGATAATTTATCCCCTGAGGTATCTCAGGGATCTCTTGAATTGCAGTTAAATGTTCTACCACTGAGCTATAAACCCTTTAGATGAGTCTTTCTATCTCCCATGACTCAGAGGTGGAAGCTTTTGTCTTCTCTTTTTTCCTTTTTTTTGAGGTTTCTCTGGCCTTAGGTGCCATCAATGGTTATAGAAAAATAAAAAGCTATACTTTTACCACACCAAACGTAGAAAATTGCTCGCCCTCGAGCAAGAGAAGAAAGAAAAGATGAAGAATAAGAAGAAGATATAGAGAAGATGGAGGGATGTGTGTATTCGGCTATATGGGTGGGATTGGGTGGGAAAGAGAATTTGAATTTTGAAGGTAGGTGGGGTGTATGGGGAAGAGTGGATAGATGTGAGTGGTGAATGAAAAACAGAAGGAATGACCATGAATGGAGAGAGAGGGGGTAAGGTAGGTGGGGATCCTATGGGGTCCACAGATCTTGAGATGTTCCTGTGGGGTCTACAGATCCTGAGGTGTCAAAGATTTAACATCCCTGCACCAATGAGGCATGTAAAATGCCATCTGAGTGCAATCCTGGCGTTTAACGCCAGATTGATGCTTGTTTCTGGCGTTAAACGCCAGCTCTAAGCTTGTTCTGGGCGTTTAACGCCCATCTGCAGCATATTTCTGGCGTTGAACGCCAGATTTCCTCAGTGTACAATCCTGGTGTTTAAACGCCAGAATGCTGCATGTTTTTGGCATTCAGCGCCAGATCCATGCTCTGTTCTGGCGTTGAACGCCAGCCAGATGCTCCTTACTGGCGTTCAAACGCTAGTAAGTCCTTCCTCCAGGGTGTGATTTTTCTTCTGCTGTTTTTGATTCTGTTTTTAATTTTAATATTTTTTTGTGACTCCACATGATCATGAACCTAATAAAACATAAAAGAACAATAAAAAGAAAAATAAAATTAGATAAATAAAAATTGGGTTGCCTCCCAATAAGCGCTTATTTAATGTCAATAGCTTGACAGTGAGCTCTCATGGAGCTTCACAGATGTTCAAAGCATTGTTGGGACCTCCCAACACCAAATTTAGAGTTTGAATGTGGGGGTTCAAACACCAAACTTAGAGTTTGACTGTGGGGGCTCTGTTTGACTCTGCATTGAGAGAAGCTGTTCATGCTTCCTCTCATTACCAAATAACTTGGCATTTAGCTTCATGATGGCTCCTAGATATTGAGCAACTTTCTCTCCAGTTATATCTTCATCCTCTTCAGAGGAAGAATAGTCTTCAGAGCTCATGAATGGTAGAAGGAGGTTTAATGGAATCTCTATGGTCTCTATATGAGCCTCATATTCCTTTGGGTCCTCAATAGGGAACTCCTTCTTGCTTGAGAGACGTCCCATGAGCTCTTCCTCATTGAGAGTCACGTCCTCCCCCTCTTCCTTGCATTCGGCCATATTGACTATGTCAATGGCCTTGCACTCTCTCTTAGGATTCTCTTCAGTATTGCTTGGGAGAGTACTGGGAGGGGTTTCAGTGATTTTCTTACTCAGCTGGCCCACTTGTGCCTCTAGATTTCTGATGGAGGACCTTATTTCATTCATGAAACTTAAAGTGGCCTTAGATAGATCAGAGACTAAGTTTGCTAAGTTAGAGGTATTCTGTTCATAACTCTCTGTCTGTTGCTAAGAAGATGATGAAAAAGGCTTATTATTGCTGAGCCTATTTCTTCCACCATTATTAAAGCCTTGTTGAGGCTTTTGTTGATCCTTCCATGAGAAATTTGGATGATTTCTCCATGATGAATTATAGGTGTTTCCATAAGGTTCACCCATATAATTTACCTCTGCCATTGCAGGATTTTCAGGATCAAAAGCTTCTTCTTCAGAAGATGCCTCTTTAGTGCTGTTGGATGCATTTTGCCATCCATTCAGACTTTGAGAAATCATGTTGACTTGCTGAGTCAACATTTTGTTCTGAGCCAATATGGAATTCAGAGCATCAATTTCAAGAACTCCCTTCCTTTGAGGCATCCCATTATTCACGAAATTCCTCTCAGAAGTGTACATGAACTGGTTATTTACAACCATGTTAATAAGTTCTTGAGCTTCTGCAGGCATTTTCTTTAGGTGAATGGATCTACCTACAGAATGGTCCAGTGACATCTTAGAGAACTCAGACAGACCATAATAGAATATATCCAGAATGGTCCATTATGAAAGCATGTCAGAAGGACACCTTTTGGTCATCTGCTTGTATCTTTTCCAAGCTTCATAGAGGGATTCACCATCTTTTTGTTTGAATGTCTGAACGTCCAATCTAAGCTTGCTCAGCTTTTGAGAAGGAAAGAATTTAGCCAAGAAGGCCGTGACCAGCTTATCCCAGGAGTCCAGGCTATCCTTTGGTTGTGAATCCAACCATGTTCTAGCTTTGTCTCTTACAGCAAAAGGGAAAGCATGAGCCAGTAGACTTCAGGATCTACTCTATTCGTCTTTACAGTCTCACAGATCTGCAAGAACTCAGTTAAGAACTGATAGGGATCTTCTAATGGAAGTCCATGAAACTTGCAGTTCTGTTGCATTAAAGCAACTAATTGAGGATTTAGCTCAAAATTGTTTGCTACAATGGTAGGAATTGAGATGCTTCTTCTATCAAACTTGGACGTGGGTTTAGTAAAATCACCAAGCATCCTCCTTGCATTATTGTTGTTGGGTTCGGCTGCCATCTCCTTCTCTTGTTCAAAAATTTCAGAAAGGTTGCCTCTGGATTGTTGTAATTTAGCTTCTCTTAGTTTCCTCTTCAGAGTCCTTTCAGGTTCAGGATCAGCTTCAACAAGAGTGCCTTTTTCCTTGTTCCTGCTCGTATGAAAGAGAAGAGAAAAAGAAAAGGAAGAGGAATCCTCTATGTCACAGTAAAGAGGATCCTTATTATTAGTAGAAGAAGAAATGGGATAAGGATTAAGAAGAAGGAATAATCCAAACACAAGGGTAAGGATAGAGGAAGTGATTGGAGATGAAGAGAGGTGAAGAGAAGTGTTAGTAAATAAATAAATAAATAGAAGAAGATGAGAGAGAGAATTCGAAAATAAATTTTGAAAAGGAGTTAGTGATTTTTGAAAATTAAAGATGAGATAGAATTTAAAATTAAAATTTAAAACAATCAATTAATTTAAAAAGAATTTTGGAAAATGGATGAGATATTTTCGAAAATTAGAGAGGGAGAAGTAGTTAGGTGGTTTTGAAAAAGATAAGAAACAAACAAAAAGTTAATTAGTTAGTTGAAAAAGATACTAAAATCAAATTTGAAAAGATAAGAAGATAAGAAGTTAGAAAAGATATTTTAAAATCAAATTTTTGAAAAAGATAAAATTTTGAAAAAGATATGATATAAAAGATAAGATAAGATAAATTTAATTTTTAAAATTTAAATTAATTACTTAACTAACAAGAAACTAAAAGATAAGATTCTTAGAATTTAAAGATTGAACCTTTCTTAACAAGAAAGTAAAAAACTTTAAATTTTTGAATCAATCACATTAATTTTTAGTGTAATTTCAAAAATTTGAAATAAAATTAAGAAAAAGATTTTGAAAATAATTTTAAAATTTTCGAAATTAATAAGATAAAAATGAAAAGATTTGATTTTTGAAAATTTTTTTGAAAAGATAGGATTTTTAAAATTGAAGATTTGACTTGACTTACAAGAAACAACTAATTTTAAAAAATTTTGACTAAGTCAACTCAAATTTTCGAAAATTATGGGCAAATTAAGGAAGAGATATTTTTTTGATTTTTTGAATTTTTAATGATGAAAGAGAAAAACAACTAAAATGACTCACAACATGAAAATTATGAATCAAAACACATGATGCATGCAAGAACACTATGAATGTCAAGATGAACACCAAGAACACTTTGAAGATCATGATGAACATCAAGAACATATTTTTGAAAAAATTTTGATGCAAAGAAAACATGCAAGACACTAAACTTAGAATTATTTAATGCATGGACACTATGAATGCAAAAATGCATTTGGAGTGCTGTAGCTTGATGACAAGTCATCATATACCCATTTTTTCAAGCTAATTTCACTTGTTTCACTAGTCGTTATGCACTTTCTTGCATCCTAAGTAAGTAATTTGGAATGAAAATGCATGACTTCTTTAAATCAAACAACCACCATTAAATTAATGTTAAATCATGAGATTTGAACTAAAATTAATTGATTTTTAATGAATTATAAACCTTATGAGTTTGGAGATACTTTGATTGGTTGTTTTGGTTTCTTGTAGGTGAAGAAAGGAAGAAAAGAAGAAAAACATGGCTTAAGAAGTGTGGCCAAAGGAAGAAAATAGTGTGGTGAAAGAAGGAGAAGTGTGGCGCAACAATGAAGGAGGAAGCAACACTGCTCTCCACAAGAGCACACTGCTCTCCAAGAGAGCAGCATGATAAACCAAGCCTCCAAAATATCACTGCCCTGCCCACAATAAGAGCGGAGCATAATTCTATGCCAAAGACCAAAGGAAGCAAAAATTCTGCCCTGCCCTCCTCAAGAGCAATATCGGGCTTCCTCCAAGAAAAATTCAAAGGAAATTGCTCTCCTATTGTTACCGATGGGTTTCGAACCCAAGAACAAGGAGGAAAGGAGTAGCGCTCAAGTACAAGGGAAACAAGCAAAATTTGGCTTGTTTTCAATCTCCAAGAATCGAACACAAGACCTTGGGAAAGCAAGGAACTAGGTGTTACTTTGGTGCCAAGAAAACCAAGGAAAAAGGGGGCAGCGTGTGCTTCCACCAGGTTTCAAACCTGGGGCCTCACCTTTGGTTGCCTTGCTACGCTGCCCACAAGGAGAGCAGAGTAGAAATTCTTGGCACGGCCATAAGCACAAATTGGCACGGGCATGAGCACTTGGCGCGCAGCAAGCACGCACGGAAGGCAAGCACGCACGCACACTGCCCTGCTCTCCGCAAGGGCAGGGCAGCATCTTGAACGCGCATCACACACTTAGCACGCACGCAATGAGGCCGCATGCACAATTTTCCTGCTCTGCCCTCCACAAGAGCAGAGCAGCCTCCTGGAGCCAACTTCTTCATGGGCTAAAAATTGGATTAAAAATCCAATTTAATTCATTTCTTCACCAAATCAAAAGCCCATCCAAATTCCAAAATCCAAGAATAGAAAGTGTATAAATAGGAGATAGTTTGATGTAATTAGGACTTTTGACCTTCTTTTTTATTTTTGAATTTTCACATCTTTAGACTTGATTTTTCTTTGAGAGCTTGGAACTGAGATCTTAGAGAATTGGGAAGGAAAATTGATCTCTCTTCTTCCTCGTCCTTGCTTGAGCACTTTTTACTTTTCTTGTTTGAGTCTTGAATGTGAAGAATTGAGGAATTTCTGTCTCAATCTCCCTTCAAGATCTCTTTGACTTTTCTATTACATAATTGAGTTCAATTCAATTTCCTGTACTACTGCAATCCCAAATCTCTCTTTAATTGCTTTGTGAACTTGGATCTAGGAAGGCAATTGAGATCTAGACTCTGCTATCTAGTCTCTGGAGCCCTGAGATCTAATTCTCTTTTTGGTTCTTCTGTTGAACCACTGCTGCAATTACATTTTCACTTCCTGTTTGAATTCTAGTTACTTTCAATTCATCTTCTGCTTTATTAATTACTGCAATTTAATTTCCCTTAAATTTTGAATTCCCAGTCCTCACATCCCTTTTCCATTCAAGCAATTTATATTTCTTGCACTTTAAGTTTCTGCAATTTACATTTCTTTCACTTTAAGTCTCAGTCATTTAATTTCTTGTTTTTTAAGATTCAGCACCTTTACTTTAAATTCTCTTTAATTTCTGCAATTCATCCCTCTCCCTTTACATTTCCTGCTATTTACTTACTGTTGGATACAAAATCACTCAACCAATACTTGATTTGCTTGACTAAATCAACCACTGAACTAAAATTGCTCAATCCTTCAATCCCTGTGGGATCGACCTCACTCCCATGAGTTTTATTACTTGATGCGACCCGGTACACTTGCCGGTGAGTTTTGTGTTGGATTGTTTTCCACACATCATAGCTCCAGAAAATCCATTTCAAGTGCTGGGAGGTCAGATTCCAACAGCATCAGCAGTCCTTTGTCAGCCTCTTATCAGAGTTTTGCTTAGGTCCCTCAATTTCAGCCAGAAAATACCTGAAATCATAGAAAAATACACAAACTCATAGTAAAGTCCAGAAATGTGAATTTAGCATAAAAACTAATGAAAACATCCCTAAAAGTAACTAGATCATACTAAAAACTACCTAAAAATAATGCCAAAAAACGTATAAATTATCCGCTCATCACTTTGTCATTTCAAGTGGCCTCTGTGGATATGAAATCCTTGGCTCATACACCTCCACCACCTCATTCTTCATTGAAATTTCACTTGATACAGGGGCCTCTTCATCTTGCTCTTCCACCTCCTCCTTTACACCCACAGATTGGTCTTCATCTTCCTTGCTTAGCAGTTCTAAGTTTCTCCTCATTTGCTCTAAGTACTCATCCATCTTTTTGAAGAGGATTTCTTGTTCTCTCTAGGATTGTTCTTGACTTTTCAATAATTCTCTGGACTTTTGAAGGTGATCCTCAACTTCTGGCTCAAGGGATGAAGGTTGAGAGTAATTTTGTGGAATTGGATGTGTTGTGGTAAAGTTATTTTGAGGGGTATGGAATGAGTCTTGTGAGTTATGAAATGAATTTTGTGGGTGGTGAAATGAGTTGTATGGATCTTGGAGGAAACTTTGTGTTTAGGCAAAACCAAGTGATGAAGAATTTTCAAGTGAAAAACTGGAAGGCGAGGTTGGACAATTTAGCATAAATGAGTTGAAAAATTGCTCAAGTGATGATGGCTCTTGATTAATAGAGTATGACACATTGAGTGCTCTCTGATTTTGATCTTCCCAAGCACAACTTCAAGAATTGTTGAATTCCTCATAGTATGGATCATCTTGTGGCATTGGGGGGCAATCTTGCATGAATTTATTGAAAGCACACTCTAGTGATGATGTTTCTTGATAAACAAAATATAGATAATTAAGATCTCTTTGGTTTTGACCCTCCCAGTCATAATATAAGTAGTTGTTATAGCAATATGAGTTATCTTGTGGCTCTGGGAGGTGTTCATACTCTATCATTTCTTGTTGATACTCTCATCTACCATTAGCATAATGACATGAATCATTTAGTGCTGTTGGGAAGTATCCCGTGAAATTGTTTTGATGTGGCTCTGGAGCATATCCCCACTGGTCGGATTGCTCATAATCTGTCATTTCTTGGTGATATTCCTAGCCACCATTAGAATAGTCATTTGGTGATGGTGGGCCATATTCCATGAAATTTGTTTGATCAAAAGATGAGTTAAACTCCATTTGAATCTTGTGAAACACAATCACCGATGAAAATTGAAATTCATGTCACAGAGAAGAATTTCTTAGTGAAGCAATAACACAAACACCTTAGTATCAGCAGAAAAAGGAAAATTAAAAAGAACTTAAATGACAAAAAAAAGAAAATACTTAATCTAGACTTATCACCCACTTAATCATTGTTGATCTAAATCAATCCCCGCAATGGCGCCAAAAATTTGATGGGTGAAAATTTGATTTCCACACAACTCACCGGCAAGTGTACTGAGTCGCATCAAGTAGTAAAACTCACAATAAGTGGGGTCGATCCCACAGGGATTGATGGATCAAGAAACTTTAGTTAGGTGATAAATTTAGTTAAGCTGACAGTGGTGAATTGAGTGAGATTGAACTAACAGAATGTAAATTGCAGGAAATGTAAAGTGCAGAATGTAAATCGCATCAACTGTAAAGGGATTAGGTGCAAGGAAATTAAAGAAAGCAGTAAATCAAAGCAAGAATAAGTGGCAGAAAGAGAAACACAATAGGGATTGGAGATGTCATAATCCACAATGACTCAAATGGGTCTCAACTCCTTTCTCAATCATATGAGTAGATCTATGGTGGATTGAAATTGATTGGAACCCAATTCCTTGGCAATCCAATCTCTCTAATCATAATCAATCTTGCCAATTCCTTGATCTAATTGTCATGAGAAGAGGTTAAGTGCATATCTCTCATCCGTAAGCCACACTAACTCTCAAGATCTCAATTCCTCCTGAATGGTGTTGATCAAGAGAGTAGTGAAGGGTAGGGCCTCAGTTTTAATGCTCATGATTCCCCTTTCGAGGCCCACACAAGCATTCACAGATTCAATCCCCCTTCTGGAGTGAATGAATCATCAATCAAAACAGAGGATATCCAATAGCTATTCAATTGAATTGAGAAGAAAAATAAATTCACTAAATCATGTAAATCATAACAAAGCTCCTCCCCCTAATGATTGGGGTTCTATGGATCATAGCTCTAAGAACACGTGTAGGAAAATTAAATTGCATGAAAGTAAAATTTTAGAAAGGGAAATTGCAGAAGAGAATTGCAAAAATTGAAATTGAATTCAATACTAAAATGTAAAAGTGCAGAAAGGTAAAAGTGTTTACAAAAGCCTTCTATTCTACTCCTACTCCTACTCCTACTACTAATACTCCTACTGTCTGTGAGAGCTCCTTTTAATGAAATAAAACTGATGCCTTTATATAGGATTTCCTAAATGACAAATGAAAATGAAATTGAAAACAAATTACAAATAAATGAAATTCCTATTCTAACTGTTTCTTGTGCCTTTGAGTGGTGTCAATGGGCTATGCTTGCTTGTAGTTCAAATTGGCATGGAATGAAGCTAATTTGAGCAAAAATACACTTCCAGAAGAGCGTAGCATTCATTTGGAGAATGGAGCGTTTGGGCACCCACGCGTATGCGTGCTATACGTTTCCGCGTCCCTGGTGTTTTGCCTCATCGATGCGTACGCGTCACCCACGCATACGTGTCCCTTGCAGCGTTCTCTTCGAGAGCGTAGCGTTCGTGAAACGAATGCTCCTTCCATGCGTACGCATCACCCACGCGTACGGGTGGATTGCAAAATGTGAACTCCACGCTTCGCTTCGTCCACGCAAACGCGTACTTTTTAAAAAATGTCGCATCCATGCGTACGCATCATGCATGCGTGTGCGTGTCGATGGCTAAATTTCAAATCAAATTTTCAAAAGCATCACAGGTGCTTATTCAAAGTGAACGTAGCGTTCGTTATTGGTGAACGCTGATCCTTCTTCTATGTGTGCTCACCATGCGTGCGTACGCGTGGATCTCCAAAAGTGTCATCCTGCGTAAACGCCTTGTACGCTTGTGCGTCACTTGTGAATGTAGCGTTCATCAAATGAACGTAACGTTCTCCTACACTTCTTTCTTCTTTGTTTCTTCCTCTCATTTCTTCTCCTGTCATCAACCAAACAGATACATCAAAGCCTTGGCATAATCATAAAATCTTGCATCACTCATATTATCAACTAAATCTTGCAAAAATCTCATGAAAATGCATAAAATCAACAATGTTTGATTAAATTAAGACAAGCATGAATTTCTCATCCAAGCACTTCTTGCCTAAAAATGCATGAAAACCAAGTAAAAGCAGATAAAAATTGCTAGTAAAACATGCACAAGATGATATGTCATCAATATACTGAGATGATGAGTCGCTATGCGCCTGGCAAGGACAGTGATTAATCCCGCTTATCGAGGTTGTGGTGCCGGCATGAGGACGGTGGTTAATTCCGTTTACGGTGGTTAATTCTACTTACGTTTTTGGTTAATTCCCACTCGCATCCTTTCAAGTCACAAAAGTAGGCCGGGCACTATTTTCTTGGGGTACCAATTATTCGTGATCGCAAGGCAACATCCCAATGGGATGTGTCAGGTTGGCAGTTGAACTGACAAGTGATATCACAGCCAATAGGACAGCCATTCATCATGTGCATCTTCTATGTGATTGCTTGCTTTACCTAATTACATCTATTGCCTAAGTGTATAACATGCATACTTTCTAATTGTATTTCCTGCTGTAAATGTATATTACCTGTGCTTTCCTTGCATGCATTATCTGTGTTTTCTGTTAGGATTGAGGAGGTTTGGTAGGCGGTGGCGATGGGATCGCATGGAGGATATGTTGGCGAAGGCTATGGGACAGCGGTGTTTCTGATAGAGTAGAAATCCCTTAAGTTAGATTACCCAATTTATGGTTTATTATATATTTCTTTAAGCTTAAATACTTGTATCAATGTGAAGTTCTAGGATTGTCTTTGGCATCCCGGAACCTTATATCTTATCTATTGGAAATTGTTACCATGCTGAGAATGTCCAGTTCTCATACCATATGTTGTTGTTATTTTTCAGATCCAGATAGCAACCCACCTCGGTGAGTTTGTGAATGGTGACAGAGCGGAGGATAGTTCTCTTTTGTATTTGTTTATTTTGATTTAGTTATTCTCTCACTTTTGTATATTGTATCTTGTTGTCTTAGAGGCTTAACTTTGAGAGACAGGATGTACCTGTTTTAACTTCAAAAATGCTATTGTATTCTGTTTGACCTAGCGGCACTAAATTCCACAGACAGTGTTTAGTTCTCTTTTGTATACTATGTGTGTGTGTGTGTGTGTGTGTGTGTGTGTGTGTGTGTGTGTGCGTGCGTGCGTGTGTGTGTGTACTTGTTAAGTCTATTTATCTTGTTTATCTTTTGTACCTACACGTTTAGTTATCACGTGTGAACATTTTGCAATTTTATATCTCTATTTTCTGCATTTTTGAGCTTTATTCCTTCATCGGGCTTCTAGTATGTTATATTCTTTGATCATATATTATAGTATGAGCTTTAGAACTGTCGTGGTGCTTTCTCTCCCTTTGCTTTACGACTAAAGGTAAGACTTAGGGTGATAGGGTGTTATAAGTTTGTCCCACTTGCTCCAGGTTGAGAATGTTACCTCCCTTGGTAGATGTGATGAGCGGATATTTTATACCCTTTTTAATACCATTTTTCTTGTGTTTTTTAGCATGTTTTATAAAGTTTTAATATGTTTTAGTATGTTTTGGTGCAAATATCAATTCTTGGATGATGCTTTGAGTTTTTTTGTTTTTTTATGATTTCAGGTAATTTTTGGGTGAAATTGGCAAGTTTTGGCAAAGTCTTATTCAGAGGCAAAGAAAGGATAGCAGATGCTGTCAAATCCTGACCTCCGTTCATTCTGACAAACATATCTTGAGTTACAAAGGCCCAATCGACATGCTTTCAACAGCGTCGGAAAGCTACTTTTAGCTCTTTCTAGAAATATATAATAGTTTATACTTTTCTTTAGAAATTACTGCCCAAAACGGGCGTTGAACACCCAACTTACTTCTTTTCTGAACACCCAAGAAAGACCAACCCCCAAGTTGAACGCCCAAAAATAGCATTCAACTCCACCAAGGGAGCACAAGGCAATGTGGACACACCTGTTAATGGGCGTTCAATGCCCAGAAGCCCGATTTGAATGCCAGGCATACGAAGTAAACACCAAAGTGGGCCCCAAAATGGATTTGAGCACTCCTTAGCTTATTCTATCTTATCTTTGTAACTTTTAAATTTAAATTAATATCTGTTAAGTCTAATATTTTACTATAAATAAGAGACTTCCTTCCTCTTGAGGATCATGCCTCCCAGGAGGGAAGAAGCATAGACACATTATTTTCTCTGTTTTCTCTGTAAAGTATGAGCAATTAAACCTCCTAAGTTAAAGATAGGAGCTCTTCTTATTCCTATGGATTAATATCATTACTTTTATACTTTAATATATGTTTGATTCTATTCTATGATAAATTTTTGTTCATCATCGTTAAGAATCTATGGTGGAATGGAAGTATGACCCCTTATTCTACATGAGTTCTTGTGAGTCCCTAATAGGATAGTATTGAGCTACAACTTGAGAATGCATCACAGATTCCAATAGAGTATCTGGGTTAATTAGGATATGTGACATAAAATCTCGTTAGTCTTGGGTAACTGAGGTTTCTGTGGTGCTAAGGCTAGAAACATAGAGCTTCATTCACCGATTCGGAAGATCTGACCTTGTTTGTGGCGTTTTGAGTAGGATCATCAGAGATTGAATTGCGTGAGCTTCACCCTCTTCCAGATTGAATGACCACTGACCCTAGCGTTTGGTGTGGATCAGAGGAGATTAATGACCACTGACCTTGGCTTTAATCACTTACAGCCTTGCCATTGAATGAATCATTCGTTATTAAATTAGACAGTGAGAAGTATTAATCCTGAAGAGCAAGCATCTCCGAGGCCTTAACTGATTCTCCATCATCCTTCCTACACCAATTCAGTATTGTTTCCTTTATTATTTTGTTTTATGCACATTGATGCACCACTATTTCGTGGTACATCTTGCGCTTAATTGAGTGAGTTTTATCCACTAATCTCACACTTATTCATAGAAATCGCATGTTTTACATTTTCCTTCCTGATTTTGTGCTATGATTAAGAACATGCTTCTTTGGCCTTAATTTTGCTCATTTTAATCCTCTCTTATTACCATTCAATGCCATGATATGTGTGTTAAGTGTTTTCAGAGATTACAGGGCAGGAATGGCTTAGAGGATGGAAAGGAAGCATGCAAAAGTGGAAAGAATACAAGAAGCTGAAGGAACTGCAAAGCTGTCAACCCTGACCTCTTCGCACTCAATCGATCATAACTTGAGCTACAGAGATTCAAATTAGGCAGTTTTAGTTGCGTTGGAAAGCTCACATCCGGGGCTTCGCAACGATATACAATTTGCCATAGTTGATCTGGCGTTTAGGGACGCGCACGCGCAAAGCACGCGTACGCATGGATTGTGCAAAAGTTTAGCGACGCGTATGCGTGCATGACACGTATGCGCGCATGAGCCACGTGCTGTACATATCAGAAATCGCCCCAACAATTTTTGGGCTATTTTTGACCCAGTTTTCAGCCCAGAAAACATAGATTAGAGGCTGCAGAGTGGAGGAATCATTCATTCACTTCTCATTATTCATAATTTTAGGTTTTAGATGTAGTTTTTAGAGAGAGAGGCTCTCTCCTCTCTCTGGGTTTTAGGATTTAGGACTAGGATTTCTTTTATGCTTTTGAGTTGGATATTGACAAAGTTACTTGAAGTCTTTGTCATTCTAGTTCGTTTCCTTTTTTCCTTACTCTTTTATATCCTTAATCTCTGTTTTGAATTACAATTGGATTATTTTTAGGATTTATTAATACAAGAAGTATTTTTCTATTTAATTTTATTATCTGTTTGCTTGCTTCCAATTAATTTGATTATTATGTCTTCTCTCTACCCCTTGAATATGTACGTGAAATTGGCATTCATGTGAATCGGGTAAGCTCTCAACATGACGTTGGAGTTAGATTAATATTTGGAGACCCTTGAGTTGAAAAACTCAAGAGTTAAATAGTAATTGGAAGTTGTTGTCTAGCTCTCTAGTTGCTGATGCTAATCCTTCCCAAGGGAGAGGATTAGGACTTGTGAATAGAAGTTGGCTCAACTACTTGACTTTCCTTCATTCGTTGAGAGTTAACTAAGTAGAAACAACAATCTATTACTATTAATCTTGGGAGATCCAACAAGGATAGAACTTCCAATTAATCTTCTCCTTGTCGAAGCTTTTTATTTTAATTATATAAACCTCTCGTTAATTTTTATTGCTTTTATTTATTGTCATTTATTTTTCCATTCCTCAATCCCAAATTTGTCAGAAAACTCACAACCAATAATAAGAACACTTTCCTGTAATTCCTTGAGAGACGACCCGAGGTTTGAATACTTCGGTTATTACTTTTTAGGGATTTTGTTACTTGTGACAAACAATCTTTTGTACGAAAGGATTCTTGTTGGTTTAGAAGTTATACTTCAACGAGAACTTATTTGTCAAATTCTAAACCGTAAAAAATCCGTTCGTCACATATACATCAACAACTCTATTTTCTATTCTCCTGACTAAGATCTACAAGATAACCACAGCTTGCTCAATCTGACAATCCTCATGGGATCGACCCTCACTCACCTGAGGTATTTCTTGAACGACCTGGTGTACTTGCCAGTTCAGTTGTGCGAGTTATAATTTTGTGCACCAAGATGCAAAGGTGTGGTTCACCCCCACTTCATCTGGGTTGAGATTGGAACTCCCTAGATAGATGTAGTGCTTCACCCCACTTGCTCTGGGTTGAGAATGATACCTTTTTGGTTAGATATAAAGGTGTGGTTTTTCCTACTTGCTCTGGGTTGAGATTGGAACTCCCTGAGTAGATGCAGTGGTTCGCTCCTCTTGTTTCAGGTTAAGATTTGAGACTTTGATGACCTTCCGTCATAAGATGTGGGCAGACACATAGACCTTTTCAGATGATTCCTCCAGGGAAGTGAATACCTCTTAGGGATGCGTGCACTGAGGGACTATCCATGGTTCGCTATTAGACATGTCAGGTTTGGTTGTATAACCGACAAATGAGCTCATTGGCCGTAGGGCAAGTGCGCATCATTTGCATTTGTGTGATTGTTTGGGTGTGCATCTTGTATTTGGCTTGCCTTGTTGAATAATTGTATCTATATGCTATTTGATCTCTATATCTATTCTCTCTATTTATGTATTTCCTGTATTGCTATGTGCGTGTTTGAACAACTGATAGATCCCTTATGATGGCGGTTGTGACGCTGAGGGTTGTTCTTGATGTGAATGTGGTGATTGAAGGTTTGTAGAAAAATGAGTTTTGAGACTGAATTACTGAATCATATGCTGATAGACTATGATATTGAAAAGAGAAAGGTTGAGAGATGTTGTGAAGGACTGAGATTATAAATTACTAGTATAGTAGAATGTTTAGCTTAATTACCCTATTTTTGGATTAGTGAGAACCGTAGGCTTGGATTAATGAAACGTTGGAGATTAAGATTTCTTAGAGAGTTCCTGTTACTATACCTTATATTGTATCGATTCAACAATTTTACCCTATTGAGAACAACCTTAGGTTGGGTTCTCACCCATATATTATTTCTGTTTTTCATATGCAAGTCCTAGTGCTCCTCAGTGAGCGAGAGTCTTATCTGGAAGATAGCGAAAAATAGACTTTTGTTTCTATTTTGGTTTTAGAATCTCTCTTTCTTTTGGAAACACTTATATGATGCATTTATTTTTAAACATTTATAGGATACGTATATCAACTGTTTTACTATTGTAACTCTAGCCAGCTCAATCTTCACAGGTCGAGACTAGTAGATATTATATATACTAATATATGTTTCTTTCACTACAAGAAAAAGCGTATTTTTCGATGCAAAAAATCGACTGCTATCTCTGCCGTCGATAATTTTTGACGGCTTGCTGGCAATATTTTAAAAAAAAGAAATTTAAAAATAAAATAATAAAATCGACAGTCTGGTCGTCGATTTTTTTATGCTGCATTAAACCATTTTTAACTATCATCATATTGTCGACGAATCAGGCGTGGAAAATACTTTTATTTTAAAATCGACGGACATGACGTCTATTTCTATATTTAAAATATTGACAATATTTTAGTCGATAAATTTGAACAGTCTAGATTGCTTTGCGAAATCAAATAAATGGTGTGAATTTAATGTATAAAATAGACGCGAAAGACGTTACTTTTTTTTAAATTAAAATCGACAACGCTGCCGTCGATTTTTATTGCTAAAAACACTAGCTCCGTACCCACTTCCTGCCTCCAAGTTCAGAAACACAAATTTATCCTTTCTACAAATGAATTTTAAACCCTAATCCAATTGAATCGTTTAATTAGAACCTTTATGAAATCTGCCTCAAATTAGAACCCACCGTCATCATCAATGACAACAATATAATGGCATTGATAGTAAAGTTTTAATAAGTTCAATGTTTAAGTTCCAAGTGTTGTCTTTTTCTTTGTCCTTTCTGTTCTTGGTTTTGATTGAGTTTTTTTTTTTTTTTCCGGGTCAAAGGGAGCAACAATTACTCAATTACTCTCTCCCTTTCTAGCGACCCCACAGCCGAGTTGAACAAAGCCTCCCCCTGTCGCTCCGCTGCTGCCGCACCATCGTCGCTCCTTCTCTCTGTTGTGGTCATCGCTCCTCCTACTTTGGTCCTTCTCCGCTCTTTCTCAGTCAAGCTCATAAGAACCAGGTATCATTTTCTAACTATTACTAAACTCTTTCCAAAGCCGACTTCAGTTTTATTTGAAAATCCCCTATTTCAAATGTAAACTTGACCTAATTGTAATATCATCTTCTCTATATTTGAAAAGAATATATGATATATGTTGTGAAATCGATAATTTAGGTTAGGTCAAGAGAGACCATAGCTTTTGGATCTCCTGAAGTATTGAGTCCTTTACAATTGAGCCTGAAGTAAGAAGAATCAAATCTCATTCGTCACACAAAATCTAAGACGAAGATCAAGTATAGCTCTTCTCTAATCCTACTTCCTAGTTTCAATATGATTCTTTTTTTTAATAGATCCTAGTTTCAATAGGATTGATTCTTATTATTTGAACACATTAATTTGAATCACCTAATTAATAATATTATGGATAAATTATATTCTCTTTCCTAAAATATTTTTAAATTATTTCACTCATCTCTTCTCTAATTGTCTAATTTATACTAACTATTTCTAACTTATTATTTTTATTTTTGAAGTGATTTTCTGAAGTGATTTTGAATTTTTGATATACTTGCTGCTTTAGTACAAGGAATAAGAAAATGGGAGTTCAAAAGGTAAGTGAAATGCAGTTCCAATTAAGGATCCAACTTCCAGTTTGGTCTTACTGTGCAGTGAATGTAGCAGTGCTAGTTGCTCCAATAGTCAGTTCATTGGTTTTTCTGGTGGTTGGAATTGTTATTGGGATTTATATCTAGAAACACAGATACATTCAAAAGAAAAGAAGCGGTAAGTGACTTATTAGTACCTTACTGTACTTGCTTAGAAGACAATTATGTTTAAGAATGTTTACTCATCTCGATCATCATTCTGGCTTCAAGGTTCATATGCTGCACGTTTTGCATTTTCATAGGCTTGTATAGATATATAAATATATAATATAATATAAAGTCTCTATCTATACTTCGCTAGAAGTTGTACTTTAGTGGCAAATTTGTTTGATGGGTTATTGTAGTTGAAATTTCTATTTTGCCTTATTTAAGAGAGATCGTTTTAACTCTATGTGTTTAATTAATATAATGATCATAATATAAGCTAATTCATGTGTCGTAATTAATCCTTGTTAAGGAATTATGAAAGTCCCATTTAATTAAGGGAAATGTTAAGTGGATAATTGGCAAATACATAGAGAAAAGTTGAACATTTCTTTTCTAAATTGAAAGTTGGATGATTATTAGTAAGAAGACAAAAAGAAACAGTTAATGTGTATGGCGGATTCCTTGTTTTGTTATTGACGTGTTTGGGTGTGATTAACAAATATCAAATAATACTAGTAATGCTGCAGTGCTGCTTAATAACTTATTTTTAATTGTAATGCAATTCAAGCCTTGCTGATATTATGTACTTAATAATTTATTTTGTCCTGTTGAAGGTTACGTTGAATTTATGCCAAAATTTAGTGTGAGGGGAATTTGGCAGAGATGGCGTGAGTCATATCCATCCGAAGGATCTAAAGTTGATGATGCTATAACTGTTTTCACTAGAGTAAGTATAGTTCTGCCTAACACTACACAATCCTATATAATATAATGTAAGCCAAACTGAAGACAGAACTATATTTGGTGTTATATAATCATAAAATATACAATTAAAAACCTTTTCTCAGGTGATTTTGTTCTCATTATATCCTTTTGTGAATTAAGGTTCCAACTATGTACACCAGGTTGATACAAGGTTATCATGATTGACTTTAAGGTTCCAACTATGTTCTCATTATATTTTTTATTTTAATGATTAACTTTTCCAGTGTGTAAGTTAGCATGCATGGATGCTTTGCCATTTATGTTGTGTTGTCTTGCATTTCTTCTGATTATTGATTAATACCTTCATGCCTGAATCTGAATCTGTATTGCTTTTTGCTTTGCTGCAATTTTTTATATCAATGTTTACATAGATAATAGATCAACAAAGTAGCTCTGTTCTTGTAACTAAGCTATCAATGAGAATTTTGTTCTTGTAAAGGATAAATTGGTTCCCTGTGATGCCCTTTTTCAATACCATGCAAATGCTGATATTAGATGATTAAGACATCAGTTTATTTTACTAAGGGAGCCTGTCCATTACACTATTTCGCTGTTTCTTTCTCGTTTCCAATTTAGTAGTTACCAGCGTGATAACCCGTGGAATGTACGGGATTCACGAAATTTAAACCTTTTTAAAAGAAAAATACTAATAATATAACTAAAATATATTCTATAAAAATAAATATGTTGTATTAATTTTGGATAATTATAAAATTATCATTACACTAAAAAATAAAAAAATAGATTACAACAATTATTCAATTTGTCAATAAATAGTATAACATATTTTGTAAGATAATAAAATACTCAAACAATTGATAGACACTAAAAAAAACAGAAAAAAAGTCCAACAGAGATATAGTTTACTATTACGTATTATCTTAAGAACACATAACGTCAAGATACTTACTGATAGCAAAACAAAATATATACAACATATATAAATTTGTTCATTAAACAAAAAATAAAACATGTCCAAGCCAACTTAACGTATAATTTAAAATATCTATCAAATAAAGTTATACATAGGATGCCTAACGTCGCTGAATCGATAACTCTATATGGAGGTTAGCTATCGAGCTGAGTTTCAAAGTAATGCTATCATCCTCCTTTAAATTGTATATTCTACAACATTCACTCCACCCGACCCCAAATTTCCATTCTGTACCTCTTCCTCCACTATTCAGTAAGTGAAAAAAGAACACATTCTTCTCTACATTGGAATCTGGACCGGTAATCGTCCAAATCGAACCATCTCTAGATGGTTTAAAATACACAGCAAATTTTGAAGCCAAATACTGCAACGAATAATTCATAGTTAATATAAACATAATATTTTCATACACAATGAATAACAGATTTAAGAAGAACATCAAATAAGCTTGGAGAAAAAAAAAAGAAAACACTCTTTTAAGATCAAGTTACCAATCTAGATTGTCCGAGATCCGAAGCTGTGATCTTCTTTTCATAAGAAACCTCTGGAGCATATCTAATTCAGGATAATATTAATATTAGTCACCACAGTAAAAAATAGCAAGTTATGCCATAATATTAAAATCCAAAACACAAGGAAAAAAGTTACATCTAGCATTACCTAGGATCAGCCAATTCATTTGACGCGTTAATGTGTTCATTAACTTCCAATGATAAACTGCTGCCAATAGACAAATCTATCGGATTATATGGATTATCCCCCACCAGTGGCCCATCTTGATCATTGTCTTTATCACCATCTGATGAAAATTGATCATCCGATGGTTCAGACCCATATAGAACAATCACATTGTAACACCCTAATATTCAAATCCTTATGCTCGAGTCATAAGTCAATGATATTACGGTGGTACGACTCTCAGGTGGATTTTTAATATATAAATATAGGTAATTTTCGAAAGGAGTATTAATCGAAAAGCCTGAAAAGAGTAGAAATAAAATCGCGAAGATGTATCACTCACGTTTCGACAACGAAAAGTTAAACTGTTAAGCCGAACGTGATATACGGACAAGGCATAAAGGAGATTAAGAGATAGATAATAGATAGATATTTATAGCATAAGTAAATAGCCACTAGTCGCGACTCGCGAAGTTTAGGCCGGCTAGGGTACAATATGAAAGTAGTTAACAACAGTATATCCTAATCTCTCCCAAAGGAAACATAAGAGCCTCTATAGGCAAGTTCCAAAAGAGTTTAAGACATAATATAATCTTTTCAAAGCAAAGGTGGAGAGATTCTAAGCAAAATACAAAGTAGATAAAATAAATATCTTCGTCGTCTCTCAGGTGAACCACAGCTCACTTCTGAGCACCTGGACCTGTATTTGAAAAACAAGAGATATATACGGAATGAGAACCCCGGGACCATGGGTTCCCAGTACGGTAAAAGTGTCAAATAAATACAATGCACTGCAATAAAAACTCACTAAGCATCCTAAACTCCTTTTCACCCAGTATCCAGCCTAGATTCTCACTAATCTATAAATAGGCATCTGTCGTAAGGGGATACTAAATCTAGTTCATATCTCATATGATTCCCAACTCGCTGACTCTCCTACGAATCAGATTCAGAATCATAAACAAAACCATCATCAGTCGTACTGTCTCAGCAATTCTATATCAATACATCATACCCTCACCTGGAGCTAGTGAAACCACATCACTGCGTCTACCCAGGGAGCTCAAATCATCTCAACCAATGATCATCATCATCATGCAATCGCATCATCAATTCATCTCATCAAGAACAGCCCTCAACCTCTACCGACACCAACATGAGGGGCCTCTCAGTTGTACAAACACAAGCAATATAGGCAAGTAATACACAATTAAGGTACAAATAGAACAAGTAGCACATAATCAGGTAACATAGCACATATAATGTAGAAATCCAAAACAAATAGGCAAACCCAAACAATTCAAACATATGCAAATGATGAATGCCTGCCCTATGGCTGATGATATCATCTGTCGGTTATCAAGCCAATCCAACGTGTCTGGTAGCTAACCCGGGCACAGTCTCTCTGTTGCGTATTAATATCATTAGAGGGTATCTGCGCCCTGTCGCCATTAGAAGGTATCTACGCCCTATCGCTATTAGAGGGTATCTGCGCCCTGTCGCCATTAGAGGGTATCGATGCCCTGTCACCCTTACAACCAGAGAGAAAACACAAGCATGCTTACATTCAACATTTTTCATCATTATTCATTTATCATATATGCCTTTATACTCAGCCATAATCCATAATGGCTTTGCCGTAACTCGGCAATAACTCAGCCATCCGGCTCACAGTTCAATCCAGAACTAGCCAATTTCTCAACATGGCTCCACCGTATCCAGAAATAACTCAGCCATCTGACTCATGGTTCAATCAAGAACCAACCATTTATCAATAATTATAGCCCTTCGGCTCATGGCATACACGGTACTTCCACCGCCATCCTCCATATCTCATATAATCATCTTTGATCATCATTGATCACAACTTTTCCCCCTTGCTTCATTCGCAAGTTACCACATCCCCTAGCTTCTTCCTCTTTGCTAGGCATATCATAATGATTCAATACATAAGGGGTGAGATCGGAGGCTTAAAAGTATGAGATTTAGCTTTTAAAACTCATAAATCAACTTCGGGATGAAAATAGGGCTACACGCATGCGTGGATGGCCACAAAGCTCATCGACGCGTATGTGTCATACACGTGGATGCGCGGATTGAAACACATCCAGACGACGCATACGCGTCAGCCACGCGTACGCGTGGGTGCGTTTGCGCCCCAGGCACAAAATTGGCACAACTCTCAGGAAAATGGCTGGGCATTGGGTGCAGCGCATCGACGCGCACGCGCACACCACGCGCACGCGTGGATGGTGCCTTCTTGAAGAACGACGCGTACGCGCCAAGTGCGCCTACGCGTGGGGGGGTCATTCTGCAAAAAAATTTTCTAAGTTAAAAGCTGCAGAATTCACAGATTCTACCGTCAATCTTCCGACGGACATAACTTTCTCATTTTAAATTATTTTTCGCCCGTTCTTCGAATGGCATGGACATCCTGGATCCAATTTCACTTTTAAACAATTTTGGCACAAAACAGAAATCCACACTCCAAGTTATGTCCCGTCAAAGTATGCCCAAAAACCATGTTTTCACTCAAAACCGCAAAGTGCCATTTTCAAAACAAGCCGTTTCCAACTCTTTTCAAAATCAACCAAAACATGCCAATTTCATCCCTTTTCTTTGAAATCAATCAAAGTATATCAAAATCGACAATAAGCCTCCTCAACTCATACACTAACACATTACCACAATTCACAAAATCGCCATATAACCATTTTTACCTATTTCACACAAATGGCTAAATTACAAACACATTAACATGTCATACATCCTTCCTCATCCCAATTTCTAACAATACTATTCCCAATCAATCATCATTATACATAATCAATATCATACTCACTATCACATGGTTTCACCCACAAATCAACCTTAATCATTTCTCAAGCATATATCACAACATACATATCTCTCATGCATCATCATACCATCAAGACATCAATAATCATGATCATATATATGACCACATAACATATCTCAACCAAAACTAAACATACCTCATCTATACAATTTCACCCAAAATTACCAAATTCCACCCTTTAACTCCTCAAACCTTATTATTCAATAACCAACCCAAGCATTCACATATTCATTATCTGAAATTCATCCAATCACTTGTGTCATCATACAATGCACACATCAACTTACCTTCCTTACCTCTTTCCGGCCTCCGCCCCAAAATTTACGGCCTCCGCCCCAATTTCACAATTTAAATGCATAAAACACAAATCAATACTCATTACCCAATACATCAAATTTTTAATACACCAAGCATACAAGGCCACACAATTCTCAACCCAATCATGAATTCACATTACATACCAACTATGCATATTAGCACCAACCATTTACACAATTGGTGGACGAAATTGTGATCACTATTCTTTGTGCTTGTATGGATTTATTCAATAATTGTCTTTATTTGAATTCACAACTCCGTTCAACTAACCAGCAAGTGTACTGGGTCGTCCAAGTAATAAACCTTACGTGAGTAAGGGTCGATCCCACAGAGATTGTTGGTATGAAGCAAGCTATGGTCACCTTGTAAATCTCAGTTAGGCAGATTAAAATGGTTTATGGGTTTTCGAAAATAGAAATAAGAAAATAAATAATAAAAGGGATAGGAGACTTATGCAGATTCATTGGTGGGAATTTCAGATAAGCGAATGGAGATGCTGCATGGCTCGAGGACGCCTGCTCTCCTACTGCTTCTACTCAATCTTTCTTACTCCTTTCCACGGCAAGCTTTGTATAGGGGTTCACCATCAGCTGTGGCTACTTTCAATCCTCTCGGGAAAATGATCCTATGCGGTTGTCAGTCGCACGGCTAATCGTCTGGAGGCATCACCCATGGTTGATGGCTACATCCCATCCTCGCAGTGAAAACTAATGCTCACGCACTCTATCACAATACGGCTAATCACTGGTTGGTTCCCGCTCCTACTGGAATAGAATCCCTTGATTCTTTTGCGTCTGTCAGTAATCCCAGCCTTCAGGAGTTTGAAGCTCGTCACAGTCATTCAATCACAGAATCCTACTTGGAATACCATAGACAAGGTTTAGACTTTCTGGATCCTCATGAATGCCGCTATCTATCTAGCTTATACCACGAAGATTCTGTTGGGGAATCTAAGAGATACGCATTCAAGCTATGTTGCATGTAGAACGGAAGTGGTTGTCAATCACGCGCGTTCATAAGTGAGAATGATAATGAGGGTTACTTATCATCACATTCATCATGTTATTGGGTACGAATGAATATCTTGGAATAAGAATAAGAGAGATTTGAATAAAAGAAAATAGAATTACATTAATACTTGAGGTACAGCAGAGCTCCACACCCTTA
Organism: Arachis duranensis; assembly: GCF_000817695.3. Lineage (NCBI taxonomy): Eukaryota > Viridiplantae > Streptophyta > Magnoliopsida > Fabales > Fabaceae > Arachis > Arachis duranensis. The sequence continues at coordinate 35,800,637 of NC_029781.3, forward strand.
ATCTATGGTGTGCAGAAACTCTACCGTTGAAAATACATAAGCAAAAGGTTCAGGCATGGCCGAATGGCCAGCCCCCTAAAACGTGATCAATGATCTCCTAAGATGAAGAATAAAACAAAACTGAGACGAAAGATGTCTAATACAATAGATAAATGTCCTATATATACTAGACTAGCTACTAGGGTTTACATGAGTAAGTAATTGATG
>NC_029781.3:35801764-35803029 GCF_000817695.3 Arachis duranensis
TTGTCCCCAAGCAACTGAAAATCAAATAGGGTAAAAGAAGAGAATATACTATAAATTCCAGAAAATATCAATGAATATTAATTTAATTAGATGAGCGGGACTTGTAGCTTTTTGCTTCTGAATAGTTTTGGCATCTCACTTTTTCCTTTGAAGTTTAGAATGGTTGGCTTCTCTAGGAACTTAGAATTTCAGATAGTGTTATTGACTTTCCTAGTTAGGCATGTTGATTCTTGAACACAGCTATTTTATGAGTCTTGGCTGTGGCCCTAAGCACTTTGTCTTCCAGTATTACCACCGGATACACAAATGCCACAGACACATAACTGGGTGAACCTTTTCAGATTGTGACTCAGCTTTGCTAAAGTCCCCAGTTAGTGGTGTCCAGAGCTCTTAAGCACACTCTTTTGCTTTGGATCACGACTTTAACCAATCAGTCTCAAGCTTTTCACTTGGACCTTCATGACACAAGCACATGGTTAGGGGACAGCTTGATTTAGCCGCTTAGGCCTGGATTTAGATTCCTTGGGCCCTCCTATCCATTAATGCTCAAAGCCTTGGATCCTTGCTTTTTCTTTAAAATTTTCGCCATTTTTTTTTGCTGCTTTTTCTTGCTTCAAGAATCAATTTCATGTTGTTTTTCAGATCATCAATAACATTTCTCTTTGTTCATCATTCTTTTAAGAACCAACAATTATAAACAACAATATCAAAAGACATATGCACTGTTCAATCATTCATTCAGAAAATAAAAAGTATTGTCACCACATAAATATAATTAAATTAAATTCACTAATAATTTCGAAAATTATGTACTTCTTGTTCTTTTGAATTAAAACATTTTTCATTTAAGATAAGTGAAGGACTAATGGATTTTATTCATAGCTTTAAGGCATGGTTACACACTAATGATCATGAAGTAGAAACACAAAACATAGATAAACATAATACTTAAAAACCGAAAACAGAAAGAAAATAAAGAACAAGGAATGAATCCACCTTTAGTGGCGTCTTCTTCTTGAAGGACCAATGATGTTCTTCAATTCTTCTATGTCACTTCCTTGCCTTTGTTGCTCCTCCCTCATTGCTCTTTGATCTTCTCTTATTTCTTGGAGAATGATGGAGTGTTCATGGTGTTCCACCCTTAATTGTTCAACATTATGACTCAAATCTTCTAAAGAGGTATTGAGTTGCTCCTAATAGTTGTTGGGAGGAAAGTGCATTCCTTGAGGCATTTGTTGATGATGAACTTCCTCATGTTCTTCTTG
>NC_029781.3:35805576-35806128 GCF_000817695.3 Arachis duranensis
ATCACATAGAGCTTTTTCAAAGCTCATGGTGCCTATGGTACAAGGTATTAGGAACTTGCCAGGATCTTGTTTCTTTTGAGGTAGAGTTTCCTGAATCCAAGTATCTAAGTCACTAATGAGTAAGGGAGGTTCACTTTCCCCAGTCTCATTACCAAATAGCTTGGCATTCAGCTTCATGATAGCTCCTAAATATTGAGCAACTTGCTCTCCAGTCACATCTTCATCCTCTTCAGAGGATGAATAGTCTTCGGAGCTCATGAATGGCAGAAGGAGGTTTAATGGAATCTCTATGGTCTCTGTATGAGCCTCAGATTCCTCAGGATCCTTAATAGGAAACTCTTTCTTGCTTGAAGGACATCCCAGGAGGTCTTCCTCACTAGGATTTTCGTCCTCCTCCTCCCCTATGCATTCGGCCACTTTGATTAAATCAATGGCCTTGCACTCTCCTTTTGGATTTTCTTCTGTATTGCTTGGGAGAGTACTGGGAGGAGTTTCAATGACTTTCTTACTCAGCTGGCCCACTTGTGCCTCCAAATTTCTAATGGAAGATTT
>NC_029781.3:35807139-35808217 GCF_000817695.3 Arachis duranensis
TGGTTGTTTGCAACCATGTCAATGAGTTCTTGAGCCTCTTTAGGCGTTTTCTTCAGGTGAATAGATCCACCTGCAGAATGGTCCAATGACATTTTCGAAAATTCAGAGAGACCATAATAGAATATACCTAACATGGTCCATTCTGAAAACATGTCAGATGGACATCTTTTGGTCAGCTGCTTGTATCTTTCCCAAGCTTCATAGAGGGATTCACCATCTTTTTGTTTGAAGGTTTGAACATCCACTCTCAGCTTGCTCAGCTTTTGAGGAGGAAAGAATTTATCCAAGAAGGCAGTGACCAGCTTATCCCAGGAATCCAGGCTATCCTTAGATTGTGAATCCAACCATATTTTAGCTCTGTCTCTTACAGCAAAAGGGAAAAGCATGAGTCTGTAGACTTCAGGATCAACTCCATTCGTCTTTACAGTCTCACAGATCTGCAAGAACTCAGTTAAAAACTGATAAAGATCTTCAGATGGAAGTCCATAAAACTTGCAGTTTTGTTGCATTAAAGCAACTAGTTGAGGCTTTTTAAAACAAAAAGAATTTTTGAAAAAAAAGATGGAGAATTTTCGAAAATTAGAGAGGGAAAAGTAGTTAGGTGGTTTTGAAAAAGATAAGAAACAAACAAAAAGTTAGTTAGTTGATTTGAAAAAGCTTTGAAATCAGATTTTGAAAAAGATAAGAAGATAAGAAGTTAGATAAGATATTTTGAAATCAAATTTTGAAAAAGATAAAATTTTTGAAAAAGATAAGATAAAAAGATAAAAAAGATTTTTAAGAAAAAGATATTTTGAAAAAAAATTTAATTTTTAAAATTACTTAACTAACAAGAAACTACAAGATAAGATTCTAGAACTTAAAGATTGAACCTTTCTTAACAAGAAAGTAACAAACTTCAAATTTTTGAACCAATCACATTACTTGTTAGTTAATTTTCGAAAGTTAGATATAAAGGATAAGAAAAAGATTTTGAAAATATTTTGAAAAAGATTTTTGAAATTTTCGAAAATTATAAAAAAAATGAAAAAGATATGATTTTTGAAAAAGATTTTGAAAAGATAAGATTTTTAAAATT
>NC_029781.3:35808305-35808397 GCF_000817695.3 Arachis duranensis
ATTTTAAAAATTTTTGACCAAGTCAACCCAAAATTTCGAAAATTTGGAGGAAAATAAGGAAAAGATATATTTTTGATTTTTTGAATTTTTAA
>NC_029781.3:35808694-35809011 GCF_000817695.3 Arachis duranensis
CAAGATCAAACAAGAAGACTTGTCAAGAACAACTTGAAGATCATGAAGAACACTATGAATGCATGGGATTTTTGAAAAATGAAAGAAAAATTTTAAAAGCATGCAATTGACACCAAACTTAAAAATTAACACAAGATTCAAATAAGAAACACAAAATATTTTTTTATTTTTATGATTTTCTAATTTTTTTGTATTTTTTTTTATTAATTGCTTTCGAAAATACAGTTTAGAAAAACGAAAAAGAAAAGAAAAATTTTGAAAAAGATTTTTGAAAAGAAAATTACCTAATCTGAGCAACAAGATGAACCGTCAGTTGC
>NC_029781.3:35809226-35809634 GCF_000817695.3 Arachis duranensis
ACAGAGATTGTTGGTATGAAGCAAGCTATGGTCACCTTGTAAATCTCAGTTAGGCAGATTAAAATGGTTTATGGGTTTTCGAAAATAGAAATAAGAAAATAAATAATAAAAGGGATAGGAGACTTATGCAGATTCGTTGGTGGGAATTTCAGATAAGCGAATGGAGATGCTGCATGGCTCGAGGACGCCTGCTCTCCTACTGCTTCTACTCAATCTTTCTTACTCCTTTCCACGGCAAGCTTTGTATAGGGGTTCACCATCAGCTGTGGCTACTTTCAATCCTCTCGGGAAAATGATCCTATGCGGTTGTCAGTCGCACGGCTAATCGTCTGGAGGCATCACCCATGGCTGATGGCTACATCCCATCCTCACAGTGAAAACTAATGCTCATGCACTCTGTCACAGTAC
>NC_029781.3:35810697-35823986 GCF_000817695.3 Arachis duranensis
TTAATTCACATTACATACCAACTATGCATATTAGCACCAACCATTTACACAATCCAAACTTAATCCTAGGGGCATCTATCCTAGGAATTCTCATCACACCACACGGTACTTAAATGAAACTTAAACTGTACCTCTTGTAGCCAAATCAATTGAGCCTCTTCTTTAGAAGTCTCTACCAATCTTAGTCCCAAGCCTCACCAAAGCTCCTCAAGCAACACCAATCTCCCAATTGTGCACCAAGATCATCAAATACACTAACATAACCAATATCACATACATATATCAACCTAGGGCTCATAAAAATGACAAATCACAAGGGTTTGAGCACTTCTTACCTCATCCCATATGAAGTAGGGATAGAACCCACTTGGAATCCATGTTGGAGTATCCCTAAACACCCAAAATCACAAGATTTCAACACTAACTACCCAAAAACGTGTAACAGTAGAGAATTTCGAAAACTGGGCAGAGATGAATGGAATAATCACCACAAAACTTAGATAAAATTGTAGAGGATGAGAAGAGCGACACGTGGCCGTAAACGGCTCGTCAATCGGAGCTCCATAGCTCAAGTTATGGTGGTTTGAAGATCAAAGAGAGTTAGGTTTTCTCTCTTCTCTTCTCTCTTCCCAATTTCAGCGCCCAACACCCCTTCTTTAGGGCAAAATGAGCTGAAATGCTCATAACTAATGTTTATATATGTTGGGTCTTGGACCTACTTAGGCCCGGTTCACTTATTTTTATCCGTTGGCCCAATTTTGGACCAAAACCTTTAAGATTAGCGCTCTAAATCGCACTTCAAATATTTCTACCTCCCCTAATTATAATTCCTCATTTCTTAATCTTATTTACTCATAATCAATTTTCTCAGCTGTAGTACCAGACAAATCTCAACCGGTACTTCCAGTCAAAATTTCACTGCGCGCTTTTACGCAGAAAACTATGTTTTTCGACTCGAAAAAATTCACTGAATCCAAATATCATATTTAAATCATCAAATTCCAATTGCCAAATCTTCCAACCATATTTGCTCCTACTTAACTTATTATTTAATTAATTTCGGTTAGACCGGGTATTACACACATCAGCTGATGAGTGCTCTTCCATTCTGGTATACTTTATGTGGAAGACTCTTGATAAATTATCAAGTGTCTCTTGGTCCATTAGCTCAGGAACATAGTAGTTAGGATCAAGGTGAACTTGGATGGGTTGGTTGTCCTTATCGCACAATGAAATAAAAAAATTCCAAAACCAACATACGTAAATTGAACAAATGTCGCTCTATCGATAAGATAGAAATTTCTGATCAGTTTAAATGAGTACTCAGTTATGAGCAACTGATCATCCTTTCTGATCACCTCCAGTGATAAACAGTTATCTAACTCGTCAATGACATACAATATTGGCGCTAATCCTTCCCCATGAGTTGAAACAAAATTTGGGGGAAGAGCTCTGTCACCCTATATTCAAATTTCTTTCTAAAGTTAACTCGTGTAAAAAAACATGCTAAAAAAGCTTCACATAATTTTACCTAATTATTTAGCAAATAGGGGTATTTTAAATCTACTATTATTACCAACTGAGCAACACAAGAGAACAATAATCACGTAAATGAACTAACATTATAATAAGAAGAAAGCTTTAGCATAAATAATTGAGAAGATTCTAGTTCAGTAAACAGCTCAAAGAATTTAAACAAAATATCCATAGAAAAGGGACAAAGGGGCAAAGCAATCACTCTCACACATGCAGAAAATAGTAGAAAATAACAAATTAAAGAACATCAAGTCAAATCAGGAATCTAATTAATTGAGATTGATACTACTGTCCAAAACTGCACATTGGCCATTATATTTGGTTACCTGCTGACTAAAATCACGAAATGTAAAAACCAGTTCTTTTCCGCTGGGCCAATATAGCTGGGTTACTAAAAACCTCCTATTAGCACATAATGGCACGATTAGAATTTAAGACTGAGACTTTTAACCAAGAAAACAACTAACTAAGTATACAAAAGAAAACAGTAACAAACTAAAAGCACATTAATGAAAAATACCCAAGAGACCACGTTAGAAAATTACTACACAACATATTTTATAAATTACAACAACTTCTGAAATCTGGCCCACGTATAAATGAGAAGCCAATAAAATTAAATTACAACATGAAGAATATTTGAGTAAGAATTTAAAAAAAAAACTATAGATGGCATAACATCGATACTTAATTGACATTAAAATTTTCAAAAGTTAATCTGAAATATATTGAATGAAAAAGTAAATGAGACTTCAATCGAATTGAAAATACAGCAAAGAAAACATCTTCTCTAATGCTCAGCACCATACCTGTTTAGATCTTCTCTATTGGCATCTATGGCCATTCAGACTTATCAAATAGAGATGCTTCGTATAAATATTCAAGAAGAAAGAAAAGATCTTGTCTCTTACTGTAAAAGAGAGCATTATAATAAAGTAAACCTTAATAGGAGATTTTAACAAATTCAACAAAAACAGTTGATAAAATTGAAAAAAGAAACATAAAGAACAAACATAGAGAAGGAACAGCAACCATTCATAAACAAAGGAAGAAATGGATGAACAAAAATATTGTTATTGATTCTAGTAAATTAAATTTCTACTAATCCTAATCATAATGTTGAGAACTTTCAGAAAGCTAGCCACTACTAATAATAATTTAATGAAACAATCATGACTTACGAATTTGTTAATTAGAATATGCATTACAAACGATAGGAAAAATAGAAAATATACAAAAATTAGATCAATATTAAAATATAAAATACCAGAATCAATATTAAAAAATTATAAATATGATAAAACTGATTTCAAATAAATCTTTTTTATATTTTAAAATAATCGATAAAATCATCTAAACAATGATTGTATTTTTTAACCCGAGGAAGAGTTTACAAAACCTAAAAGAATAAAGCCATACCCGAGAATATGAATTTGGGATTAATAGTTGGGGTACTTTCCAAAATAACTGATCCTTCTAGAGAACGCAAAAAAAAAATTCAATGTAAGATTAAAATCACGCTAACAGAAAGACTGAACAAAAACAACTTGATAAGAATCAGATCTTGCGCTCAAAGAAGTATGAGACATGTCATGTGTTGAAAATCAACTGTTTGTTTCTTTCCCTCTAAATTTGCAGATAAACTTTCACTGAATAATACATGCATGTCCAAAAAAAAAATAAAAGTTTAAAAGCAAAGAAAGCTAGCAAAACTGAAAAGAAAACGAAAAGGAAAAAATACAAAACAGAAAACCTAGTTACCAGTGAAACCATTAGGGCAAAAGCTGAAATTGATGCTTGATTTTCAATTTTTAAAGGATTTACCTTAATAGCACCTCGGTTGTTGCTTGGCTAAAGTTTAGTGTCTCGATTTGTCAAAACATGAAGATAATGATTTATCCGCCGAGTCACCGAGCAACACTGGGCTGTCGGACGGTTTGGAAGCACTGGGAGCCACTGCAAATGAGGACAGGTTGCTACCTTGTAGGAGGATATGAGCTTTTGAACATGGAAAAGTCCGGTGGTAGACTTTGCGGGTTGAGCGAGGTGAAAGGATACAGAGAAAGACGAAGGAGGTTCAGTAAGTATGTTGTTATCGCGTTTCTTTCCTTTTTTTTCGCTGGGGGAAAGGTGGAGAGAGTGGGTCATGACCTTTGGGTTTTTACTCTTTGCTACTGATTACACTGTTGATCTTCTTATACCTAAGAAAAAATTAAAAGAACACAAGAATAAAAGATAGTTAATTTAAAAAAAAGAGTATACTGGACTGTAAGACCCAGTTAATTAACGACTAATTAACTCATAAATGAGAATTTATTTTAGAAAGCCCAAAATGTGATTTTTATGGCTAAATGTGATAGAGGAGATTGAGACGAGAATTTTGGTACCAAGTTTATAGAATTCGGACCAAGATTGGACTGAACGGGCCAAACCGGGCCAACCGGACCCAAAGTGGGCCCTTGGCCCAACATAACTAAACGAAAACCCTAGTTTTCATCACTCTCTCTCCTCACAACACTCAAACTCACGCTGAAAATTAGAAGAGAGGGGGGAAGAATACTCTCTTAAGTTCTATCTCTCCCTTGATCTTCAAACCACCATAACTTTTGATCTAGAGCTTTGATTGCCGCACCGTTTGTGGCCACGCGTTCACCACGGAGAGCTCTACAAAACCCATACAATTAATCTTGAGGTAAGCCACGTTTTGATCTTCAAATTTCTAGCCTTGATTTCGAGTTTCATGAGCAAAAATATTGAGATTTTGGGCTCTTTGATGTTATAGAACCCAACTCTCTTAAAGGAGAAGGTTAATCTTGTCTCCTTGGACCTTGGGTGTGGTAAGATTCTCAACCCTAGTGTAATTTGTGGTTCTATGATGTTTGGGTTTTGAGATGTTGCGTATGGGTGTGATGATTGTGGCTTAGGTTGTGTATACGTGAATATTGGAGCTTGATTGGTGATATTGAAAAGCTTGAAAAGAGTTTGGTGGTGAAAAATCTGTTCTTGGAGGTGTTGAGGCCTTAAGAGCTTGAGGAAAAGTGGTTTGGAAGTCCTCCGGTTGAGCTTGGTAAATCGGCTAAGGTGTGGTCTCGGTTTCTCGTATCTAATATGTAATGTGGTAGGAAATACTTAGGCTAGAGGCCCTAAGATAGGAATTGAATTGTTGGTGTCGTTGAATGGTTGATATATATGATGTGGTCATATATGTGATGATGATTATTGATGCCTTGATGGTATGATGTATGAGAAATATGCATGTTGTGATATATGCTTGATGATTCGTTATGGTTGAATTGTGGGTTAAACCATGTTGATGGTGAGTATGATATTGATTGTATAAAATGATGATTTATTGGAATTGGTGTTGTTGAAAATTGGCATGAGGAAGAGTATATGATATGTCAATGTGTTTGGGTTTGAGCCACTTGGGTGAAGTAGGTTTAAATGATGGGATAGTGATTTTGTAAATTGTGGTAAAGTGTCAATGTGTGAGTTGAGGAGGCTTGATGTTGAATTTGATATATCTTGATTGATTTAAAAAAAAAAGGGATGAAATTGGCATGTTTTGATAGATTTTGAAAAGAGTTGGAAATGGCTTGTTTTGAAAATGGCACTTGGTGGTTTTGTATGAAAATATGGCTTTTGGGCATACTTTGACAGGACATAACTTGGACTACGAATCTCCGTTTTGTACCACTTCTATTTAGAAATGAAATTGGATTCGGGATGTCCATGCCGTTCGAAAAACGGGTGAAAAATAATTTAAAATGAGAAAGTTATGTCCGTTGGAAGATTGGGGTTTGAATCTGTGAATTCTGCAGCTTTTAACTTAGAAAATTTTTTAGCAGAATGACCCCTCGCGCGTAGGCGCACTTGGCGCGTACGCGCTGTTCTTCCAGAAAGCGCCATCCACGCGTACGCGTGATGTGCGCGGGCGCGCCGATGTGCTGCACCCAATGCCCAGCCATTTTCCAGAGGGTTGTGCCTGAACTGTGCCAGTTTTGTGCCTGGGCCACGAGAGCATCCACGCGTACGCGTGGCTGACGCGTGTGCGTTGCTTGGGTATTTTTCAATCCACGCGTTAGCGTGCATGACGCATACGCGTCGATGAGTTTTGTGGCCATCCACGCGTGCGCGTGGAGTGCGCGTACGCGTGGCGCTGTTTTCATCCCAAAGTTGATTTTTGAGTTTTAAAAGCCAAATCTCATACTTCTAAGCCTCCGATCTCACCACTTATGTCTTAAATCATTATGATATGACTAGCTATTAGAAAAGGAGCTAGGGGATGTGGTAACTTACGAGTGAAGCAAGGGAAAAAAGAATGATCAATGAGGATCAAAGATGATTATGTGAGAGGCGAAGGATGGCGGTGGAAGTGCTTGTTATGCCATGGGCCGAAAGGCCGTAATTGTTGATGAATTAGCTGGTTATGGATTTAACGGTGAGCCGGATGGCTAGATTATTGCCGTGTTACGGCAGAGCCATGATTATGGCTAAGTATAAATGCATATATGCTGTTGAATGAATTGTGAATGTTGCACTTCCACTGTTGGAGATGAGAGTTTCCCTGGAAGGAAGCAGTGGCTAGCCACCATGTGTTCCAAGTTGAGACTCGAAGCTCTTTTGACCCTATGTCGTAAGGGTGGTTGGGCACTGTGAAAGCCCCGGATGAGCTCGCCCCCATAAATATTCACCAGTGAAGGTGATGGATATAGATCATGATTATGATCAAGTTTATGATGAGTATAACTCGAGTTGGGGATGCGCGACAGAGGGACAGTCCAATGGTTAGCTACCAAGACTTGTCAGGTTGGCGCTATAACCGACAGATGATATCATCAGCCACTAGGGACAGGCATTCATCATATGCATACTATATGAATTGTTTGAGATTGCCTATTTGACTGCATATTACTTGCTAATTGTCTAAATGCCTTATTTGTTCCTATTTGTATATTTCTTGTTTGATATAACTGTGTTTGCTACATTATACTCCTGCTAGTGGTTGGGAGGTCTGAAGGAATTGGAAAGGGAAGTATTAGTTAGACTGAAGAATCTTTAGTCAGATGCCCTTTTATGGTTTAGCTTGTTTATAAGCTTTTGAATTATCTGGAGGAAGTTCTAGGATTGCTTTCGGCTTTCCTCTATTATTATGTATTATATATGCGGAAGCTGTTACCATGCTGGAGACCTCTGGTTCTCACCCATGCGGATTTTGTGGTTTTCAGATGCAGGACGTGAGGTTTCCCGCTGAGGCATGCTGGAGACTTCTAGATTTGCGAAGATCTTTTGTTCTCGGGACTATGATTTGGTTTATATGTTTTGCTTAGATACTTTTATCTCCACTAAATAATACAAACTGTGATGACTCCTCTTATAGGAGATTTTGGAGAATAGGTTCTCAATTTTGTGTCCCTTTGGGTTTTCCTTGGAGTTTCCTATTTTATTTACTTGTATATATACATATGTTGCTATACTCGGACCGGTTATCTTCGCAACCGGCTTTTGAGTTTTGATATTCCCGTTTTTGATACTCCTTTGTATATATATATAATCTCGCGTTGGTTTATCCTTGTTCGTTACGTTATCGATCGGAGGTTGCGCTTTCAAGTTGTGATTTTTGTTTACCCCTTTTTTTACCAAGGCTCCTAGTTATAATCAATCATTCATACTACTATACGTACTAAATTTTTATTTTAGAGGTCGTAATACCTTGCCATCTTTGAATTATGACTTAAGCATAAGACTCTGTATGGTATGGTGTTACATGGATGATTATGAATAATTAATTACTAATGATCATAAAAACTTTTAATATTCGAATTTTTAAGAAGCACTTATTTTTTTTAGTATTTATCACAATTAAAAAGAAGGGTTAAATCTTGAAAAAAATCTATCATGAATTATTTTTTATTTATTTCTGAGTTTTTTATATTAATAAATTTGATGTATCCTAAACTTTAAGTAATGTTCACATTTTTTTCAATTATTTTTTCTAATGTTAATGCGCATAAAAATGATGAAAAATCACAAAATATTAAAAAAACGATAAAAAACTATATTATTAATAAAAAATTTACGTGACACAAAAATCATTAAGATACAAATTATGAAAATTAGACAAAAAAATAATTACGGATATATATATTTTTTTAAAAGATATTTGCTACTTCTAAAATATGATAGATGTTAAAACAAACGGATGATTATTCTTAACAAATTTGGTACTAAAAGTGTTTTTAATAGGACTTAATTAATGATAATGATCGTAAATTCAAGTAATAAGAAACTGACCTTTTCTATTCTCAACTTCTAATCTCTTTTTTAATTAGATATTTTTTTTATATAATGTTGTAGTAGAATAACAATAAGACATTTTTATAAAATTTTAATCAAATCAAAAAATTACAACCAACTAATATTCAACATAATTATGGTTTGAAAAATTAATATTTACTTTTTAATGATTCAAATGAAATTTATAGACCAGAATGAAAAATATTTTACTTAAAAATCATGACTAAAATTACCAACAATCAGTTCTTTCTTCACTGTTGAACAGATATTCTTGTGTTCATGTAAAACTTTTCTAAAAAAATTAAACGTGCCTCAACATTGAACCAATAGCAAACTGCTATGTAAGAATATACGATACATGTAAAAAAATTGATCATTGTTACTAATTTTGGTATTAAAATTCTTTTTAATAAGACTTAATTGATAATCTTGAGTTCAAGTAATAAAAAATTGACCTTGTCTATTCTCAAGTTGTCTCTTTTTTAATTAGATATTGTTTTGATATAATCTTGAATAAAATAAGATTAACAGATTTTTATAAAATTTTAATTACCTCAAAGATAATTAGAACCAACTAATATTCATCATAATTATACCTTGAAAAAAGCAACACTTACTTCTTAATGATTCAAATGAAATCTATAGACCACATAGAAAAGTATTTTAGCTAAAAATTATTATCCAAAATCACCAACAATCAAATCTTTCTTTACTTATGAACAGACCTTATCAAAGCAAAGTTAACATCCTAGGAATCTTTCTCAAGAAATGTCTATCTCAGTACCATGTTACCAACTTGTAATCAGAGTATCAAAGCAAAGATAAAATCCTAGGAATCTTTTTCCACCACATAAGTAAAACCAGAATGAAATTCAATACCTATAAAAAATGAATTTTATATAATGCAATCTGCAAATAATGGAAAATGAAAACAATAAGGACCACACTTCCAAATATATGATGCTGCAAACCGAACGAAGGCCCACAAATGGCAAAATCACAGTAATAGGTAATGGATCCAGCAAGAGCATAATTTTCGAGAAACCAATTCACAAATAAATCAGAAAGTTTTCTCTAGAAAATTAATTTAAACCCATCAATTATGAATATTGACTGAGATAAAAATCAAATAAAAAACACACACTTTTATCAATCATGCAAAAGAGGTCAGCTAAAACTTCAAAACATTTGAAAAACAAAATAAATCCTGCACCCAAGAAAAGGACAAATTTGAGACCAACCCACAACAATTGAAATCAAGTAACCACTTTTTTTCTCATCGATAATTTTCTTTCAACCTAAACCTAGATTAGAAAATCACTAAGGATATTCATTAAAGCCTTACTTTAAAACTTTACCAGCTTCTTGAAAACATATGAAGATAAGTGGATTTTTGTCCTACCATTACAAAGATAAGATAACTTTTATTACTAAAGGAAACACGAGAGAGAAAGAAAGAGAGAGAGAGAGAGAGAGAGAGAGAGAGAGAGAATATTATCATCAGCACTGTGAGCAACACTGCTGCCTCCATCAGAACATAAGACACGATTAGACAAAGAATCAGCTAAAAATCATGATTCTTAGTGCATCAAAAAACAAATTGACCTGTGATGTCTAATATCACAGAGGGGAAACACCTTCCTACATAATTAGAACAAGAAGTTAGAAAACATACTAACATATGTTTAATTAATGTTAATGATGAATTCCTACAAACTAATAAGCATACAATCGGATCTTTCTTTACTTTTGAAACTTTAATAGCGATGAAAAGTGGATTTCATATAATGCAATCTGCAAATAATGGGAAAAAAATAAGAACCACACTGCAAAATATATCATGCTTCAAACCAAATGAAGCCTCACAAATTGCAAAATCACACTAATAGGAAATAGATCAAGCAAGAGCATAATATTCGAGAACCCAATTTGAAAATAAATCAGAATGTTATATCTAGCAAAATTTATTTAAACACATCAATTATGAAGATTGGCCCAAATGAAAATAAAATAAAAAAGAGAAGCTTTGATCACTCATACAAAAGAGTTCAATTGAAACTTCCATAGATTTGAAAAACAAAATAAAAGCAAAGCCCAAAAAAAAAGACAAATTTGAGAGGAACCTACACCAATTCAAAACCAACTAATCACTTTTTTTTCTGATGGATAATTTTCTTTCAAGGTGAACCTAGATTAGAAAATCATTAAGGAGGTTGATTAAAGTCTTACTTTATCACTTTACTAACTTCCTGAAATTAAAATCAATATTTTTTTTAGATTGCCTCTCAACAGGACCTTTAATTGGGTTTTGAGGGAATTTTATGAAGAAACACTACCATTGTTCCATTAAAACAACAAAACAGAACAGAAATTTAAATGAGCTAAGGTTTCTACCAGGTAAAGCTAATAAAGAAAATGCAAACATAAACATAACAATATCTCCTATAACAGTGGAAGCGGACCCTGCATGTTAAAAAATAGCAAGAACAAATAAACAAACATCAGCAAGTACAAAAAAATTAGACAAAAAACTCATCCGAGCCAACAACAAATAGTCATAACAAAAAATCATCCAGTAACAAATAACCAGATGAAAAAAGAAATAAGATCCGTAAGTAATTTACCTGAGACTCCATTTATCTAGTTGCAGACACAGAGTGCAGAAAAGGGCATCACCGTGGTGGCACTGGAGGCTCTTTCTCAACCACGTTCTCATCTTGCTGCTATCACAACACAACATTCAAAACCAAAACCAAAACAAGAAAAACAAAAGAACGATATTCCATAATTTTCCAAAACTAAACAACAAAGCTGAAAAAAGATACAATTTGCTCTGAAAGCAAGGTAATCTGGGCAAACACCTTATCTGTGTCGGGATCTGCCTGAAACAAGCAAACATAACATGACATTCCTCATAAGCTTCAAAAAGAACATGAATTCTTTTTTATTTATTTTTCTTTCCAATGACCAAAAAATTAGCATAGCATATAACATGGATCAAGGAACACTACCTTGAGCTTCACATTGATGACCCGACAAAGGATCTTGGAAGGAAGAAGGTACACAGGCATGTCTTGCTCAGCCACTAGATTTGTTGTTGCCGCCTCCACCTAATAATATCATATGCCACGAAAGTCAGACATACACCCCTCATAAGTTAACAAAACCCCAAAAAACACAAACTTTAAAAAATCCCAAAATCCAAACAAAATTTATTTTATTTCTTACAAAAAAAAGAAATCGAAGCCATCTAGCTCAAATTGAAGAAAAATGAAGTGAAACCATTGCAAATTTTGACCAAATCTGAGCTCAAGCTCCACTAGGAAATTTTGTAACATTTGTTTGGGATTTTTTCAAAACCATAGCAAAGCATAGATGGAAGTAAATCCCAACAGTCGAGAAGATTCACAAACAGAAAAATACCAACTCTTTGCAAAAATCACGAAATAAGACACAGACCAAGTAAACCTAAATATCTAACAGCTTTAAATTCAATGAAGAATATATGGCAGAACATAAATATGTCTGAAAAAAATAATATATTTTTATCAAAATAGTTTTTATTAAAACAATATAAAAATGAAATTAAATAATATAACACCTAATTAAAAAGATTTAGTGTTGGGGGTTTAAATTGTTTCAACATTCCTTATCATTCTAACCTGCTACAACATAGCTATTTAGAGAACTCTCTAGGTTGGGTCCTGTCATTCAAAAAGAAATTATTAGCCAAGAACAAATTCCAATATGAATAAAAATAGAAATGGGAATGCAAAACTTGAATAGCATAGGCTGAGTCTATAAAGTCACATTGCTCGAGAAACTCTGCTAATCACATGTTTCACATCACCACTCAAGAAGTAGATTAGGTACAAACCCCATACTTGACAATGATTCATACAAGCAAATCCATCATCCATAAAAGAAAACATAAGTAGAAATTTCATCTTTATAATTATTAAAATATCCAAAAAATTATAAAATGCACAAACCACTTGAACAAACAATTCAACAGCTAGCAAAAGGAGAAACCACAATCAAATTAACATCAAATTCCAAAGAATGAAACAAAGAAGATGAAGCCTAATCAGAAACCATAATCAAATTCGCAACAAATTCCAAAGAATGAAGTGAAGAACATGAACCAGAAAACCACTAAAAACAGGTAGACAATTTGCAAAATAGCAGATTCACAAACCCTAGACATTGAAATCTGAAATAACGTATAAAACAAACAGAGAATAGGAAACCGCAACGAAACCCAAGGATCTAACATTATGCACGATTTCACTTAACTCTTATAAAATATCCTACTTCTAACCGAAATGAGATGAAACAGGACAGACAAAAGAACCCCCCAATTACTACCTCCTTCCCCGAACTTACCCCTCAACTAACCTCATCCCGAAAACCTAAAATCACTCGTAAATCTCAAATTTACCCCCAAAATGCAGAAGATCGAAAACGCGACACAGTTCCACCTAAAAATCAGTATCCGAATTCACCACACCATACACAAACGATTGCACAAGCTGCCAAAATCGAACCCAACGCAGAACGCGAGAAAATCAACCATAGATTTCCAAAGAAAATAAAAAACCAGACATGAAAGAAGGGGGATAATAAAAGATTCCTAGAGACAGAAAGGCTAGGCTTTTGATAAAGAGAGAGAAAGAGCATGAACTCACAGTGACATTGAGGTAGCTCGATTGAAACTCGGGACTGATCCCTCGGCCGAAGAGTGTCGAGGAGCCAAAGCCTTAGGGTTTCAAAAAGGGAAATATGTTAAACAAAAAGAAAAAAAGGGAATATGCATCTAATATTACTTTATGCATCTATATATATAGCAAAAAATATATATATAACAAAATGCATACATATTAAAAAAATAATGGGTGAAATATATGGTAAACAAAATAGAGATAGAATAAAAAAATAAAAAACTAAAAAAAAAGAAGAAGAAGAAAAAAGAGAAAAAAGATTTATAAAAAAATAAAAAAAAGAATGAGAAACAGTAAATTGTAAACTTAATAATATACATCCCATGAATTTTTTTTTAATAAATTAAAAAATCATTTAACTTTTTTAAGTTGGTCAAATTTAAAAAGTGTGAAAAGATTATATATGAGCATGTAATCCATTAATGTGAGTATGAAAAGATTATATGTGGCCGAAAAAGTTTGCATAATGGAATAGAAAGAAATTGTTCACATATACACTTTTCACATTTTTTAAATTTGACCAGATTAAAAAAGTTAAAAATAATTTTTTAATTTATGAAAAAAATTAATGAGATGTATATTACTAAATTTACAATTTAATGTTTGAAATGCTTTTTTTTAATTTTTTTATAAATATTTTTTCTCTTTTTCCTTCTTATTCTTTCTTTTAATTTTTTATTTTTTTATTCTGTCTCTATTTTGTTTAACATATATTTGACTCATTATTTTTTTAAT
>NC_029781.3:35824194-35849168 GCF_000817695.3 Arachis duranensis
ATATATATATATATAAAAGGATATACATATACCAAACAAACCACATGTCTGTATATAATAACCATAGTTTATTCCATAACACAGAGAAACATACCCACACATAGAAATTTAAATATATGAAATAGAACAATAAGTTTCATAAACATCACAACTCCGGAAATGACTTGATATTACATACCAAAATAGATATGTTGACAACAGATTTTACCAATTTTTCAACTATTTAACACAACTAAGCAAAGTTCCGAAATTCTTTACAGAGTTGGAATTATATTATAGATATCTATATATATTCTAATGTAACAAATGATTAGCCACTACACTCATCCATCCTTTCAACAGCCTCGATAGTATTTTCATATTGTCCAAAAGCACTCCGAAGCTCTTCCCTAATAGTGAGAGGCTGATGATTCCCAAATAAATTCAAACCTTGTGAGGAAGAGATTCTTGCATTAAAATCATAGTTAACAGTCTACAAATAACACAGCAAAATATAAGAACAAAGAATGAAGAATCCACAAAAAAAAAATAAAAAGTAAAAAAATATGAGAAAGAAACCAGGTATAATGAAACTTTGAAGAATAATAAAACAAATATTAAACAAATAAAGTAAAAAAAATTTAAGCGATACATATGTAGGAATATATCTATCACAGTTCACATAGTTTAAAAAGAGACAAAGAATGAAAGTGAATTAGGTCAATAAATACCCAACAATTCCAGTTGAGAACAGAGATGGGTGAAGCCTGACCCACTGTAGGACTTGAGCTCGATGAACACTGAATGCTTGCATTGGAGTGAAACTGAGCTGGATTCTTAAATTCGAAAGGAAAATGAGGAACAAAAGGATCCAGATCAAATTTCTAAATTGAACAACAAAGGAATAACATCAGTAACCATTAACACATGACACATGGAAAAAACAGAACAATATAGCCAATTCAGGTTGACCTGATTAAAAAAAATAGAGTAACTCAACATTAGATTCACTTAAGAATCTTATCACCTGCTATTGATTATCATGGCTAGAGTCCTCCAAAAACTTCACAATTTCAACATCATCACATACTGCACGAACAACGTGAAGAGATGTGTTCAATTCATATCCAACAGGTCTAGGATCCACTATGAACACAATTTTCTTGTTCATCAACTGAGAAATTATCCCATTCGGAACAGTGTAATCATCAGTTGACTAAAGAAAAAAAAGAAACAGTACATTAGCAAAATTGACATACCTAAACCATAAATACTAAACCGAAAAGAAGGACAACTAAATTAAATTAAAACCAAAATGATTACTTGGGAGGATTTTCTTTCGTCTATCAAAAAGTCTGAACAACTCTTTTTGAGTACTTGCATCACCTCATCATCATCAAGTATGAAAATATTACTACCATTTGAATGGAAAATATTAATTTTGATCCGATACCTAAATAATGTAAAGGAAAAAAAATTAACGGTTAGAAACATGTGCAGAAGATGCAATAAAGCAAAAAGAAAACTAGTACCAACAACTCTAAGAGAAAAATTGATACCTTCTTATGGCATCAACACACTCAACTCTACACAGATAACAATAAAATACATTCCCAAC
Source organism: Arachis duranensis (assembly GCF_000817695.3). NCBI lineage: Eukaryota > Viridiplantae > Streptophyta > Magnoliopsida > Fabales > Fabaceae > Arachis > Arachis duranensis. The sequence continues at coordinate 35,825,792 of NC_029781.3, forward strand.
ATGAGAAACAGGTGCATTACACAAACAACAGTAGTACCACCACTTCTGATGTTTCAGCACATCAATAATCTCACCAGTCAAAAAACAAATCTGATCCTGTAGAGAAACAATAATTGGTATATTATGAAACATTTTTTTTTATCATACTACACATTTTGAAACACAGTTCAGATGATTGAAAACAGAAACATAAATACTAACATTTCTTGATGCATCTCTTTAATGTCAGCAAAGAATGTCAGCAAGCATCTCTTTAATGCTATGCAGTTGTATTGGAACACCAGATATGAGTTGGTTCTCATAACTACTAAGATGTCCATACCGAGAGAAATCTTCAAATATTGGGCTAAAGGCCGAATCAGAACTAACATCCTAATAATTTGGAAAGAAAACATGAATTATTAAACGCAACCAATTTTATAAAGTATGAGGCATAATCATGTTGGCATGTAAAGGAAACCATTCAAAACAAGAGCCAAAATAATTAGAAAATGGGGATCGACAAACTATATATAAAAATGATTCCTCCAATTCATCCATATCTAACATAAAGAAAGAGCACTAACCTTGACGCACTGATCAGCCTGAAGTTTGTTGAAAAATCGTTGCATTACTAATGACATTGATGACTTTAAATGTGCCACAATAACCCTGAGTGGTAATCCTCTTTGCTTGAACTTTGAAAATAATTTCTTTTCCAAGGAGTTTGTGAAAAAACTGTGGACAGTATCGGTGCTCAATTCTTTGTCATAGATATTGAAAAGTGATCACTAATTATTGGACAAAAATAAAGTATAAGAAATACTTATTCATAAAGTATACAGCAATAAAATATAAGTGGATAAACCATACATCGATTTCATCTTCTAACAACAAAAACACATCAGAACAGGTTCTCCCTAATAGCTTAGTGGCTGGGTTGTCCAACAAGACAAACATTCCAGAAGAAGTACCGTCTTCAACAAGTATCTTAATCCTGTAACTATAATAAAGAAAGTAAATATGAGATTAACCTATTGCTGAGTCCAAGAAGAGGCTGATACATGAAAAAAACTTATATTATTGAATCAGAACACATGAAAGCAAATTTGTAAATCATAACCTGGATTTACCTTATCATAAAATGATGAACCTCTCTGCTGCACAGCTGACAATGGAACACATTATCATCACCTACAATAGGATGACCGCAAACACAAGAAAAAAACCACCACTCCGGATCTTCAACAATCTCCTTAATTTTTCCAACCACAAAGAATTGTCCATCCTGTTAGAAAAAAAAATAAATTATGAGTTGAATTGGCAAGGGATGTCTACAATTTTCAAACATCAATTAACATGAGTACTTCTTAAATAGCACTAAAACATGTTAAAAAACTAATAGTGCGCACCTCATTGTTTGCCTTAAGATTATTAATAGTGCGTATTAGCTTCCAATCAAAGGATTTACCATCAATTACACATACTAAATCCCCAACCTCATTACTATGGAGTCTACTGAAATGGTTGCTCGCAATACCATATCTATTTAAAACGAAAAAAAATATTATGATAAAAGAATTTCAAGAAGAGAGATATAGAGTGACACAAAGAGAAAGAGAGAAACAGAAAGAGATAGAGAGAGAATGAGTGATAGAGAGGGAGGCACAAAGTTCGAGTTTAGAGAGGCAAAACTTAAACAGAACTGAATAAAACTAACTGATTCAGAAAATTCACATTTTCCTGCATATCAGGGTTGATCAAAACTCGGCATATATTGATGACATTTTGGAGACTGACTTTATCTACAAATCAGAAAAGACAATAAGAAGAAAATAATTCATAAAGAAAGTATTCATTGGTATAAAAAAATATTTAAACAAATCAAACTGAGACATGTGCAACATGGCCAACTCTTCACCTCCATTGACTTTGATCTTGAAAGATTACAGAATTACAACAGGTGGTCTCTGGTACCTTTTCAAACTATTCATGTCTATAAGAGCAGAATAATCACCAACAAAATTGCAGGAGATTTTCTTCCTGGGTAATTGTTCATACCCTGGGTCGAGCTGTCCAACCCGGGATGTTCTACAGACAAAGCGATCGACCTCTTTAGGTCAAGCGAACCGACTTCTTCGCAAAGAACTCGGTCTAAATCGACAGAAAAGCCCAAAAAAGGGCCCAACTCAAGGAATACGATCCCGATCCAAGGGCAGCCCAAGCCTATAGAGATAAGGGCGGTTCCATGGAAGATAAGCTGACCTCGACAAAAGATAAGATAAGATAAGATAACTAACTTATCTTATCTAAAGAAGGTCACATCTCACCATTATAAATACACTGGAGCACCTAGGTATAACTCATACTCTGATTCTACTCAATACTTGTTTAATACCCTTGCTAACTTAAGCATCGGAGTCCCTTGTAGGTACCCCCCACCCTTCGGTGACAAGGGATCAGCAGCATTCTCAGTTCCACAAAGTCGAACACACCAACTCCGGCTGCTACACACCTGCCGGACACGTCGGCTCCGACCAGCACAGAAGATCTCGTCCGAGATCGACCTACAGTTTAAGGTAAACCCTTGGAACATTGGCGCCGTTGCCGGGGAACCTGGAAGTCATCCCATCACCATGGCGGACGACCATGACAACAAACACGATTCAGGTTTGGAAGATAGAACGCCGCATAAGAACGCGGATGTTACACTTAAAGATACTCCGGAGCCCAACGGGGACAAAAATTCATCAAATCCAGGAGTGATAGAGGCGCTTCAAGATCGATTAAAGCAACTCGAGAAGGAAGCCCAACATCAACGTGAAAAAGAAGATGATCTGCATCGGGAGATAAGGCGACGCCGAGAATTAGAAGATAAACTTCTAAAACTCGAAGCCGATCTCAAAACTAAAGCTACTCGATCCACTCCAAAGGATAGCTCTCGCAAGGATCAAGATCCATTAACCAGGGAAATTATGAAGACCAAAATCCCAAAGGACTTCAAACTTCTGGATATGACTCTGTATGACGGCACTTCAGACCTCAACCATCATCTCAGCAATTTTAGAAGTAGAATATACCTCACTGACGCCTCGGATGCAGTTCGCTGCAAGGCCTTTCCAACAACTCTTACCAAGATAGCCATTAGATGGTTCAACAGCCTACCTCCAAAGTCCATCTCAAGCTTCGACGACCTGACCAAAAAGTTCCTGGCTAGATTTTCCATACAAAAAGATAAGGCTAAACACGCACCCAGCCTACTAGGAATCAAGCAAGGAGATCGGGAGAGTCTTCGTAACTACATGGAAAGATTCAACAAAACATGCATGGACATACAAAGTCTACCAACACAAGCTGCCATTATGGGCCTTATAAATGGCCTACGAGAAGGACCGTTTAGCCAATCTATATCAAAGAAGTACCCTGCATCCCTGGACGAAGTACAAGAACGGGCACAGAAGTACATCAACATGGAGGAGAATTCTCGACTTGGGGAAGCCTCGAGGTTCGGTTTTGCCTACCGAGATAAAGATAAAGAATCCAAGAAAAAGGAAGATCGCTCCGGGGAGAAAATAAAAAATATCATAACTACACCCCTTTTAGGGTATCCTTGGTAGATGTTTACAAAGAAGTCTGCCATACGGAAAAAATACCCCCAGCTCGGCCACTCAAAGGCAAAAGAGGAGGAGGAAATCGGAACGAATACTGTGAGTATCATCGAGTCCGAGGACATTCCACCAACGAATGCTTCGACTTGAAAAATGTCATAGAAAAATTAGTAAGAGAAGGAAAACTAGATCGATTTTTGGCCAACCGAGACAAAGAGCCAAGAAAAAGAAGAAGGGATGAAGATGTCGGACGGTCTGAGCGATCACCTCCCACATCGGAGAGACACGTCCACGTGATACATGGCAGATTTGCGGGAGGAGGAATCTCCAAATCATCTCGTAAGCGACACCTCAAAGAAGTATACCATGTCGAAAGAAAGAAGGAGGTGCCAGACATCCCAGCAATCACGTTTACCAAAGAAGACGCATCCGGAATCATCTCAGGACACGACGACTCCATGGTCATCACTATCATACTGGAAAACGCCAATCTCCACCGTACATTAATTGACCAAGGAAGCTTCGCCGACATCTTATTCAAAACTGCCTTCGACAAGCTTGGCTTAGAAGAAAAAGAGCTAAGAGCATACCCGAACAGCCTGTTCGGACTTGGGGATACCCTAGTACAACCACTGGGATACGTATCGCTACATACAACCTTCGGAAAGGGGAACCAATCCAGAAACTCAAGATAGACTACATCGTGGTCGACGTAAGCTCAGCCTACAATGCCTTAATAGGTCGGACAACGTTAAACCAACTCGGCGCAATAGTTTCAACTCCACATCTATGTATGAAATTCCCAACTGCAGAAGGGATAGCTACAATAAAAGCAGATCAAAAGATGGCGCGTCATTGTTATAACGAAAGTCTAAACCTCAGAGGCGAAAGAGGAGAGTTCCACACAATCGAACTTGGTGGAGTTCAGAGGCGAGAAGAACTCCGTCCACAGCCCAAAGGTGAAGTGGAGAAAGTTCAGATCGGAGACACCTCGGATAAGACAACTAATATTGGCACGATCCTGAAAGGAGGTGCAAAGGAATCACTCATACAGTTCCTACGAGATAATGTTGATCTCTTCGCATGGAAAGTTGCCGACATGCCAGGCATAGATCCCGAACTGATGAGCCACAAGTTGGCAGTCTATCCGAGATCCCGGCCAGTACAACAAAGACGAAGAAAACTCGGGTCAGAATGGTCTCAGGCTGTAGCAGAACAGGTGCAAGCACTACTAGAGGCAGGGTTCATAAGAGAAGTTAAGTACCCACTATGGCTAGCAAACGTCGTCTTGGTGAGAAAGTTAAATGGGAAGTGGCGAATGTGCACCGACTACACCGACCTCAACAAAACCTGCCCAAAAGACCCTTATCCACTCCCAAGCATCGACGCTCTAGTAGATGCCTCATCGGGATATAAGTATCTCTCGTTTTTGGATGCATACTCGGGGTACAACTAGATCCCAATATATCCACCGGATCAAGAAAAAACCTCATTTTTAACACCCAAAGCAAACTATTGTTACATCGTAATGCCTTTCGGCCTTAAGAACGTGGGAGCTACTTATCAGAGGCTAATGAATAAGGTCTTCTCAGATCACATTGGAAAAATCATGGAGGTCTACGTGGATGACATGTTGATAAAGAAACAAAGTGAAGAAACATTACTGTCCGACTTGGTTCAAGTATTCGACACCATACGGAAGCATGGCATGCGACTTAACCCGGCTAAATGCACCTTCGTCATGGAAGCAGGTAAGTTCTTGGGCTTTATGCTCACACAAAGAGGAATTGAGGCAAATCCAGATAAATGCCAGGCCATACTCAACATGAAGAGTCCAACCTGCGTCAAAGAGGTACAACAACTCAATGGGAGATTGGTGACCTTGTCCAGATTCCTAGCAGGGTCAGCGATAAGATCCCTCCCTTTCTACGCTACTTTAAGGAAAGGAAAGAACTTTGAGTGGACAACGGAATGTGAGAAAGCCTTCCGAGACTTCAAAGAATTCTTGGGACGGCCACCTATCCTATCTCGACCACGAGAAGGAGAACCACTCATATTGTACCTCGCAGTAGGAAGCCGGGAAATAGCCTCAGCACTAATTAGAGAAGACAAGGGTGGGAAACAACTCGTCTACTTCATTAGCAAAGCACTGCAGGGGTCAAAGCTGAACTACCAGTAAATAGAGAAGTTTGCCTACGCTCTCATACTCACATCCCGATGACTTTGCCCGTACTTCCAAGCGCATACCATTAAGGTTCGGACCAACCAGCCCATAAAGGGGATATTGCAGAAAACAGATCTAGCAGGAAGAATCCTACAGTGGGCAATCGAGTTGTCCGAGTTCGACCCCCAATACGAGGCACGAACAGCCATCAAATCACAATACCTAGCCGACTTTATTGCAGAATTCACAAACACCTCGGAGATCCCCATAGAGTGGAATATATACGTGGACGGCTCCTCGAATAAAACCAGAAGTGGTGCAGGTGTGATAATCGAAAGCAACCAAGGAACCCAACTTGAGCTTTCCCTCAAATTCAGATTCCCGGCCTCAAACAACCAGGCAGAATATGAAGCGTTATTAGCTGGTTTGAAGCTGGCTAGAGAAGTTGGAGCTCGGAAACTCAACATCTACAGCGATTCACAAGTCGTTACCTCACAAATAACAGGGAGCTGCCAAGCCAAAGATCCTACAATGAAAAAGTATTTGGATAAAACCAAGGAACAGCTCGGACAACTCGGGGAATATAGGATCTGCCATATACCGCGTGAGCAAAACACCCGAGCTGACGCACTCTCAAAACTAGCCAGCACCAAACCAGGGAGCAACAATAGAAGCCTCTTCCAGGAAATACTGCAGAACCCGTCAATATCGGGAGAAGAAAAAGTCCTAGCCATAACAGGTCGGGTTCAAGGATGGATGACCCCCATAATTAATTACCTCAAAATAGAAGCTCTCCCTACAGATGAAAAAGAGGCAAAGAGGTTAAAAAGGGAGGCACAGTACTACACTATCATAAACAACACCCTGTACAAAAGAGGGATCTCAATACCATTGTTAAAGTGCGTACCGACCTCCAAAACAAAGGAAGTCTTGGAGGAAGTACACAGTAGCATTTACAGCAATCATCTTGGAGCGCAAGCTCTCACTAAAAAGGTACTCCGGGCGGGATTCTATTGGCCAACTCTACGAAATGAAGCTATAGAATTTGTAAAGACATGTCCACCATGGCAGAAGCATGCCAACTTTCACATCGCCCGCCGAAAAAACTCATCAGTGTAACCTCACCATGGCCATTTGCAAAGTGGGGACTCGATCTTCTCGGACCCTTTCCACAGGGATCGGGACAAGTAAAATTCCTCATAGTAGGGGTATACTATTTCACAAAATGGATTAAGGCAGAACCCCTAGCCAACGCCATGCTCAAAGAAGCCGGAAATTCCTATATAGGAACATCGTTCCAAGGTTCGGGGTCCCATACTCCATCACCACAGACAATGGCACCCAATTCACAAATGCAGGCTTCAAAAAATTAGTGGCCGACTTGAATATAAAACACCAGTTCACCTCCGTCGAACATCCCCAAGCCAATGGACAAGCCGAAGCGGCCAACAAAGTCATATTGGCCGGGCTGAATCGGAGACTGCAAGAAGCAAAGAAGGCTTGGGCCGAGGAACTTCCACAAGTCCTATGGGTGTATCGAACAGCCCCCCATTCTACTACAAACGAATCACCATTTTGATTAGCATACGGAGTGGAGGCAATGATTCCAATAGAAGTCGAGGAAGGGTCTCCCCGAGTAGTCCACTACAATAAACAAACCAACTCTCAACTTCAAAGAGAAGAGCTCGACCTACTTCCGAAAATTCAAGAAAGAGCTCGGATCAGAAAAGAAGCACTAAAGTAGTGAATGGCTTCCAGGTATAATCAAAAGGTAGTGCCAAGAGGTTTTGCTGAGAATGATCTCATCTTAATCCGAAATGATATTGGAACAACTCGACCCAGAGAAGGAAAGCTGGCAGCCAACTGGAAAGGACCCTACCGAGTCACAGAAGTACTTGGGAAGGGCTACTACAGACAGTCCGAACTCGAGGGACGAGAACTCCCCAGATCATGGCACGCCTGTAACCTAAGAAGGTACTATAGCTAGGACAGGTAAAAGATCTCATCACAAGATGCACTCTTTTTCCTGAAAATGTTTTTTAATAAGGCGTCAAGATTGAGATTTAATCTGACTTAAGGGTAGGAAAACTCCCGCATGTATATATTTGCACTTTCTTTGTATAAAATATATTTCAGATATTCTACAAATTTCCAAGATGCATTAATCTGAAGCATTCATCATCCGATTATAAAGTAACAGATCGACAGAAAGTGAAGAACAGATTCACTGTACGATCTTGATAGGAATGATCGACCGACAAAGGTGAAAACGCGATTCACCTAAAGGACGATCAAACCGGGACAAAAACCACCATCTACAAATCGGCAAAGATGAACACAGAATAATGCAAGAAGTTATCGAAAGTGATCCCAAAAAGAACTTGACGAGGTCTTATGGATTGCTATATAATAACTTAAAAAGACTGGCCGACACTAAAAAGTTGGACCAAGTCAACCCAAGTTATCAGCAAATCCTTGGAAAGAGGTCTGGCCAACCCTATTAAAGAGGAATTGATATAACTTTGAAGAGATCGACCTAACGAAGTCGGTCTCCTACAAGACAAGATATAAAAGTAATCCCTGAAAGAGACCTGACAAAGGTCCAAGAAAGAGGATTACAAAAATAAATTAGAAGAGATCGACCTAACAAAGTCGGTCTCCTACAAGACAAGTTATAAAAGTAATCCCTGAAAGAGACCTGACAAAGGTCCAAGAAAGAGGATTATAAAAATAACTTAGAAGAGATCGACCTAACGTAGTCGGTCTCCTACAAGACAAGTTATAAAAGTAATCCCTGAAAGAGACCTGACAAAGGTCCAAGAAAGATGATTACAAAAATAACTTAGAAAAGATCGACCTAACGAAGTCGATCTCCTACAAGACAAGTTATAAAAGTAATCCCTGAAAGAGACCTGACAAAGGTCCAAGAAAGAGAATTACAAAAATAACTTAGAAGAGATCGACCTAATGAAGTCGGTCTCCTACAAGATAAGTTATAAAAGTAATCCCTGAAAGAGACCTGACAAAGGTCCAAGAAAGAGGATTACAAAAATAACTTAGAAGGGGACTAACATAAAGAAATCGGTTATGGGACGCTAAAAATACAAGCAAAAGCGAGAAAACCGAGAAACAAGTTGGACCCATATAGTCACGGCCTCAAAGGATCCAAGTTACAAACAATAAGTGCAAAAGCAATCCAAAGAGGTCAAGCAGCAAGATTCCAACACTCTCAGAAACCAGAAGAGATACCATGTTAAAGCGCAATAGAAGCATAGTATAATAAATCTTCAAGAGGCTACCAAAATCTACCTCAGAAAGCTACTTTTGTTTTTCAAAGTAAAAGTTGCCAGGCAGGCAACTAAAAAGCGTCAGCAGTTAAACAAAACAATAAAGTTCAAAAGCCCACAAACCGGGCTATTTACACAAATACTTAAAAAAAAGATCAGCAAAGATCGAGAGCCTTCCCGGTAGCATCAGTATGGGGAGAAGGAGGGCGAGTCTGAATAGGCACAACATCTACAGTTCCATCATCCCGGTTCAGAATCTGACAATCTGGATCAGACATAACTAGAGGAACCGAGGAGGTCGACACCTTGATAGAAGGCACTGGTGGAGGTTCAACATCATCATCGGGATCATCTGGGACAATCTTGCCATCCTTTACTACGTTATCAAGACTAACGAGAGTCAAATCGGCATCAGGAGCAATAATCCGGAACTGCTCCATCAGGTTCTCAGAGGCGGCAGTCACGCTACCCACAAGGTGACCCTAAAGCTCGGCATAATTAACCCGAGTAGTTTTCAAATCTTCCCGGAGATGCATCAACTCCCTATAAGCTGAGACATAGCTATCCTTGTGCTTCAGTGCCATGTCCTCAGCCAACTTTAAAGAAGCAGCCAAGGCAATAGAGCTGGCCTTTTCACCCTCCAGTTCCTTCTCTACCTTCGCCAACTTCACCTCCAACTCATCCTTCAGACCCTTGATCTGATCAAATTCTGATTTGGCCTCCTCCATAAAGGATTTTGTGGCATGAATCGGGATCCCCTGAACTATTCGGAAAATAGCCGCACCCAGATGTGCCATTTTCACACTACTTTTGGTGATAAAATCCAGATGCTGAAGAAGAGACACATCGTCCATGGAGAGCCCACCATAGGGGGCAATTTTCTGGTCAACAAACTCGACAACATCAAAATCCAGGGCATCCAGGTTAAAGGGCTCGGATGTTTTTTGCTTTTTTAAGGGAGGAGCACCAGAAGCAACGGCAGAAGTCTGTGGATGATCGACCTGACGAAACCGAGGAGTAGGAATTGCTTTCCTCGGCCCGGGAGAATTCGGCACAGGAGGCTTCACTGGGACCTGAGAAGATCCTTGTCCGGCCACCTTGGCCGAGATGTTCAGAGCAGCAGTTGCCTTCTTTGCCTTTTTAAAGGCCTTCATGGAGTTGTTGTTCTTTGATATCTCTGCAAATACAGAATCAGTCACAGTAAAGAAGTTACAATCACAATAAGAGGAAGAAAAAACAAGTACCCAAAACAGTCCGAACCAAGAACGGGTCATTCAAAAACCTTTTTGTATCAAGTTGGGGTGGTTCCCCCCATAGATCCTCAAGAACAACAACAAAGGCATCCTCAACATCATCAAGCATCTCCCAGGTATAGCGAGACACTCTCACATCCCTCTGCCACTCTAGAGGGAAAGAAGGCTCATCATTTTCATCAAGAAAAAAGGGGCGGGCCCCCTCGACAGCACGAACCCTAAAGAAGTAATTCTTGAAGTCCTTAAAGGACTCATCATACATAGCAAAAACCTTATGGCCCTGGGCGGACCTGAAAGAAACCCAGGAAGCTTTCTTTTTTGAAGAACCGCCAGGCTTGGCAGAAACAAACAAATAAAGGAAAAGAGTCTGAGAGGGTGTTACATCTAATTCTCGGCAGAGAAGCTGAAAATTTTTAATAAAATCCCAGGAATTTGGGTGAAGCTGGGATGGGGCAATATTACACGACCACAACAGGTCGGTCTCGAAAGCAGTAAAAGGAAAAGTAACGTTCAACTGACTGACGAAGTATTCACAGGCATAGAAGAAGGGACGCTCCCTCTCGATGGAAGTCGGAAAATAAACTCTCTCATCAGAATCAGGAGCAACAAGCTCATAATCCTCCTCACGAGCACTATTACCACAAATCCTATGGCGCTTCCTCGGCTCTATCCAAAATTCAGCATCCACAACAGAAACACACAACAAAACAAGGGAGTCCAGCCAATCGGACATCCCCTCAGGAACTCTGGAAGACATCTCTACAATGTTATTTCAAGAAGACATGAGGCCAACTAATCCTACAAGTAAGAAAAGAAGATGGGGTTACTAAAAACATCTCGGACAAAGGAGAAAACAAATCAATACGATACAGGTGAACACACAGAAAAGGAAAACCCCAAGACTCAAACCAAAGTCCTGGGGCATCCTTTGGAGGCAATAATAAAGCAAGGTTTCTAGGAAAAATCTACTTCTCGCATCCCAGCACCTCTCAAAACAAGAAAAGAAGGCTTCAAACAACAAGCATTTTAACATCAAAGCAAAACACAAAAAGTCATCAAAAACATCGCCTTACAGTCTAAACCAGCAAAAACCATCCTTAAAACATCAAACACGCCAAGCAGAGACCATTAAAGATGCAACCTTTTTCAGAATCAGACAAAAGCAACCTTCAAATAAAACGAGGAACAGATACGGACAGCGGTATCAGAATAAAAACAACAAAGAACATGCAAAGCCCTAAAAGCATCAAGCAAAAGCAAAAAGGATCATGCAGAAGATGGAGAAACTCTCAGAACACACATTTCAACAAATCTAGGGCACAATGGAAACAAAAAGATCCAAACTTTCTCTAAAAGGAGGATCAAAATCAAAACCTCATCACAAAAACAAAAACAAAGAGAAAGCACGAAATGGGACTAACCTGGAGACGAAAGAAGCTTCGAGAAAGAAAAATGGAGGCGCAGAAATGAAAGCTGCCTAGAAAATTGCCAAACGAAAGCCGCAACACAAGAAAGCAGAAGCGCAAAACAGAGAGCGAAGAGAGTGGAGAAAAGAAGTTACGAAAAGGGCAAAGGAGAGAAACCGTTTCTGGGTTTTCAAAATCAAAATAAAGAGCCTAAGGGAAACGGGGCAATTAATGTTAAAATTAATGAAGGCATTAAACCCTCGCATGTTCCCAAAACGCCGATACAAAAGCACGTGCTTTTAAAGGAAAAACGTTCTACATTCAAAAGCTTCTACAGAGGAATCGATAAAATGCTTGAGTTCGGCTTCACTAGAGAAGGACCGAAGTCCGTGACTCGACCTCAACAAAAAGACCGAGCTCAAGCAGGGGCACTGTTCATACCCTGGGTCGAGCTGTCCGACCCAGGATGTTCTACAGACAAAGCGACCGACCTCTTTAGGTCAAGCGGACCGACTTCTTCGCAAAGAACTCGGTCCAAATCGACAGGAAAGCCCAAAGAAGGGCCCAACTCAAGGAATACGATCCCGATCCAAGGGCAGCCCAAGCCTATAGAGATAAGGGCGGTTCCATGGAAGATAAGCTAACCTCGACAAAAGATAAGATAAGATAAGATAACTAACTTATCTTATCTAAAGAAGGTCACATCTCACCATTATAAATACACTGGAGCACCCAGGTATAAGTCATACTCTGATTTTACTCAATACCTGTTTAATACCCTTGCTAACTTAAGCATTGGAGTCCTTTGCAGGTACCCCCCACCCTTCGGTGATAAGAGATTAGTAGCATTCTCAGTTCCACAAAGTCGGACACACTAGCTCCGGCTGCTACACACCTGCCGGACACGTCGGCTCCGACTAGCACAGAAGATCTCATCCGAGATCGACCTACAGTTTCAGGTAAACCCTCGGAACAGTAATGATTATAAGAAAGGATGGACAAGAATAGAATAATTCAAGAGCAGTAAAAAAACAAGAAAAACAAACACAAGGTAATTTAAAAAAAGGATGAGAAATAGGAACATAATCGATACCCATCAGCAAAAACTTCAAGGGTCAGAACTTTCAATATCTTTCCATTACACTCAACATCCCTTCTCTTTTTCAATCCACAAAGGACCCCAACGAAATCTGTTTAGTAACATTATAGAAGACAATATTAAACCCTCAGATAGAATACCATGAGACATTTATTTGAATTTTTATTAATTTCAGTTTAAAACACCTCTATAATGGTTCATATTCCAAAAAGTGAAACTTACCTATTAAGTACTCATAATCAACGCACTTCTGAAGAATCTGGTCCATAGAAGTTACACTTAAACCAGGGTTAGGTATGACTGTACTTGCAGCAGCAACAACAGAGGTACTACACTTGAAAAGGGTGCGAAATCGATGTCTTGTAACCTTGACCAATCCACGATTGGGTATCACTTTGAAATCGAAAATAATGAACACTTCTCCTTCTTTTAACTGATCAATAAAATGTGCAATCAGATCATCCTCAACAGTTGCTTGGATTTTATGGTGCTGAAAAAAAATATAAAAAAAACTCCAGCCTTTATAAATATTATACCATCAGACATTAGATGCTAAAAATTATCACACATAGAATTTTAAAAAATAGAATTTAGTTAACTAAAACATGAGTTTTTGATAGAACATACGCGCGCGCACACACACCAAGACATACACACACATATTCACCTGCTTATCCATCAAGACCATATGTAAAAGTTTCTGCATATTTTCATTAACAATCGTAGCATCTTCCCAAATGGTCAAGATCTTAGCCTCAATACTCCATGCTTCCTTCCATGGAGAGATTTTTCCAAGAGCATCAATAGCAACACTCATCTTATCTTATAAATAGTAGAGATGAAAGAATGTAGATGAAAAAAACAGAAAGCAAAATGTTGGCAAGAGAAAACTGTGTTGGATCTAAGTCTTATCTCAATGGAAGGGAATGCAAGAGAAGAGAACCAAGTAAGGAACAAGTGACACCTTCTGAGAGATTAGCACAATACTCCATCACCTTATCACTACTTATAGTAGAGAAATGAGCAACCCTATAATGCAAAGCTTGTAGAATACATTTCTGTTGAAGTCCTTGCATAGATTGATTGATTGATTGATTGATATATGACTTTCAATGTGTCCATACTTAATTAAATTACATATACTCATACCTCTATATATAGCTATGTCATATCAACCTATCTATGAATCTATATACATCTATTTATCTATCTACTATCTATAAACTAACCATACATATTGATTCATGATATCTTTGACTATATAATTATACTGTTCCCCACCAATATGAGTGGTGAGATAGAACACATGCTCAAGATTCACTCAAATAAAAATAAAATAAAAGCTACAAACTTTTATCAACCATGGCCAACAGTTCAGTTGAAACTCCAAGAGAACTGAAAAAGAAAGAAAAAACTACACCCAAAAAAAAGATAAATTTCAAACCAACCCAAACTAATTCAAAATCAAAAAGTCACTTGTTTTGTGGTCGATAATTTTTTTTAACCTGAAACAGAATTGAACTTAAAAAACAATATCCCTTTTTCAAGTTGTTATCTTTTAAATATTGTAGAGCTCCCAATAACAAAAGGGTTTGGAGAAATTTCAATTGAATAAATGTTGACATCATAGTTTGATTCTTATCACCATAGATTTTAAGGACACCATTTTCCTGAGATCAAACACGAAAAAAACCCTACAAATGAAAAGAAGTATACTGTCCCAACAGCCCCTACATAAACGGTATACTCCCTTGCATGCTTCCCACTTGAATCCTTTCTCTCGTTCACTACCTGAACACACTCACAAAGAAAACAAATGACCCAAAACAGATGGTAAGAAAAATAAAAAAAAAACGATCACAAATGAACATAGTTTCTACACAAATAGCTCAGAATAAAAATTATTTAACTTAACTTTGTTTCAAATTTCCAGACCCCGTCTCCATTTTCAGTGGAACTCGGTTGCAATTTCAGATCCAAAACCACCTCCATTCTCAATTGATCTCTTATACATCTTCATCTACCAAGAGATTACAGTATAAAAATTAGGAAATTAGAATTCTATTTTAAACAAAAGGAAACAAATCACATAGAGCACGATAATCATAGGAATACCATTCCCACGGAAACTTTGGGACCGGAAATCTCGACCGAAGTGGGTAACCTTGATGCACAGTTTTCCGACGGAGAGAAAACTCGGATAATCCAATAAACGATCCAGAAACACGAACCGCATGGGGATAAAGAAAACGGGTTGAGGATACTGAGCGACCAATCGGGGTCAGAACAACTACAGAGAAGGAAAATGCAGGAACGCGAGAGTGGCAACAGCTAGCAAAACAAGAAAAGAGAAAGATAAGGCTGACGTATCGGTAAGGAAGGAGAAAATTATGAGGAAGATGACTATTGATGTTCCAACTCATTGAGAACCGAACAAAGAAATGAAACCAAAATAAACCAATACTAAACATTAGAAGATTATTATAATGCTGTTTTATTAATCTAATACTATTGTAATTAAAGCAAATAAAAAGAGCTACAATGAAAGCTCATTCTTAAACACTCCTTGTTAAGTATGGAGTGCTGTCCATTTTGTTAATTGGTTAAATCTGAACTATTTATTTATTATATCTTATTTGAATGGTATAGGTTTAAAAAGCTAACCTATTAATTAGATGGACCATTTTTTTATATTTTAAATTCTTTTATAAGTTCCAGATATTAGCTTGAACTCCAAAACAAAAATAAAATAATATAAAAATATTAAAATTAACATATCTATACAACAAAAGAAATTACTGGTCTTTAAAAATAAAATAAATAATATACGAAAGAAAAGTTGAAAATATACGTACTAAATTATGAAAAAAAGAGATATTAGAATCTTAATAAAAAATTAATATTAAATATATATTAGGTATATAATATAAAAATTTAAATAAATTTTATTTTTTCTAAAATAAAATTATAATGTTAAATGTAAATACAATAATAGAAGTTTTTATGTTATATAATAGAATATTTAAAATATATATTATTTTGTGTTATAGCTTTAGTGATTGATGAGACGGCTGATGTAAAAACACCTTACCATCACGACCACGCCACTGACACCGCTACCCTATGATAACGATATGACGTTCACCTCACTAAGCAAACTAATTAAAATTGTATATATATGTATATTAATTAGATTTATATAATATTATAAAAGAATATTTAAAATTTATTATTTTGTTTTAAAGATATATTATGAGTTTTTTATTAAAATAAGATTTTTTTCGTTCAAAAACCATGGAAAAAAATTACACCACAATTCAATAAACATTATATAAGATCTTTTAGGTGAACATGAAAAGAATACACCAATAAGTTTAAAGTTTAATTATTTTTTAATAAATTGACAAAAAAAATACAAAAAATTCTTTAAATATAAATGTATTTTAATTTTTCATGTTATTACGTACACGTTAAAGATAATTTAAAATAAAATTTAATAGACTTGTTGTAACTACAATATATTTTGTCTTTTGACTATGTTGTCAACAAAAAAATTCATTCATGAACACCAGAGTTCTTCTACAAAATCAATTTTGTATTTAGAGTTAACCGGATTCCATATTTATATTTCAATTTGAAATATTATAAATTTTTAAATGAAGACAAGATATATATTTTTTAATAACAATTAAATTTAACTTTAGCTTAAATACATTTAAAATTGTAAATGTAAAACATTTTATTAACCAACATCTATATCTTTTTGGCCGATTATAATTCTTTCTTCTTTTTATAACCACGGTAATAATTAATTAATTATTGAGCCAGTTCATTTGAAATTGATCAAATAAACGAAGATTTTCTTTTCTTGTAATTAAAAAGAACTTTCATTAAATACATAAATATCACAATTATATCCATATTAGAATTCAACAAACACTAAGTATCACAAATCAAACAACAACTTAACGTAGTATGTGAACACATTAAATTAAAAAGCATGCAGATCCTCCACAGCCTCATGATCGCTTCTACATTGCCTGAAATCATCTTTAACTTCAGGCATAGAATCAACTAGAACATGAATCTGAAGAAAATTTAAATCCTCTTAGTTATTGATATTTTTAAACACTAATAATTGAACAAATTATAAAAAATATACAACAAACCTTATGGTCATTCATCTCAGCAGCAGCTTCAAAAACATTAATAACAGAGGCATCATCCCAGATTTGTTGAACAATATACACAGATCGATTCATCTCATAACCCACAGGCCTAGCATTAACCATGAATACAACTTTTTTGTGCAAAAGACTTGAAATGAGTTTCAATGGAACAACTTTGCAATAAGATCCCTAAAAACAAAAAAAAAAAACAAACAAAATACTCAACAAATACGTCAATAATAATTTATGTTTTCTCTAGCAATTTCAAAAGCAACATAGTTACTATATCTATATCTCTATACTAATTAAAACAACAATTCGATGACAACCTGGCTCAACTCTGGGTGATTATCCAAAAAGCTCGAGCATCTTGTCTTTATTATTTGGACGACTTCACGATCTTTAAGAACAAATATATTGTTCCCATTTGAATGAGACACTACAACCTTCAAGAAGAACCTTCCAAATCATGAGAAAACAACAAAAATTTGAGTTAACATTGAAATAATAAATAGTTACGAAAACAGAATAAAATGAAAGAACAAAACACCTTCGGACAGCATCAATGCATTGAAGCTGACATAGATCACATGATAAAATATTTTTATTAGTTGACACAAGCGAACCACATAAACAAGTTGAGAACCACCACTTATGATTCTTTAAGACAGATGATATAGTTCCTAGAACAAAAACGAAACCACCCTACAGCAAAGAAGAAAGGATTACAGCATTTAAAATTTCAAATAATTTACAAAATTAATATTTACTAACTTTTAGAGCTATGATATAACAAGACTAACAAAAACAAATGATCTAAGAGATTTTATTGCAAATGAGGAAAAAAATACATTCTCAGCATCAGAATAACAGAGGTTCGGTGAAATAAGTTCAGTGATAATATCTTCAATAGTTTTTGATTGAATAGCATTATCACACACTACTTGAGTCTTGTGATCTTCGCCAGTTGTATACTGCAAGTAGCTATCATAGATTGGTGGAAAAATGGGACCATGAAGCATTGCCTGGGATAAGTTGGTTAGAATAAGTATGGAATCCATTGATTCAGAAAAAACAATTGCATGAACATGTTGTAACACAAGGTGAGGAATCATACATTGATATAATCATCGGCTGCAACTGGTTCCGGATTATGACTAAAGACATTTACAATTTTAAAGCAATTGGAGTATTCTGGATCAATTGCAGAATCAATTTCAACCTTGAAAACTTTATCCTCTCCAACAGCATGATCAAACATTTGTGGAGAATATGACCGACAAACCTTAGGAGTTTAATATAAAAGAATCAATAAACTTGAACACAAAATATAAATAATAAAGATTAAATGAGGTTCAGTATGAAAGAGTTCATACTGCAAGCACATTAGGATCAATAGGAAATTCTTCTTCTATCTTGAGAAATACTTCAGAACAGGTTCTTCCAAATAGTTTTGTTGCTGCATTATTAAGCAAAACAAACAAAACAGTACATCGAGTAGCCTGAATCTTTACCCGAATCCCATATCTAACACAATTAACAACCAAGAATCATACTAAAACCAGGAAATCTGCTTAACAACACATAGAGTGGCACATAACAAAGAAGTAACGAAAAATCCATAAGATTATTAATTAATCTATTCCAAAATAAAGTTACATATGAAGCTCACTTGACCATAACATGCTCAACACATGAACCACAAGCATCACAAAGGTAGAGATCCTCATGCTCAACAACGGCATAACCACACACACGTGTGTAGTACCACTAATCTGGTTCATCCATAACTTCCTTAATTGTCCCAATAACAAAGTAATGAGAATCCTGTAAAATTTTAAAAATAATGATATACTATACAATAATATTAACAAACAAGATTACAAAACCCAACACACATGTTTAAGGAATTCAAGTTTAAGCATTAAACGAAGAGTTTGCCAATCTAAAATAGTACCCCATTATCTGAATGAAGATCTTGAATATTACTGATCTCTTTGGGATTGAAATAATGACCATCAACTTTAGAAACTAAGTATCCAAGGTCATTGGTCACAAGTCTTGAGAATCCATAACTGGTTACACTAAATCTACACATAAGATACAATAACTAATCTTAATAACACAAAACATATACATGAACACCAACAAAATAAGCATGGCAGCTTCTAGGTTTTCAATATTTTTAACACAACTAACCTGCTTAGGAATTCAACAGACTCAGGAATGTCAGGATTAATGAATAACCTAGAGACATTTATCACATTCTGTAGGATTACCCCACCTGCATGCAAGAATCCTATTCTATTAGCCTCAAACCATATTTATATTAGAAGATCAAAAAATAGAAAGCTAAATGTTAGAGTAAAAATTTGCTGAATATGAGTGAAACTAACCTTCAATTGCTTTGATTTTAAAAGACTCGAGGACAACCAGGGGAGATCTTGCATATTTTTGTAACTTATCATATTCTAACAGATCACAAGCATCTCCAAACACATTGCATTGTACCCTTTTTCTGAACAGATACGTTTCAAAAGATCAAAAGGATCAAACTATATATTTATTCTTATAAACATAAAGACTGGAAGAAAAAAAATTAGAATTAATAAAAGATAACCACTGATATAGGAGACAGTGAGAGAGATATTACCCATCAGCAAAGACTTCTAGGACCACTGCTTTGACCAGCTTCCCATCTGATGCCACATTTCTTTCTTTTCGAACACCAGTAATAATCCCAACAAAGTCTAATAATTATATTAAAACATATACAAATTTGAATCAGGAACCACATATTTTAAAACATAATACTATGATAGTAAAAGGGAAGAGCAAGAAACTTGTACGAACCAATGAGGAAATTATGCTCCTTTGTGATTTGATCAATTTCATCTATTGATGCTAAACACAGACCCGAATGAGGTATCCTTGGAGATACCATAGAAACAACAGAGGTGTTGTATTGGAACAAAAGTCTGAACCGATGTTTTGTCACTCTGTTCAAACCGGTGTTCGGTACAACTGTAAAATGGGTCATCAAGTACACATCCCCTTCATTTAGAGACAAGGCAAATTTTGATATAAGCTGATCTCTAATGGTGGCCTAGATTTTGTGTAACTGCAGTTGAAAAAAATGCTTCATATTTTGAATTTATTAACTTATTTAGGTATCTAAACAGCATAACAACACTTGATTAAAAAAATAAAACAACAAAAACATATCAGTTTCCAATCTTCCCTTCTGCATATTAAAAAAAAAAAAGAAAACTTGCAACAACCTAAGGAAATGCTAACATAAAATAAAACTCACCTTCTCATCGATTAAGACCATATGCAACAGATTTTGAGAAGGATCCAAAGCAGGATTCTTGTGGTACCACAACTTCACAACTTTAACATGCACTTTCCATGATTCTCTCCATGGAGTAATTTTGTCCACCAGATCAACAGGGTTATTCATTCCCAAAATATGAAAGATAATAATACCAAAATTAGAAAATATACACAGAAGAACTCAGAACTAAGTTGAGAAGATAAACACATGAGTTGGAGTTATAAACTCATAAATTTAAGAAAAACTAAAGCTTACAATGTAAGCTTCACATATAGGACAGAGATAGACTAATAGGCATATATAGATTGATATGGCTACATACATCATTTAGGAAGATATCACAAGTTACCAAATACTCATGGGAAAAAAGCAAAAACAATATGGGAAGAGACCTGTTGCAAATTACCAAATACCTACCACATATAGTTGATTTGACAATTCACAATAAAATAAAAAGAGAATTTCATCAGTCAACTATACCAAACACTACAGATAACTTCAGTCCAACAGTAGAAAGAAAATTATATAATTTATAATGAGTAAACCCCCCCCCCAGAAGTAAATTATTTCACAGAAACATCAACAGCACAAACATAGGAGAGAACCATTGATTTACAAAAAAAGTAACAATCACCATCATTAAATCAGAAACCAAACAACTCAAAAATTAAATAATAGATCCAGAAAATAGCAACAATTAATACAAAAAAGAAATTGAAACTGGAGAAGGAATCAAGAAACAGATTAAACAGGGGGAGAATGGAACCATAGCCCACATATACCTCTTGAACCGCGGTGGCAACATCTGCTATCCAAAATCCAAAAATCGAGATAGAGAATGAGGTATGCTCCACAGAGAGAGACATAGCAACCCTGGGGAGAAGGAACAGACACAACGAAGAGAACAACACCCTCATAGTGGGATCGAATCGAACCGTAGAGATAGCCATAGCTTCTTTGCATGTGGTCAGAACCGAGGAGGGAAGCCGAAATCTAAGTCGAGGATGGGGGTGCGCCGATCATGCGACGGATGGAGATTGGGTTAGGGATAGAGGAGATGGGGTGAGGTAGAAACGCCTTTTAGGATCCCTAATCACCCGAAAGTGATGAACTTGATGAAAAGAAATTAGAATTTCCTGACTTTAATTAACTTTAGCGTTTAATTTAGATGATTATACTAATCAAACCAAAATAACTTCAACCAAGTGTTTTTTTGACTCGTAGAAAAAAAAAGAAAATCAATAATTTTATATATTTAAGTTTTTTATTTTACGAAAAATCAATGTATTAAAAAAATACGTTAAATTGAATTTTTAAAAAAATAAAAATCTGGTTCATCTATTAAAACAGATACATTTTAACTAAAAAAAATAAAACAAAATCAATTGAGATTTAGATAAATTCACAAGAATAAAATATAAAATAGTTACAATATATTTTATTTGGAAAAAACAATATCAAATTTAAAAAAAGTAAATAATTAAGTTTTTTAATAAAATTTCATATTTTCATAAAGATATAGGGTCTGTTTGTAAAACTTTAGAAGTAACTTTTTTTAACTATTAACTTATGAAAAGTAATAATATAATGTCTGATACAATTTTCAAAACCAAATTGCAACTTTCTAAGAAGCTATTTAGAAGCTTATAAAGAAATTTTAAAAAAATGACTTCTCTCATAATACATTTACTTTTCATCAGATTTATATAAAATAAGCACTTTTAGAGTTAAAAATCCAAACACAAAATAACCTATTTATAAGTTACCTTTAATAGAGTCATTTATTATTTAAGTTATTTTATCAAAAAGAGAAGTTCGTTACCCAAACTAGGCTATAGTCAATTAACTTTTTTATAGTCGCTAAAATAACTATATTTAAAAATTGACTTTTTTAAGCAAAAAATATCAAAGTAAAATATGAACCATCAATTCTATTCATTAAACAAGAAGGTATATCTTAAATGAGAACAACAATTATGTACTTATAGAATATGCCATATTTGTATAGAACATTAGATTATATTACATAGAGATCAAAGGTTAATATAAAAGAAGAATATTGATAGACTGTAATAGATACATAATATCTTAGTGCATAATTAAGTACTTTAAATAACAATACTATAACAATATCTAAAATCGTACAAAATTATTTTGAACCAAAACAAAATATTTAAAATATTAGACATTGATGAGCGGATAATTTATACGCTTTTTGGCATTGTTTTTAGGTATTTTTTAGTAGGATCTAGCTACTTTTAGGAATGTCTTCTTTAGTTTTTATGCTAAATTTACATTTCTGGACTTTACTATGAGTTTGTGTATTTTTCTGTGGTTTTAGGTAATTTCTGGCTGAAATTGAGGGACCTAAGCAAAACTCTGATAAAAGGCTGACAAAGGACTGCTGATGCTGTTGGATTCTGACCTCCCTGCACTCAAAATGGATTTTGTGGAGCTACAGAACTCCAAATGGTGCGCTCTTAATGGCGTTGGAAAGTAGATATCCAGAACTTTCCAGAAATATATAATAGTTTATACTTTATTCAATATTAGATGATGCAAACTGGCGCTCAACGCCAGTTCTACGCTGCATTCTGGAGTCAAACGCCAGAAACACGTCACAAACCAGAGTTGAACGCCAAAAATATGTTACAACTTGGCGTTCAACACCAATAGAAGCCTTAGCTCGTGTAAAGTTCAAGCTCAGCCCAAGCACACACCAAGTGGGCCCTGGAAGTGGATTTCTGCATCAATTACTTACTTCTGTAAACCCTAGTAGCTAGTCTAGTATAAATAGGACTTTTTACTATTATATTTTCATCCTGGATTGTATTTTTGATCCTGTGATCACATTTTGGGGGCTGGCCTCTCGGCCATGCCTAGACCTTCATCACTTATGTATTTTCAACGGTGGAATTTCTACACACCATAGATTAAGGGTGTGGAGCTCTGCTGTACCTCAAGTTTTAATGCAATTACTAATATTTTCTATTCAATTCGATTTATTCCTGTTCTAAGATACCATTCGTACTTCAACCTGATGGATGTGATGATCTGTGACACTCATCATCATCC
>NC_029781.3:35849204-35876031 GCF_000817695.3 Arachis duranensis
GCATGGTTGCCCCTCGCCTGACAACCGAGCCTTCCATTCCGTGAGATTAGAGTCTTCGTGGTATAAGCTAGAATTGATGGCGGCATTCATGAGGATCCGGAAAGTCTAAACCTTGTCTGTGGTATTCCGAGTAGGATTCTAGGATTGAATGACTGTGACGAGTTTCAAACTCGCGATTGTTGGACGTGATGACAAACGTAAAAGAATCAATGGATTCTATTCCAACATGATCGAGAACCGACAGATGATTAGCCGTGCCGTGATAGAGCATTTGGACCTTTTTCACTGAGAGGATGGGATGTAGCCATTGACAACGGTAATGCCCTACATACAGCTTGTCATAGAAAGAAGTGACAAAGATTGGATAAAAGTAGTAGGAAAGCAGAGATTCGGAAGGAACACAGCACCTCCATACACTTATCTGAAATCTCCACCATTGAATTACATGAGTAACTCTATCCTATTTTATTTATTTTCGTTTACTATAATTTCTTAATACAGTTGAATCCGCCTGACTGGGATTTACAAGATGACCATAGCTTGCTTCATACCAACAATCTCTGTGGGATCGACCCTTACTCACGTAAGGTATTACTTGGATGACCCAGTGCACTTGCTGGTTAGTTGTGCGGAGTTGTGACAAAGTGTGATTCATGTTTAAGAGCACCAAGTCTTTGGAGCCATTATTGATGATCACAATTTCGTCCACCATGTTTTTGGCGCCGTTGCCGGGGATTGTTCGAGTATGGACAACTGACGGCTCATCTTGTTGCTCAGATTGGGTAATTTTATTTTATTTTATTTTGTTTTATTGTTCTTAAATTTCGAAAAAAAAATTATATTACTTATCCTGTTCTTCAGAATTTTTAAGAATGAATTCTAGAGTTTCATGAAGCATGTTGAAGCCTGGCTGGCTGTAAAGCCATGTCTAAATTCTTTTGGACTGGGGCTTCAAAACCATCTTCATAGAGGCAAGTTAATTGGAATATTAGCTGTATGCTAAAGCTTGGCTAGCTATTGGCCATGTCTAGTGTTTTGGACCAGAGCTTTCACATAAAGCTTGGCTGGCTATTATGCTATGTCTAATTCCTGGACCAGAGCTTTAGACAAACATTGCATGATTCCTGGAATTCATATTAAAAATTTAGAATTTCTTATTTTATTTTTCCTATATGTTTTTGAAAAAATATAAAAATAAAATACAAAAAAAATTAGAAAATCATAAAAATAAAAAATATTTTGTGTTTCTTGTTAGAGTCTTGTGTCAAGTTTTAAGTTTGGTGTCAATTGCATATTCATCATGCATTTTTTGAAAATTGCATTCATGCATTGCATTCATCATGATCTTCAAGTTGTTCTTGATGAACTTTCTTGTTTGATCTTCATATTTTCTTGTTTTGTGTTGTATGGTGTTTTTCATGTGCATTTTTGCATTCATAGTGTCTAAACATGAAAGATTTCTAAGTTTGGTGTGCATTTATATTGTCCAAGCATTAAAGATTTCTAAGTTTTGTGTCTTGCATGTTTTCTTTACATTGAAAATTTTTCAAAAATATGTTCTTGATGTTCATCATGATCTTCAAAGTGTTCTTGGTGTTCATCTTGACATTCATAGTGTTCTTGCATGCATCATGTGTTTTGATCCAAAATTTTTATGCATTGAGTATTTTTAGTGTTTTTCTCTCTCATCATAAAAAATTCAAAAATAAAAAAAATTAAATAAATATCTTATCTTTTTAAATCTTATCTTTTTAAAATCTTTTTCAAAAATCTTATCTTTTCCATTTTTTTATCATATTCAAAAATTTCAAAAATCTTTTTCAAAATATTTTCAAAATCTTTTTCTTATTTTTATATCATATTTTCGAAAATCACATCATCAATTAATGTTTTGATTCAAAAACTTCAAATTTGTTACTTTCTTGTTAAGAAAGATTCAAACTTTAAGTTTTAGAATCATATCTTGTGATTTCTTGTGAGTCAAGTCATTAATTGTGATTTTAAAATTCAAATCATTTTCAAAACTAATTTCAATCATATCTTTTTTAAACCATATCTTTTAAAATCATATCTTTTCAAAAATATCTTTTCAATCTTATCTTTTCGAAATCATATCTTTTTAATATCATATCTTTTCATATAATATCTTTTTCAAACTTTAATTTCAAAAATCTTTTCTAACTTCTTATCTTTTCAAAATTAATTTTCAAATCTTTTTCAACTAACTAATTGATTTATTTGTTTGTTTTATCTTTCATCTTTTTCAAAACCACCTAACTAATTTTCTCTCTCTAATTTTCGAAAATTACCTTTCTTTTTTTCAAAATTCTTCTAATTAAACTAATTATTTCAAATTTTAATTTTAATTTTATTTCATTTTAATATTCAAAAATTACTATCCCTTTTTCAAAATTTATTTTTCGAATTTCTATCCCTCTCACCTCTTTCTATTTATTTTATTTATTTACTAACACTTCTCTTCATCCTAAAATTTGAACCCCCCTCTCTCTGAGTTCGAATTTTCCTCTTCTCCTTCCTATTCTTCTTCTTTTCTACTCACATAAAGGAACCTCTATATCTGGACAAAGAGGATCCCTATTATTATTTTCTGTTCCTTTCTTTTTCATATGAGCAGGAGCAAGGACAAGAACATTCTTATTGAAGCAGATCCTGAACCTAAAAGGACTCTGATGAGGAAGTCAAGAGAAACTAAAATTCAACAATTCAGAGAAAACTTTACAGAAATTTTTGAAAAAGAAGAGGAGAAGGCAGCCGAAAATAATAATAATGCAAGGAGGATGCTTAGTGATTATACTACACCTAAGGCCAGAGAAACCTCAAAAGAAAAAAAAAGAAAAAAAAGAGAAAAGGGAAGACAAAAAGCTTCCACCTCCAAGTCATGGGAGATGGAGAGATTCATCTAAAGGGTCTATAGCTTAGTAGAAGAGCATTTGACTGCACATCAAGAGAACATGAAGAATTCCCTCATCAAGAAATCCCTGAGATACCTTAGGGGATATATTTTCCTCCACATAATTATTAGGAGCACCAAAATCACTAGGGAGGAGCAACAAAGACAAGAAAGAGACATAGAAGAGCTCAAGGACATCAACGATCCTTCAAGAAGGCGCCACCCTCACTAAGGTGGACTCATTCCTTGTTCTTAAATTTTTTTTCTGCTTTTCATTTTTTTTTTGTATTATATGTTTATCTATGTTTGTGTCTTTATCACATGATCATTAGTATTTAGTAACTATGTCTTAAGGCTATGAATAATTCCATGAATCCTTTACCTCTCTTAAATGAAAAATGTTTCTAATTCAAAAGAACAAGAAGTACATGAGTTTCTAAATTATCCTTGAATTTAATTTAATTATATTAATGTGGTGACAATACTTTTTGTTTTCTGAATGAATGCTTGAACAGTGCATATTTTTTATCTTGTTGTGTATGAATGTTAAAATTGTTGGCTCTTGAAAGAATGATGAACAAAGAGAAATGTTATTAACAATCTGAAAAATCACGAGATTGATTCTTGAAGCAAAAAAAAAAGCAATGAAAAAGCAAAAGCTTGAAAAAAAAGAAGAGTGGCGAAAAAAAATAGAAAGGAAAAGAAAAGCAAGCAGAAAAAGCCAATAGCCCTTAAAACCAAAAGGCAAGGGTAAAAAGGATCCAAGGCTTTGAGCATCAATGGATAGGAGGGCCCAAGGAAATAAAATCCAGGCCTAAGCGGCTAATTCAAGCTGTCCCTAACGATGTGCTTGTGGCATGCAGGTCCAAGTGAAAAGCTTGAGACTGAGTGGTTAAAGTCGTGATCCAAAGCAAAAAGAGTGTGCTTAAGAACTCTGGACACCTCTAACTGGGGACTTTAGCAAAGCTGAGTCACAATCTGAAAAGGTTCACCCAGTCATGTGTTTGTGGCATTTATGTATCTGGTGGTAATACTAGAAAACAAAGTGCTTAGGGCCACGGCCAATACTCATAAAAGTAGCTGTGTTCAAGAATCAACAAAATTAACTAGGAGAATCAATAACACTATCTGAAATTCTAAGTTCCTATAGAAGCCAATCATTCTAAACTTCAAAGGATAAAGTGAGATGCCAAAACTGTTCAGAAGCAAAAAGCTACAAGTCCAGCTCATCTAATTAGAACTAATACTCATTGATATTATGAAATTTATAGTATGTTCTCTTCTTTTTATCCTATTTGATTTTTAGTCGCTTAGGGACAAGCAACAATTTAAGTTTGGTGTTGTGATGAGCGGATAATTTATACGCTTTTTGGCATTGTTTTTAGGTAGTTTTTAGTAGGATCTAGCTACTTTTAGGAATGTCTTCTTTAGTTTTTATGCTAAATTTACATTTCTAGACTTTACTATGAGTTTGTGTGTTTTTCTGTGGTTTTAGGTAATTTCTGGCTGAAATTGAGGGACCTGAGCAAAACTCTGATAAAAGGCTGACAAAGGATTGCTGATGCTATTGGATTCTGACCTCCCTGCACTCAAAATAGCTTTTCTGGAGTTACAGAACTCCAAATGGCGCGCTCTCAATGGCGTTGAAAAGTAGACATCCAGAGCTTTCCAGCAATATATAATAGTTCATAATTTATTCGAGATTAGACAACGCAAATTGGCACTCAACGCCAGTTCTACGCTGCATTCTGGAGTCAAACGCCAGAAACACGTCACGAACCAGAGTTGAACGCCAAAAATACGTTACAACTTGACGTTCAACTCCAATAGAAGCCTTAGCTCGTGTAAAGTTCAAGCTCAGCCTAAGCACACACCAAGTGGGCCCTGGAAGTGGATTTCTGCATCAATTACTTACTTCTGTAAACCCTATTAGCTAGTCTAGTATAAATAGGACTTTTTACTATTATATTTTCATCCTGGATTGTATTTTTGATCCTGTGATCATGTTTTGGGGGCTGGCCTCTCGGCCATGCCTAGACCTTCATCACTTATGTATTTTCAACGGTGGAATTTCTACACACCATAGATTATTGCCCCTCGCCTGACAACCAAGCTTTCCATTCCGTGAGATCAGAGTCTTCGTGGTATAAGCTAGAATTGATGGCGGCATTCATGAGGATCCGGAAAGTCTAAACCTTGTCTGTGGTGTTCCGAGTAGGATTCTGGGATTAAATGAATGTGACGAGCTTCAAACTCGCGATTGTTGGAGGACCATTTTCACTGAGAGGATGGAATGTAGCCATTGACAACGGTGATGCCCTACATACAGCTTGCCATAGAAAGGAGTGACAAAGATTGGATAAAAGCAGTAGGAAAGCAGAGATTCGGAAAGAACATAGCACCTCCATACACTTATCTGAAATCCCCACCATCGAATTATTTTCGGTGATAACCATCCTATTTTATTTATTTTTGTTTACTATAATTTCTTAATACAGTTGAATCCGCCTGACTGTGATTTACAAGATGACCATAGCTTGCTTCATACCAACAATCTCTGTGGGATCGACCTTTACTCACGTAAGGTATTACTTGGACGACCCAGTACACTTGCTGGTTAGTTTTGTGGAGTTGTGACAAAGTGTGATTCATGTTTAAGAGCACGAAGTCTTTGGAGCCATTGTTGATGATCACAATTTCGTCCACCAGACATCAAATTAGAATTTTTACTAAATATTAAAACCAAAAATAATAAAAAAAATAGGACAGAAGCCACTAAGAATAATTGATACATACATTATAAAAAAGTTACTACTAATAAGATATTTTACCTAAATATATTTCTTAGAAATAACAAAATAAAATAAAATTGTATAGACCGAGTCTAATTATGATTAAAATAATTTTTTTGTTTATAACATTAAAATGAAACTTACATTGGTATCATATGACCTTTCTTGCTATAAGAAGAAAAATAATTATTTTTGATTAATAAGATGGAAATATTTTATTTTTATTAATAAATTAACAATATAATTTCAACAATAATTTCACCGCTGAGGAAGTAGATTAGGTAGAAACCCGATTCCTAAACAATGGTTGACAAAACCAAACCATGATCAATAAATATAAGAAAACATAAGTAGAAATTTCATCTTTCTAATCATTATAAGAACCAAAATATTGATAAAATAGATAGACCACATACAAAAAAAAACCTCACAGCAAACAAAAGCAAAAATGATAATGTAATTAACACGAAATTGCAGACAATGAAGATGAAGAAGATGAATCCAATTGATAGACCATATTCAAATTAACATCAACTTCCAAAAACCGTAAAAAAGAACATCTACCCATAAACATACGAACCGAAATAGACAATTCACAAATTAGCAGATTCAAAAAACCTAGACAGTAAAACCTGGATTAACAGTGTAGGAGATACGAAATTTGATCACAAGGATATACACAACGAACAAAAAGCAAAACAGTGAAGACGAAAATAGGTTTGGAAGTAAAGGGACCAGAAGAGTGTACCTAATTGATTGCTTGCAGATCTTCTATTTGAGACTCTACGGGAAAATCCTTAACCTGCAATGAATGACAAGGAACTAAAGACCGAAGAAACAGAGGCTGTACACAACATTTGGTAGGGCAGAAGGTAGTAAATCAAGAGATGAAAACAAAGGGGCTTGGGTTCAATTTGATGATTACTTGATCAACTAAATCCGCGAAAAAAGGGGCTTACGTTATGGAATTGCAAGAAAAAACAACCGACAGTGAAAGCAAAGAGGAGAACATACACCCTTCCTGAGGAGAAGTCACGGTGGAGAAGAACGCCCAGCTTGGATGTCTGCGGGCCTGAAACACGGATAGCTCTCCACATCAGAGATGAAACCATCCGTATGCTAATATACAGTAATATATTCTATATTTATAAATCGTATGAATACTCTTCTTTCATAAGATCCTTTAATTTTCATTTAATAGAATCTAACAGTTCATAAAAATTGTTGCATCTAATGCAGACAAAATGGTTGAGACAATTTTACACATACCCCAAAGAAACTGTCCCTCTCTAAAGAAAACATAGTCCAAAATAAAACTATAAATTACACAGATAAGATTGGAATGTATAAAAAGAAACTACATTATATCTTATCAAAAACTTCTGTAAATACAACGTTTTCAGTCCTGATAGGATCAAATAATTCACCATCACAAAGTAAAATGTTAAGACCATTTCTATTCTTAACTCGAGAAATAGCTACATAAAGTTGACCGTGACAAAACACAGGACGACGCAAGAACAACCTGACTGTTGATAATGTCTGACCCTGGCTTTTGTTTATTGTCATCGCATTGTCATCGCAAACGACAAAAAAATCGGAAACTGACGGCGTTGGAATTTAAACGGTATAACCGTATCACTGGGAATCATATTCATTCTACTGATAAAAACTTTATCCCCAACATTGCTACCAGAAACAATATCCGCACTGATCACATTTCTCCCTAAATCTCGCACAACAAGTCGGGTCCCATTACACAAACCCCCAGCTGGATCAATATTCCTCAACAAAATAATAGGCACGCCTATTTTCAACTTCAACGAATGATTAGGTAGACCAGAACACCTAATCTGATTCAAGAATTCAACATTTATCCAATTAACATCAACATCAGAATAGACATCACTACCACATATCAAATCAGCACTGAGATCATTTTTCTCCTCCCCGGACAACAAGTCAACTATATAATTGTTTATCTCTTCAACATTGTCAACAGTTGGAGCCAAAATTGCCCTATCCTAGAAAAAACTTGGATCACAAAAATTCTGAACCAAATTTGGATAGATTGTATTTACAATATCTTCCACTGGATTTTCCAAGACATGAATGATTAGATCAGAAGGAATATCAACAAAAATTTTATCATTAACCACTGTTCCACATCGACCTTCACCGATTTGAAGTACCCAATCTGAAAATGACTTTAGCTCCTGAGGAGTTGATAGTTCTGATCCTATTGTTAACCTCATATTTTTCGTCAAACACAAAACTTCGCAATATTTCCAGAGGACAGAAGAATTTATCGAAGCCATGACAATCTCAGCACGAGAACCTTTAGGAATAACTGGCAAGACCTGCTTGAAATCACCACCGAGAACAACCACCTTCCCACCAAAAGGTAAATCTTTATTCCTATCAGAGACCGAAACCATTATATCACGTAACGTCCTATTGAGTGCTTCAAATACCAATTTGTTAGTCATCGGTGCCTCATCCCAAATAATCAAATCGGCCAATCGGACTACCTCAGCTTTTGCACTATCCTTCTTAATCCGACAAACAGTATCTTCAGTCAGCTCAACAGAAATATTGAACATAGAGTGAGCCGTCTTACCACCAGGTAACAATAGAGAAGCAATACCACTAGAAGCAACGTTTATAACAATCCTTTTCTCAGATCGCAATCTAGCCGACAAATCCCTGTATAAAAAAGTTTTTCCAGTGCCACCAAACCCATACACAAAAAAGAATCTGTGCCTCTTATTTGAGACGCAATCAATAATTTTATCATAGACCACCCTCTGTTCTTCATTTAACTTTAAGACATTTGCATCATGCTCACGAGTCAAAGAAACAGTGTCATATTGCAACTCACGCAGCAGCATCAAGTTGCTAAATTGAGAGACTAAACAGTTATTAAGAACCGACATGCCAGCATAATTTCTCAATGATTTTCCATTACTCTGCAATAGTTTCTCAATCTCAAACAAAAAAAATGTTTGCAACTCATCCTGACTCATCGTTAGATCTATGTTTAACGATAATTAATAAATATTAGCACGATAATATAATTTCTGTAGTGTCTGTGTCCGTGTGTGCCTACTTGTCATATAATAAAATCACAATGAACAAAATTCTTACCAGGATATTGCAGCTCATGCCTTCTGCGATAAAGAATATCATCAGACAAATAAGCCCAAGTTTGTTCCCAAACTGACAAAGGCCTTCCCATGGAACCAGATAACAACAACATCACAAAAAACCTCCTTAGCTATGCAGCGAACGCTACCTCGACGACTTCCTTAATAGCAGAAACATACTCCTTATCATCTATCAAGAATCCCATCGCAGAACATGCCTCCTGAAATGTATCATAAGTAACACCATTCACGGTTCTTATACTTCAAAAACTGGTACAACCTTTCTACACATTCAAAAGCATCCGCATATAGAAAAGTTCACCAGCTGCGGGATGAGGGAAACTCAATCTTCCAATTGAAAATCCCCTCTGTCTCGGCTTCCATTCCCTACTGTTCGAACAGTAGACAAATTTTCCTGGATATTCCACATATGTTAAAGACCGCCCATCCGGGAACCGCCTGTTGACCATCATCCAAGCCGTAAACATCATCAGCAAATCTTTGTTGCGCAAATAAACATGAGTAGTGATATCAGCATCATCGAATACAACATGCTGCTGATTTGGCAAGTGAAAAGTCAACCTCTGTACTGACGGCCATCTATGATGAATATCATAAGCAAAAATTCTCCACATGGATTCAGATGGTGATAAATAACGACAATCATAATACTGCTTGATCTCATCAACCACCTGAGAAGATTCACCAACATTATATGTTTCTCCAACAGTTGCAGTGACCCGATCCGGACCCTTATTGATATACTTAAAAAGATACTTGATGACATTTGACTTGTTACAGAACTCAAAATTTATGTGAGCTTGATATTTCATTAACAGCAGTGGATTATAAGGCACAACAAATCTGTTGTCAATATCAACGTTGTTGATCTTCACTGTCACACCCATATTACGACGTCTATAAAACGGATAGCCATCTTCATCAAAGCTCGTTTGATCAACAAATCTTTTCGGATAAAATTTTGAGCACTTACCATCTTTCATGCAGGGAGAACTCGGTCTAAGAAGATCGCAAAGACCATGGATCATGTACTTGGTGACAACATTATAAAGAGATGGAAATTTCTGTGGATTGGGTAGTTCGGCACAGATGAATTCATCAACAGTTTCAACACTTTGTAAGTTGCTTTCCCCGTTAAGCCATAGTAACATGTGTGCATGCGGTAGACCTCTTTTTTGGCACTCAATAGTATACATATCTAAAAAATACAAAAAAAATTCATAAAGAAGCCAGACAACTACATCTACAAAAACAACAGACAGAGATTGAAATGCTAAGCAAGAAAGGAGCATATCTGCATTAAGTGGACCAAAAAATACACCTTCCTTGTGATCGCTTAGTAGGCATTTCAACTTAGCATGAAAAACCCGGCAAGAGATATCAGGACGATCAGCGATGGGAATTTGCTCTCGCTCCGTGAACCGCTGAAATTCAGACCAATTTGGATTACACGTAATAGTAAGGAATAAATCTGGATAGCCAAAATGTTTACAGATTGCCATCGCATCCTGACAACGATTAAACATATAACGTCTACCACCAGTGAACGAAGAAGGCAAGATGACTCGTGTCCCAATTGAAGAAGCTTCGTCATCACCACGACGCATAGCCTCTTTTATTCCTTGGAGCACTTCTCCTCTAATTGTACTTTGCTTCATTCTAATCTCATACAACCTTTGGGACTCAATCATCGTGAAACAATCAACAAAAAATTGTTGAAATAATCGCCTACACTTGTGAATAATTCCATCTTCTTGCTCCCTAATCTGCAAACGAAAACATATGAATTCCCTGTGAGAAACCCTTGTTCTTCTTCCAGGGACATATCCCTCCTGTTGACCTCGATATCGAATATTCAACTGGTAACCATCCTCGCCATATGGAAACAACAACGGATACTGTAAAGGCCAATACAGAGCATGAGTTTCATAGATACGTTGCAACTGACTAGCAGTAGATCGAACAATAATGTCATGACCATGATCCGACGAATCAAAATCTTCAACAATCAGAGCAGCAACTTCATCACAAGAGGGAGTATTGTAATTTCTTCGATCGACCTTCCTATGCGAATACAACTTCAAAGAGAATATCTCGGATGGATGATACTGATAGAATTCTCTGACTCTTCGAAATGACTGTGCTATGACATTATGAGTATCGATCATTTGCAATAACTCAATTATCAATTATTTATCTATCTCAGATGTTTGCCTAAAACAAATATACATTAACCACAAAAATATATTTAAAAACCACATAGAATACAATTTCAACATGTTTTGATAAATCATTATCAATAAAAAATGATTAATAACACATTATAACGGGAATAAAACACAATATAACTATGCAATGACAGATATAAACGTGTTTTTCAATGCAAATAACATTAAAACATCAAGGAAATAGAATAAAAAAACTTAACAACAAAACTTCAAACACACATACCGAAAGATTCCCTGCCTATGCATTATCTCATGCTGAGTGTCATATATATATAATTGCGCAAATTTAGGCTTCTGACCAGGATCCGGGAGCAAACTTCCAATCCGATGATAATTTTGATCAGTTATTATAAACTGCGGTGGACCACTCCCATCATTCATTAAATCCAATACCTTACCACCAAGAGACGTGAACGCAAACATACTGTTATAGGATCGAATATTTTTTTGGAAATAAAAACTCTTCATATCACATCCATTAATCAAATTATATAACAGATCTGGGGGCTTTCGAAGATAAGGTAATTGAATTTTCCCTTTTGAACAACAAACAGTAAAAACAGGACGACTAATTGTAGAATCTCTTTCAACACGTTCTGATAACCAGAAACACACCCCACAGATTAAGCATTCATAGTTAGGATCACCAACATCAAGACAACCTGGTAAAGATAAAGCAGAAAAAAACATGCATAACAATAAATTTTTTTTTTATCTCAATTAGATGCCATGAAATAGATTGAACATAAAATGAATAAACCATTAGCTTATTAATATAATATATAATAAATACTTGACAAGTTTAAATTTTGTAAGAAGAATATATAAGAAAACACTATTTCTATTTTACACTGCCTGAATAATATCTCATCACGGAAGCACAATAGAATCTTTTAAAACTAACTAAATAAGATTTTTATTTGAGTTTTCTTGAATAATAGATGATTTAAGAAAGAGAGCGTACCTTGTATCTCACTTTGCAAGAACAGAGGATGATCAATAACAGAAGCAACTTGACTTAATGAATTTATCGAAGGATCATATATTTCTGAGTGGTCTATATCATCCATTTTAATTTAAATTAAAAGAAATTTATGTAAATATATATTTAACAACCAAATATAAAAAAATTCATGATGAAATAAGAAATGAATTAATTATTTAATAATCAGCATAAAAATTGAACATTAAAAATGTAATAAACTACAAAAAACAATCTGAATTAACATTGATTTACTAAAAAAACAAAATGTACATAAAGCCTAATGCATATTCAAGAAGAGTTTGTTTTTTTTTAATGTTAGAATAGACTTTGTTTCATTATTTTAATTACTCATACTAATTATGTAAGTTCGAATTAAATAATCCAAATCACAATTAGATTCATCTTGTGTTTTTTTAGACTTTAATGACTCTATTGATGCATAGCATTTTCCAAATTTTTTAAGGAACTCCCTTTTTTCTTTCTTATTTGAATTGAGTCATTACACCATTTTTTTTTCTTAATTCGCTGCAAAAGCTTTGTTTTTCTTTTAATTGAATCCATGAACCATATTTTTTTGTTGTAAATACATCCTGATACAATTGAGCAAATCAATACCAATAGTGGCCTAATTAAAAAAAGGAATTTTGTTTGAGGGATATGATTGAAACAAAAAAGATATTATATGCACCTAACAGAAAATTTCAAAAATTTAGAGGACCAAGAGAGTAATTATTTTTTTTAGTATGCAATTATTGATATGGTACTAAGTGAATTTATTCGTACGGTACTAAGTGAGATATTACATTAAAAAAAGATCAAGTACAGAAATCTCCTAATATATTTAATTTGGAATTGTATGACTGAATAATACTTAAATCAAACCTTTTAGGTATAAAACTGCAAAAAAACAATAGTAAATCAACAAACAAATGTGTTATTACATATAAACCAAAAGACCTTAAAATATAATTTAACAAAAACAAAATTAGACAGTGATAGAATAATTAAAGATATTATTGTACCTGACAAAATAAAAGTTGAACTCTGGTAAACATTCTGGGACACGTCAACTAAATTTTCTAAAAGATAAAAATGAACACAAAACATTGGAAACATATAAAATAAACAGATAAATTATTACAAACATAAGGATTAACTGCAAAAATATAGATAGAACAACAAAAATTACCCGAATAATCATTCAAAGAAACAACAGGCGTCGAGGAATGGAGCACCTCTAAAACATTAGAAAAGGAACAAAATTACAAAGACTCCAATGGATATAAAATCATTGAAAATTAGACCAAAATACTAAAAATATCAAAAAAGTAAAATCAATACAGACCTCTTGCATTTCGATTGTGACTTTGTGTTCGCTTTCTTTTCAAAGAATTTCTCCTATATTCTCTATCAAGAACAGAATTCTGAGACATCTTTGTTACACCTACTAAAAAAAAGAGTTTGGAACACAAACCACAAAAACTACCCCTAATTCATTGCAAAAAAGGCATCAACATTGTTAAGTACCCATGAGAAAACATGTATTAAAAAAAAAGGGGGTCGATAGGAAAACAAATGATTAATATATTCACCGACAAACTTTCTATCTTTTTTTGCGGGAGTAAGTGTTGGAGTTTACTTTATAAAAGCTAAACACACCAAGAAAGAACTTACATAACCATACAAAGCTTTGATAAGGGAGAAAAGCAAACAAAATAAAGTATTCTAATCAACACCAATAACTAATTGACATGAAAAGATAAAGTTTTACAACAATAAACAAATAAAAATTAAAAACTGCTGCATTTCATGAAAATATTGATAGTGATATGAACAATTACATATGGCTATCTCTCCTATGATAAGGAGGATCCCAATATTTGACAACCTATCCTAGTATGTAACCTAAACAGGCTACAACATTGAAAATGTGTCCAATCCCTAGCAAAGTCACTTTACAAAAAAAGGGGTTGAGAATACACAAAATTGACACATAACCGGACCCAACACAAAAGGAAAACCCCTATATCTGATAATCCTATTTGTTGGACACAATCCAAAAAAGTCAAACCAAAATAGCATCCAGCCAGCATGATTACATTTCGATCTATTTGGAATCACAAGCATTCTTAATCACTTGTAAATATACTATATAAAATACCTACACCTAAACACAGCAGCTCAATTCAACACCTTCAATCACACCCTATTAACCTTGGCAACCTTGGACCCACGCCCATCTGCAACAGTAGCCGCTTCTTCAAATTGGGGATTCAAATTCCTCTTGCCCTTGGAGGTGACAACATCATTGTCATGAGTAAGCTTTTCTCCATATTAGCAACGTACATGGAAAACATGGGACAGCACCTCCAATGACAAACAAAATAATAAAACCTATGAAAGTCACTCAAGATTGCAAAATCCATTTAGAAACAGCACACATATGAAGAGAAAAAAATTTATATAACAGAACTTGAGTTTTCTTTTCTGGTGAACTAAGCAATATATCCAGTTCAGCAGAAAGATCATCACTAACAGTATCATTGGTCGGTGTTTTCTCATCTTTCCCATCTTCACCATTAATCAAGGCAGCAAACTCAGACCCTCCAGAAACAGCAGGCTATTTTTCAGCAAGAAAATCTATAAGAACTGGGGATTTAGATAAAATCCCACAAGACTCACCAGCAACTTTTTCACTTTTTATACAAGTCTTTGATGACTCCTCCTTAATATCAATATCCCCTTTTCCAAACAGGACAGATTTGTGTAAATCAGGCTCCTATTCACATGGCGTAAGAGTTTAAAGATACATTACACCATAAGAAAAAAACACCAAAACAGAATATAAAAAGAAAGAAAGAACAAAACATGAATTTACACAATCTAAGGATAATTATAAGAATATGTAACTTTTTTTGGAGTAGACTCGTCATCAGCATCATAATTGGGAAGTTCAAACATGGTAATAATGGTGGGATCATCACATATTCTCCTAACTCGGAAAGTTCCATAAAATGTATCATGTGGGACACCTTTGGTATCAACCTTCAATAGTAACTTCTTTCCAATGAGCCCTTGGAAAATGGGAGGATAAGTATCCCCACATACAAGCTATTTTGAAAGTAATACATAGGAAATACAGAGTTTAAATAACAAATATCACATCCCATAAACTGAACAACACACAAAAGACAAAGTAAGTACATACACTTGCATCTCTTTGAACCTCACTAAACAAGTCAGCACATGATTTCTTAAGCAAATAAGATGCCTCACGATCAAAGAGAAGGAAAATACCCTCTCCACTATGATCTTCAACTGTTATTTTAAGTTTAAATCTGAATAGATGGAAAAAAAGGGACACAATGATTCAAAAAAATAATACCAAGAAACATTATATTTACAAACAATCCACAAGACAAAATAAAAATACATTTTGAACAAAATTTCTGACCTTGGAGTGACATTGGTTACGTGCTTCAAACAGAAATCACAGTAATATGCACCATTATGAGTATAGATACCCTTTTCACATACACAAGCAGAATACCACCAGCCTCCATCCTCAACAATACCTTGGATTATACCAAAAATGATAAAAGAACCCTCCTATCCAAATAGCATTTCAGAATTTGTTAACAATATGAATGAAAAATCAGATATGGAAATTGTTGTTTGATTTTATTTTTCAGTTCATTTGTGCATAAAATAAACATAAACACAACTAACTCAAAAGAAGACAACCTGATTCTTATCTTGAAGCTCTTCAATGGTGCATTTTCTAGTTAAACGCATGAAATCATCTTCCAAGGACACAACTTTACCCTCTTTTGCAATAAATAGTGGCTGGGTACCATTCACCCCTTGCTCAATCATACTAAAAGAAAAAAAATTATGGTAATACTTGTACTTGTTAGCGCAGATTGGCTGTAAATAAAGAATATAATAAAAAACCAACAAAATAAACCATCCTAACCTCTGCCTGAACTCAACAACTTCAGGAAGATCAGGATTAAATAACATTTGGGTGGCATATATCACATTTTGAAGGCCTTCTTGACCTACACAGGAACAGAGAAAGAGTTAAGCAAAAGTTTATTGGAGACAACACCTAGAGCAGTAATGAGATGTACATAAAACAAACAATGTACCCCTAAAGAACTTAATTTTTGCAAGTTGAATGACTACAACAGGCTGCTCCACATAGCCAGAGGCAAGAAAATTTGACTCAATCAACATACTCTTTGGAAGTTAATTCCAGCACAATCATTTTCACAATTTTCCCCTCTTTTGCATATTTTTTCTCTTCTCCCACTGAAGTTAAAAGACCAATAACATCTATTCCAAATAAATAAAACCTATTAAATATTCAAAGCATCTGTTAAAAAAACTTAAATAATAGCAGACAAAGAAGATAGACACACCAACTAAAAAATCATAATCTTCGGTCATATTCAGTAGATCAGAAAAAGGAAACATGTTGAAATAAGTCTTAGGGATAACATCTTCATCAACAGCTACAACAGTGGTTTGGTGAAAGAAAACCAATTTGAATTCATGAGAAGTTGCTCTATAACTACCATGATTTGACACAACAGTAAAGTATGCCATTCTATAAACTTAACCCTCAACTACAAGATCCCTAAACCTATTAAGGAGTGGTTTCTTAACTGTAGCTTGTATTTTTCCACACTAGAAATCCAACAAAAGAACAAAATCAGATTAGTGAAACACATAATTTAAACTTGTAAATTTAAAAAACAAGTAACGCCATATTTAAAAGAGAACTTAATAGGGGCTAACATGCTCATCAAGGAGAATCATCTCCATTGAGTTAGGAACCTCATGGTTACCAAAAGAAGGTACAACCCAAAGCCTTAGAACCCTAACTTTTAGCCTCCAAGCCTCTCTAGGAGGATGCATCTTAGAAATCATATCAAATAGAGGAGGCATTATAGTAAAAAAAGAGAGATAAACACAGTTGATGAAATAGATCAAAATGAAAACAGAAAAATTCTGAAATAGATAGAGCTTAGGAGGAAATAGAACAGAGCAGAATGTTTGTACATTAAATGTGGTCCACCAACAATCCTTTTATAGAAAAAAACCAAGACACAAGCTCACTTTTTTTGAATTCAAGTTGAGGATGGAAATGGAGGGAAAACGAAATCTGAGTCCACATGCATCTCCATTCAATGGCATAGAGACAACTAATCATAGGAGCAAAACCTGAACCAACACAAAAAAAGGAAAAACAAGTGAAAGTTTCAAGAAATCAAGAAATAGGGAGCAAAAAATGAGATATGACACCATACCTACTACAGTGCACCTAAATATCATTACACCATAGGGAAGACAATCATCAACTACCCCAAACAATGATTCTACTCATGGCAATGAGAGTTGGTAAATGTCCTAGGTAGGGATACATTGGAAATAGCAAATCAATGGAAAAAGAAAGTATACACAAACATCAATAAAAATCTATCAATCACATCAACATTTAGGAAATGCGTGAGATTGAAACCTCATAGGTTGATACTTATTCAGAAATTTCTAATGAAGAATATATAGCACAACCTTATTGTATGTGCAGTAAACATTTTCATGGGAAGACCAGCTGATATCTAAATTTTTTTTTTCACAAACACCAAAAAATGTAATGCAATTCAATTGAACTGAATAAATAAACAAATGATCAGCAGGTTATACATCAATTTCTGTCAAGACCTGAACAGGACAGAATGGAATTCGGAAGGCAAAACTTGAATGAGAGTGGCAAAATCATATTCCTTTATCAAAGAAGCACAATAATTCATAACAATCAGCAATACTTTTATACAACAGGGGAAATATACAGCACTCTTTGCATAACCAATAAAGAATTCAAATGCAAATGACATGACAAACAAAAGGTTTCT
The DNA here is from genome assembly GCF_000817695.3 of Arachis duranensis. Classification (NCBI taxonomy): domain Eukaryota; kingdom Viridiplantae; phylum Streptophyta; class Magnoliopsida; order Fabales; family Fabaceae; genus Arachis; species Arachis duranensis. Next base: position 35,867,209 of record NC_029781.3, read on the forward strand.
TCAAAATCCAAATAAATCACTAAGAAGCTATCAATCAATTGGTATCAATCACATCACCACTCATCAAATACACTACCTAGAAGAGAATTCCCTAGTAACACAAATAATGGAGAGATGCCATCTGATTGTGAGAAAGCCTCTTCCTTTCTATCAATCACATCACCACTAACCAAATAGATAGAAATCCCATACCTTGATACGGATACACACATTTTCAGTGAACAATGTATGGCAGAACATCATTTTCTGTGCAGAACAGATCTTCAAGGGAAGATAACCTAATCATGGTATAGGTATTTGGAGCAGGGAATTCCTTGTTAGTCAAAAAGTTCTTTTATACAAACAAGAAAAAAATGGAATGAAATTGACCTAAAATCAAAGCAAACTATATAAAGGAACTACCAGCCAGCTAGACATCAATTTCTGTGAATGACATGACTACCAATAGAACATATTAGGTACAAAACCCACTCCCTCATCATGATTCACACAACCCACATGCAACCACCAATTCACCTGATGTAAACTTGATAGATTTGTTGAATATACAGAAAATAAAAAAATAAAAATAGATTCATGAAATTTTAATATTGCATTCAATGGATCTACTCTCAATATAATTATGAGAGTACTTCATAAAATTTGAAATCAAATATAAAATGAAAGAACATGATCCTGAATACAGAAAATAGTATAAAAACTAAATGGATTTGTTGAATATATACAAAGTAAGAGATTAAAAATAGATTCATCAATTGATATATAGGATTTAATGGGTCTACTTTGGAGATAATTAAATGAAGCACACAAATGCATCATAATTAGTTATACTTGTATGATAGAGGTTCACCTTTTTTAATTCAAATTGAATATGGAAATGCATGGAAAACAGCAAGACCTGAACAAACACAAAAACAGCAAGAACAAGTGAAACTTTCAAGAAATCAAGAGATAGGGGCCAATTCAAACCATACATGCTACAGTACACCTACATGTCATTTCACCATAGCGAAGGAAGTATTCAACTACCCAAAAAAATCATTGTACTCATGGCATTCAGAGTTGGTAAATGTCTTAAGTAGCCATACATTGGAAACAACAAATGAATTGGGAAAAAAAGTATACAGATAAACTGAAAAAAAATATACACAAATATGAATAAAAAATTGTCAATCACATAACCACCAATAGAATACATTTGCTACAAAACCAATTCCTTGATAATGATTCTCACAACCCACATGTAACCAGCAATTCATAATAGGTAAACTTAATGGATTTGATGGACATACCTAAAAAAAAGGGAAAGATCCATTAATGGGATTATTTAATCATAATTGAAATGGAAAAGCAAGACTTGAACAGTAGAGGATGCAATTCGGAGTGCAAAAAAATTGAATGGGAGTGGAAAATCAAATCAAACTATTTAAAGGTATAACCAGCAAGCTATACATCAATTCTTGTCAATCACATCACTACCAATAGAACAGATTAGGTAGAAAACTAATTCCTTCATCATGATTCACACAGCCCACAAGTAACCACCAAATCACTTGATCTAAACTTAATAGATTCGTTGAATATACATAAAATTAAAGAATAAAAATAGATTCATGAAATTTGAATATCCCATTCAATAGGTCTACTCTCAATATAATTATGAGAGTGCTTCATAAAATTTAAAATCAAATACAAATAACAAAAGAGGAATCTGAATAGAGAAAATAGTATAAAAACTCAATAGATTTGTCCATTATAATTATTTAAGTTCTTCATAAAATTTTACATCAAACATAAGTAAGAGAATTTTGATTCTGAATGCAGAAAAACTTATAAATTGCTACATTCATTGCAAACAATTCAAAGGGATTAGAAATAGCAGAATTGATAATCACATGAAATTCTAAAGAAGGAAATGAAGAAGATGAAAAACATTCATAGACCATGCTCAACGTTAACAACAACTGGGAAAGAAATGTAACCAACAACATGAACCCACAGACAAACCAAGTCACATACACAACTTCCAAATTACAATTTTCAGAAACCCTACACAATAAGATCTGGAATAACACTGAAACAGATACCAAAAAGGATCCAAATTTGCAAAATTAGAAATTTCACAAAACCTTACACATTACAATCTCGCCTAACCATCGAACAGATAGCAAACATGATCAGAATTTGCACACTTATAAATTTCAGAAACCCTAGACAATAGAATTTCGGTTAACCATGGAACAGATACAAAAAATGATCACATTTTGCATAATTTGGAATTTCTCAAACCCTAGACAATTGAATCTGGGTTAACCCTGCAACAGTAACCAAGATTGATCAGAAGAAACTACACAATGAAGCGAAAGAAAAAGTATGAAGAGGAAAATAGGTTTGAAGCCACCTGATTGATTGATCGAAGATCTTCCATTTGTCCATCCACTGGAAAATGGCTAAGCTGGATGAACGGCGACGAACCAAAGTCCCAGGAAAATAGGGTTCCTGAACAGAGCTTCGTAGGGCAGAGTAAGGAGAAGAAAGTAAAGCTCGTAGGGTTTCAAGTAATCATTACTTCTTCAAACAAATCGATGGAGAAGGCAGGTTGCGTGAAAAACTCGATGAAAGGGAAAGTAGGTTGCGTCAGCAAGGAGATGAAACGCACGAATGACAGCAAGTTGACAGAAGAGCACATGCACCCCCTGAAGAGCAGAAGCCACGGTGGAGGGGATGCCATCGTGGAGGAGAGGCGCCACCTGGGATGGGAACCGGCGTGAAACGCGGAGAGGAGGCCATGTCGGAGATGAAACCACGGCTATCTATTGTTTGATAGATGCATTTAGGAGATAACTAGTTTCAGAACCAGATGTTATGTGCTATATTAGTGTATTTTGTTCTTTCTTTCTAGTTTCATTATTTATGTGTTTCTTGTAAAAGGTTTGAGAAAGTGGAAGAACTTGTAATGGTACCTATACTTTTTGTACCTCATAAATTGTCCACATTCTTTTATCCTTTTTTTTCTGCATCTGATTGAGCCTTTTCTTTTCTGCATATAAATTGTTCATGGCATCTAATGCTTTTCCATAATTTTCTGTTTTACCTTTTAATACAGTATTGAGAAGCAGCCCCCACATCAAAAAATTTGAAAAGTTGGAATAAATATGGTTGGTAGAGACGGAGATCGCGGCCGTGGCCGTGGCCGTGGCCGAGGCCGAAAAGGGAGGCCTAGGCTTTCTACCAGTCACCCCCTTGACTTGCATGCAGATCCATACACTCTAGTTGAGTCATCATCAAATAGGATTGCTCTGACCAATGGGAGACCGCCACCTATTGCTACAACTACCCCCTCTCGTCAGGAGCCTCAGATACACATGACGCCTACTCCGGGTGTGCCAAGATCATGCACTCAACAAGCCAATGAACCTTTTAACACTGCCTCACATGGTGTGCAGAGTGATCCAACTATTGTAGCTCCCAATCGAGCAAGATCTTATGGGGAAAGACAAACCACATCTAATGGTACCCAAGATACTCAACATCAAAGAACTTCCACTGCTACTGGTCACTCTAGCACAAGTGTTCCCAAGCTTAGATATGATAGTGCCAAATGGTTTGTTATTTGATTTAAATTTTATGAATAGCATGTCTCATTTTTACTAAGTAATATGTCTTTATCATTTTTTTTGTTTTTGATGTAGTTGGCACCCACCTAAGCCTGGCTTGAAGCGTATTTCTAAGGTTTTTAAGAAAAACTACAACAAATCTTGGCTGAATTTTGATGAGGCAGATGAAGATACTCGAAAAATATGGTGGACAAAGTGGAAGGTAAATTTTAATTACTATATTACAATAATTAACTCAATAAAATTATACGGCTGAGTTTTTAAGGACCTGCATGTTTTCACTGCACCTGTTTTCACTAAAGTATATGTCATAATCTGTTTAATTTAGACGTGATACAGAGCTAATTTATTGTTGATACATGCTAATTATAAGGGTAATGATCATAGTATATAACTATAAACTTTAGAAACACTAATTATAGCTACTACCCGAGATGAATTTGAGTCTTACTTTTTGGAATCTTTTGGTTACTTGACTTGCAAGATTTTTCAGTAATTCAGACTACTACTACCTAATATTTTTAGATAAATTAAGATTAGAAAAGATATGGTGGATAGAGTAGAGGGTAAATATGTATCATAGTATATTATATAATAACAAGTTGTTATTTCTTTTTTTAAAATAGAAACGCTTTGATATTCTTGACACGGAAGAGGATGATATCTATCAAGCTTGCAGGTTTAGGGCTGCCAAGCGCTTGCGAGGTATGCTCCATGCCATTCGCAAAAAAGGTGCCCATCCATATTGAATCCCACCAGAAGTTCTTGGTGAATTGATGAGACGTTAGGACACTAATGGCTATAGACAATTACAGGTGAGAAATACAGCTGCCAGGAAATCGACTCGAGATACCTCCCTTCACACTGCAGGAGGCACCACTTTTCCCGAAGCGAGGTTACGCTTGGTAAGTTTCTTATAGAATCCTCTTTGTTACTTTATACAATCAGTTGCCATCATACTTTATAATATCAAAATTTACCTATTCATTGAGCTATATATGCTGCTATGCTGTTTCAAAACATGTTAACATATTCAAGTCCTATTCTTTTAATAATTTAGGCTTTAGAAGTGTCTGGTAAATAGTCATAACATTGATGAGATTCTGTGACTAAACCTGTGCTAGTCTCCATGTCTATCTATTTCAAATTGCATGAGTATCTGTCTCTTGTGGCTACTTGCCATCATCAGAATATGTCACATGAAGGTTTATTATATATAAGAAAAGAAATTGGGAGTAAAATCTGCTTCCGTCCCCACTAATCCTAGTTTTATGTTAGTTGTCACTGCTTTGCTTGATAGAGCACAAAATCCTGCCAAACATGCAGATGGTGGCTGAGTCTATCATCGTATTCTACCCAAGCCTGCTTGCAAAAGGGGTTTAATATCACCTCTAACATGTCACTTGTTGCATCCCTTAATAATTTAGAAATGTTACTATTTTAAATGTCAGCCTGTTCTCAAATGTGACTTTTCTCTTTGTACTTGCTACATTTAAGTCTATTCCAATGATCAGGGGGATCTTGTTTCCATTGGTATTTCCAAGCCTTGTCCGAACTGTGCTTGAAATGTGTCTCTTAGTTCAATACATCATCAATTGTACACTCATATTTGTTGATAATTTGGTTACATTGTATAGAATCATTCACTTGGAAGACCATCACGTATGGATGAGTTTTTTTTAGCACACTAATACTCACAAAGAGGATAGGACTCAATGGGTTGATGAACACTCCCAAAAGACAAAAGTAACTTACTTTCATTGTAATGTTGGACTTATTTTTTTCACATATCCCCTTAATTTTTGCATTATTGATACTTATAATAGTTTATCAATTATTTTTCCTCATTGTAGGATATATTTCAAGAGTGTATGTTTCAGGCTGAGCAAGAACGGTAGGCTGCTATAGAGGCTGGTGTAACTAATCTACCGCCTGTCTCTGAGAAAAGCATATGGATTGAGACAGTGGATGGAAAGCGAAGAGGTAGGGTATAAGAAAGCAAGTGTAATGATAAAGGAGCACCAAATTGAAGGCATAGTCAAAATGAACTAAAAATGTCATAGGTGCCTTTCAACAAAAACTTGGTGTGCAATATTCAAACAATAAGCAAATTGAATAATTTCAAAAATGTGACATCCCAAAATGAGATACCAACCATCAAAACATACCGCATAGTCACAAAGGAGTCATAAGATAACAAAATAACCCATCAATGCAAGAGCTAACTCAAAATTCAACACCCATGAATAGTAGAAAAAGAAAGAAAGTAAATAAACAAGAACAAATCAAACAAAATGCAACTAAGAAGGAATGAAAAAAATTAGATAAATGCAACTAAGAGGAAAAGAATTCAAACAAAGACAAAAGAGGAGAATGAAGAAGAAAAAGGGAAGAAAGAAGAGAGAAAAGGAATGTAGGACCGCTGGAGGTGATGGTCGCCGGTGGTAATGGGCGAAGATAAGGTGGTGTCGCCGAGGCTACACAACATGTAAGAGTAAGGAGCAATCTCCTGAAGGGTGTGGTAGAAGCGCCTCCTTCCGAATCAAGTTTGACCAAGGTGCTTGGGGATATGACTACTATCCTTACGGAGATGCACAAGCAACAAAAGGCGTTCTATTCTATCCAAGCCGTCCAAGCCCCACCCCAAGTTTTCCAACTTGAAGGGCCTCCTAGAATATGTGGTTTATGCTCTAGCATCGCACATTACACCGACCAATGCCACCAAATTCAAGAGGAGTATACCCTTGCCATAGCCAATGTGAACTATAACAATCGTCCACCCTACCCCTCTCAAGGCCAAAACAACTACTCTCATGGCAATAATTCCAATCAAGGGTGGAGGGACAATGCACAAGGGAGCAATCAAAATCAAAGATGGAATAACTCCACTTCTCACTACCACAACAACCACCAATCTTCATCCCAATACCATCATAACAACAACCACCAAGCCAACCAAAATCACCATAACCAAGCACCTCATCAAAACCAAAACAACTACCCCAAATACCAAGCACTACATCAAAGGTAACAATTCAACCAATCCTCTTCCTCTTCTACCAACCAAGTTGATGATTCCAACTGTACCCTTGCTCTTAACCATGAAAGACTCAGAGCTACGGTGGACAAACAGGAAGAGAACAATAAGGCTCAATTTAATAGCACTAATGCTCAATTGTCCAACATTACCGAGATACATTCAAAGTTGGCTTTATCTTCCTCCAACAACACCAACCAACCCTCGAGCTTTTCTAACCTTCCGTCCCAACCCCTTCCAAACCCAAAGCGCGGCCTCAATGCCATTACAATACTGTCAGGGACCACATTAGAGGAGATACCTCCTAGGTTCATGGAAGACATTCATGAGGAGGAAGTGGTTGATGAAGCTCCACACGAAGAAGAGGAGGTAGACACAAAGTAGGAGGAGGAAGAAGTGAGCCTTAAGGAGCCCAAGAGGAAGGCTATAATGGATGAATCTATTCCTATTCCATTCCCTTCCATGGTAAAGAAGGCCAAGAAAACTCCGAAGTTTGATTTAAACATGCTTCAAGTATTCAAGAAGGTTGAGGTAACTATCCCACTTCTTGATGCCATTCAACAAATTCCGAAGTATGCTAAGTTTTTTAAGGACTTGTGCACACACAAAGATAAGATTGGTGATTTAGAAACATTGTCCTTGGGTAGTTCCATTTTGTCATTGATGAAGCCTATTCCGGAAAAATATAGTGACCCCGGACCATGTTTAGTATCTTGTTGTATTAGTGGGGTTACTTTTCATGACTATATGTGTGATTTAGGAGCTTGCATTAGCATCATGCCACTCTCTATATTTGCAAGATTGAAGTTAGCTCCATTGAGAAGGTCAGCCGCTAAATTTGCCTTAGCGGACAAGAGTGTGATCACCGTAGTAGGAATAGCGGAAGATGTGCTTGTGACAATCAAGGATCTGGTGTTTCCGATTGATTTCTATATCCTTGAACTGCCTCTGATGGAGAATAAAAGTTCTTCCTCCGTTTTTCTTGGTAGACCTTTCTTAAAGACCTCTAAATTCAAATTGGATGCCTTTACTGGCACATATTCATTTAAGGTGGATGACAAGACAATCAAGTTTAACTTGGAAGAGGCCATGAGACACCCACCCGAAGAGCACTCCATTCTCCGATGTGATGTGATTGATGAGGTAGTAGCAGAGATACAAAGAGAAGATCACAACAAGTTGTGCTACCCTATTGTTGAAGAAAAGGGTGACCATGAGGGTGAACAAGAGAAAGTAGTTGAGAATGAACTTCATGATCTTGATGAAAAAGAACCTCAACTTGAAGAAAAAAGTGAATTGAAACCTCTCTCTTCTCACTTGAAGTATGCATTTCTTGAAGATAACCAAAAGTTTCCGGTCATTATTGCTAGTGAGCTCTCTAGCCAAGAAGAAGCGAAGCTCCTAGAGGTCCTAAGGAAGCACAAGAAAGCAATTGGTTGGAGCTTGGCCGACATTATGAGGATTGACCCACGAATGTGTATGCATCGCATCTTTTTCCAAGAGGGAGCTTCTCCAGTTAGACAACCCCAAAGAAGGCTCAACCCTACTATTCTCGATGTGGGGAAAAAGGAAGTCATAAGGCTACTTGATGCGGGTATTATGTATTCGATTTCTGACAGTGAATGGGTGAGCCCGGTCCAAGTTGTTCCAAGGAAATCAGGAATCACTGCTGTCAAGAAGGATGATGGTGAAGTGGTCACTACAAGAATGCAAAATGCTTGGTGAGTATGCATTGATTATAGGAAGTTAAACGCCGCAACAAGGAAAGACCACTACCCTTTGCCCTTCATTGATCAGATGTTAGACCGACTTTGATGAGCGGATAATTTATACGCTTTTTGGCATTGTTTTTATGTAGTTTTTAGTAAGTTTGAGCTACTTTTAGGGATGTTTTCATTAGTTTTTATGTTAAATTCACATTTCTGGACTTTACTATGAGTTTGTGTGTTTTTCTGTGATTTCAGGTAAATTCTGACTGAAATTGAGGGATTTGAGCAAAACTCTGGAAAAGGCTGACAAAAGGACTGCTGATGCTGTTGGAATCTGACCTCCCTGCACTCGAAATGGATTTTCTGGAGCTACAGAACTCCAATTGACGCGCTCTCAACGGCGTTGGAAAGTAGACATCCAGGGCTTTCCAGAAATATATAATAGTCCATACTTTATTCG
>NC_029781.3:35876981-35877886 GCF_000817695.3 Arachis duranensis
AAGGCTGACAAAAGGACTGCTGATGCTGTTGGAATCTGACCTTCCTGCACTCGAAATGGATTTTCTGGCGCTACAGAACTCCAATTGGCGCGCTCTCAATGGCGTTGGAAAGTAGACATCCAGAGCTTTCCAGCAATATATAATAGTCTATGCTTTATTCGAAGAATGACGACGTAACTTGGCGTTGAACGCCAAGTTCATGCTGCTGTCTGGAGTTAAACGCCAGAAAAACGTCATGATCCGGAGTTGAACGCCCAAAACACGTCATAACTCGGAGTTCAACTCCAAGAGAAGCCTCAGCTCGTGTATTGATCAAGCTCAGCCCAAACATACACCAAGTGGGTCCCGGAAGTGGATTTATGCATCAATTACTTACTCATGTAAACCCTAGGAGCTAGTCTAAGTATATATAGAACATTTATCTATTGTATTAGAGGTCTTTTGACCACGTTTCATCTTTGGTCTCAGTTTTGTTTTATTCTTCATCTTAGGAGATCATTGATCAAGTTTAGGTATTATTCTTCATCTTAGGAGGCCATTGAGCACGTTTTAGGGGGCTGGCCATTCGGCCATGCCTAAACCTTTTGCTTATGTATTTTCAACGGTGGAGTTTCTGCACACCATAGATTAAGGGTGTGGAGCTCTGCTGTACCTCAAGTATTAATGAAATTCTATTATCTTTTATTCAAATATCTCTTATTCTTATTCCAAGATATTCATTCGTACCCAAGAACATGATGAATGTGATGATAAGTAACCCTCATTATCATTCTCACTTATGAACGAGCGTGATTGACAACCACTTCCGTTCTACATGCAACAGAGCTTGAATGCGTATCTCTTAGATTCCCCAACAGAATCTTCGTGGTATAAGCTAGATAGATGGCGGCATTTATGAGGATCCA
>NC_029781.3:35878066-35880260 GCF_000817695.3 Arachis duranensis
GTGACAGACGCAAAAGAGGGATTCTATTCCAGTAGGAGCGGGAACCAACCGGTGATTAGCCGTACTGTGACAGAGTGCGTGAGCATTAGTTTTCACTGCGAGGATGGGATGTAGCCATCAACCATGGGTGATGCCTCCAGACGATTAGCCGTGCGAATGACAACCGCATAGGATCATTTTCCCGAGAGGATGAAAGTAGCCACAGGTGATGGTGAACCCCTATACAAAGCTTGCCATGGAAAGGAGTAAGAAGGATTGAGTAGAAGCAGTAGGAGAGCAGGCGTCCTTGAGCCATACAGCATCTCCATCCGCTTATCTGAAATTCCCACCAATGAATCTGCATAAGTCTTCTATCCTTTTATTTAATCTATTCTACATAAGTATTTCTATCCCTTTTATTTTCTTTTTATTATTAATTTTCGAAACCCAAAACTATTTAATCTGCCTAACTGAGATTTACAAGGTGACCATAGCTTGCTTCATACCAACAATCTCTGTGGATTCGACCCTTACTCACGTAAGGTTTATTACTTGGACGACCCAGTACACTTGCTGGTTAGTTGAACGGAGTTGTGAATTCAACCAGTGCCCTAATAAAGCTTTCATTCAAAATCCAAAGAACGTAGATCACAATTTCATCCACCAAGTTTTTGGCGCCATTGCTGGGGATTGTTCGAGTATGGACAACTGACGGTTCATCTTGTTGCTCAGATTAGGTAATTTTCTTTTCAAAAATGTTTTTCAAAAATTTTTCTTTTATTTTTCGTTTTTCAAAAAAAATGTTTTCGAAAAAAATTAATAAAAATACAAAAAAATTAGAAAATCATAAAAATCAAAAATATTTTGTGTTTCTTGTTTGAGTCTTGTGTTAATTTTTAAGTTTGGTGTCAATTGCATGCTTTTAAAATTTTTCTTGCATTTTTCGAAAATCTCATGCATTCATAGTGTTCTTCATGATCTTCAAGTTGTTCTTGACAAGTCTTCTTGTTTGATCTTGATGATTTCTTGTTTTGTGTCTTTTGTTGTTTTTCATGTGCATTTTTGCATTCATATTTTTCATGCATTAAAGATTTCTAAGTTTGGTGTCTTGCATGTTTTCTTTGCATCAAAAATTTTTCAAAATTATGTTCTTGATGTTCATCATGATCTTCAAAGTGTTCTTGGTGTTCATCTTGACATTCATAGCATTCTTGCATGCATTCATTGTTTTGATCTAAAAATTTCATGCATTGAATATTTTTGTTGTTTTTCTCTTTCATAATTAAAAATTCAAAAATCAAAAAAATATCTCTTCCTTATTTCCCTCCAAATTTTCGAAATTTTGGGTTGACTTAGTCAAAAATTTTTAAAATTAGTTATTTCTTACAAGTCAAGTCAAAATTTCAATTTTAAAAATCTTATCTTTTCAAAATCTTTTTCTTATCTTTTTATCAAATTTTCGAAAATTTAGCTAACAATTAATGTGATTGGTTAAAAAATTTGAAGTTTGTTACTTTCTTGTTAAGAAAGGTTCAATCTTTAAATTCTAGAATCTTATCTTGTAGTTTCTTGTTAGTTAAGTAATTTTTAAAAATTAAATCTTTTTCAAATATCTTTTTCAAAATATATCTTTTTATCCTTTATCTTATCTTTTTCAAAAATTTTATCTTTTTCAAAAATTGATTTCAAAATATCTTATCTAACTTCTTATCTTCTTATCTTTTCAATTTTGATTTTTAAAATCTTTTTCAATCAACTAACTAACTTTTTGTTTGTTTCTTATCTTTTTCAAAACCACTTAACTACTCTTCCCTCTCTAATTTTCGAAAATTCTCCCTCTCTTTTTCAAAAATTCTTTTTGTTTCAAATTTTAATTTTAATTATAATTTTGTCTTTGATTTTTGAAAATTACTAACCCCTTTTTCAAATTTTATTTTCGAAATTTCTCTTCTCTTCTCTTATTCTATTTAATTAATTAATTACTAACACTTCTCCTCACCTCTCTTCATCTAAGAATCCATCCTTCTTCTTTCTTATACCCCTATCTTCTTCTACTAACATAAGGGAATCTCTATACTGTGACATAGAGGATTCCTTTTTCTTTTCTTGTTTTCTTCTCTTTCATATGAGCAGGAACAGGGAAAAAGGCACTCTTGTTGAAGTTGATCCAGAACCTGAAAGGACTCTGAAGAGAAAATTAAGAGAAGCTAAATTA
>NC_029781.3:35880468-35880976 GCF_000817695.3 Arachis duranensis
ACTAGAGAGGTAGCTTCTGAAGAAGCTTATGATCCTGAGAACCCTGCCATGGCAGAGGTTAATTACATGGGTGAACCATATGGGAACACCTATAATCCATCATGGAGAAATCATCCAAATTTCTCCTGGAAGGATCAACAGAAGCCTCAGCAAGGCTTTAACAATGGTGGACGCAATAGGCTAGGCAATAGCAAGCCATATCCATCATCTTCTCAGCAACAGACAGAGAATTCTAAACAAAACACCTCTAATTTAGCCAATATAGTCTCTGATCTGTCAAAGGCCACTTTCAGTTTCATGAATGAAACCAGATCTTCCATTAGAAATTTGGAGGCACAAGTGGGCCAGCTGAGTAAGAAAGTTATTGAAACTCCTCCAGTACTCTCCCAAGCAATACAGAAGAGAATCCAAAAGGAGAGTGCAAGGCCATTGATGTGATCAATATGGCCGAATGCACAAGGGAGGAGGGGGACGAAAATCCTAGTGAGGAAGACCTCCTGGGACGTCC
>NC_029781.3:35881182-35882945 GCF_000817695.3 Arachis duranensis
TTGGCAGATAAGTCAATGAGGCAAGCTTATGGAATAGTAGAGGACGTTTTAGTAAAGGTTGAAGGCCTTTACATCCCTGCTAATTTCATAATCCTGGACACTAGGAAGGAAGATGATGAATGCATCATCCTAGGAAGACCTTTCCTAGCCACAGCAGAAGCTGTGATAGATGTCAACAGAGGAGAGTTAGTCCTTCAATTGAATGGGGACTACCTTGTGTTCAAGGCACATAGCCATCCCTCTGTGACAAAAGAGAGTAAGCATGAAGAGCTTCTCACAGTTCAGAGTCAAGAAGAGCCCACACAGTCAAATTCTAAGTTTGGTGTTGTGAGGCCACAACCAAACTCTAAGTTTGGTGTTAAGATCCCATATCCAAACTCTAAGTTTGGTGTTGGGACCACACTAAATTGACCTGATCACATTGTGGCTCCATGAGAGCCACTGTCAAGCTATTGACATTAAAGAAGCGCTTGTTGGGAGGCAACCCAATTTTATTTATCTAATATTATTTTATTTTGTTTCTTTGTTATTTTTGTGTTTAATTAGGTACATGATCATGAGAAGTCACAAAAAAATCAAAAAAATTAAAAACAGAGTCAAAAACAGAAGAAAAAAAATTTTCACCCTGGAGGACGCATGGGCTGGCGTTCAACGCCCAGAAGGTGCATCTGGCCGGCGTTCAACGCCAGAACAGAGCACCATTCTGGCGCTGAACGCCCAAAACAAGCAACAACCTGGCGTTAAACGCCAGGATGGTGCACAGAGAGGACAAACTGGCGCTAAACGCCAGTAACAAGCCAGAGGACAATCTGGCGCTGAACGCCAGAAACAAGCATGAAACTGGCGTTCAACGCCAGAAACATGCATTACATGGGCGTTTAACGCCCAGAACATGCACCAATGGGCGTTTGAACGCCAGAATGATGCATGGAGGCAATTTACATGCCTATATGGTGAAGGAATGGTATTTCTTTTCACCTCAGGATCTGTGGACCCCACAGGATCCCCACCTCAGGATCTGTGGACCCCACAGGATCCCCTCCTACCATATTCCCACCTTCCCTCCTAATCCTATTTTTGTGATTTGAATTCCCCATGTCACAATTTCCCAATCTTCTTCATCAATCACCTCAAATCCTCTTCCCAATCACCCCATTCACCATTCACATCAACCTCCTCTTTCCCACCCAACCCCACCCATATAGCCGAATCCATCTCCCCTCACTCACCTCCATTTTCTTCTTCTTCTTCTTCCTCTCTTCTTTCTTCTCTTGCTCGAGGGCGAGCAATATTTTAAGTTTGGTGTGGTAAAAGCATAGCTTTTTTGCTTTTCCATTACCATTAATGGCACCTAAGGCCAGAGAAACCTCAAAGGGAAGACAAAAGCTTCCACCTCTGAATCTTGGGAGATGGAAAATATAAGCCGTCATAGCTCAGTGGTATAACATGTGGCTGCAAATCAAGAGATCCCTGAGATACCTCAGGGAATAAGTTATCCTCCACACAAATATTGGAAGCAACTAAGCGTAGAAACACCAAAATCACTAGGAATCATTCAACAGAAGCAAGGAAGAGATGAACAAAGAGAAATGTTATTGATGATCTGAAAAAAAATTCATGAAATTGATTCTTGAAGCAAGAAAAAGCAGTGAAAAAGCTTGAAAAAAAATGGCGAAAAAAAAATATTAGAAAGAAAAAGCAAAAGCAAGCAGAAAAAGCCAATAGCCCTTAAAACCAAAAGGCAAGGGTAAAAAGGATCCAAA
>NC_029781.3:35883191-35883433 GCF_000817695.3 Arachis duranensis
CAATCTGAAAAGGTTCACCCAGTCATGTGTCTGTGGCATTTGTGTATCCGGTGGTAATACTGGAAAACAAAGTGCTTAGGGTCACGGCCAAGACTCATAAGTAGCTGTGTTCAAGAATCAACATGCTTAACTAGGAAAGTCAATAACACTATCTGAAATTCTAAGTTCCCAGAGACGCCAAGGAAAAAGTGAGATGCCAAAACTGTTCAGAAGCAAAAAGCTACAAGTCCCACTCATCTAAG
>NC_029781.3:35884657-35909495 GCF_000817695.3 Arachis duranensis
TGTGCGAGTGACAGCCGCACAGGATATTTCCCCGAGAGGAAGAAAGTAGCCACAGCTGATGGTGAACCCCTATACAAAGCTTGCCATGGAAAGGAGTAAGAAGGATTGAGTAGAAGCAGTAGGAGAGCAGGCGTCCTTGAGCCATACAGCATCTCCATCCGCTTATCTGAAATTCCCACCAATGAATCTGCATAAGTCTTCTATCCTTTTATTTAATCTATTCTTTTATCTTTATTTTCGAAACCCATAAACCATTTTAATCTGCCTGACTGAGATTTACAAGGTGACCATAGCTTGCTTCATACCAACAATCTCTGTGGGATCGACCCTTACTCACGTAAGGTTTATTACTTGGACGACCCAGTACACTTGCTGGTTAGTTGAACGGAGTTGTGAATTCAACCAGTGCCCTAATAAAGCTTTCATTCAAAATCCAAAGAACGTAGATCACAATTTCGTCCACCAGACTTGCAGGTAAATCTCATTATTGCTTTCTTGATTGTTTTACTCGCTACATCCAGATAAATATTGCTCCTGAGGATCAGGAAAAGACCACATTTACTTGTCCTTTTGGCACCTTTGCTTACAAAAGGATGCCATTTGGACTATGCAATGCACCCGCCACTTTTCAGCGGTGCATGACTAGTGTCTTTTCCAATCTTATGGAGAGTTGTATGGAAGTCTTTATGGATGATTTTAGTGTGTATGAGACTTCATTTGATAGTTGTTTAGAGAACTTGGCTAAGGTCTTAGAGAGGTGTGTTGACACTAACCTTGTCCTAAATTTTGAAAAATGTCATTTTATGGTGAGACAAGGCATAGTGTTAGGACACATGGTTTCTGATAAGGGCATTTCTATGGACCCGACCAAGGTTGATGTCATTACCAGTTTACCTCACCCCTCTTCTGTTAGGGAGTTCCATTCCTTTTGGGGCATGCAGGATTTTATAGGTGCTTTATCAAGAATTTTAGAAAGATTGCATTGCCATTGTCATGCCTACTCCAAAAGGACGTAAACTTTGAGTTTGATAGTGCTTGTGCGGATGCATTTGAGGAGTTGAGGTGAGCTCTTACCACGGCACCAATTGTGAGGGGCCCTGACTGGACACAGCCGTTCGAGATCATGTGCGACACGTCAAATCATGCCGTAGGTGCCGCGCTTGCACAGCACGATGGTAAGCTCCCTTACATCATTGCTTATTCCTCAAAAACATTGGATGCGGCACAATCCAACTATACCACTATAGAAAAAGAGCTCTTAGTCATTGTTCATGCATTGAATAGATTTAGATCTTAATTGCTAGGCTCCAAAATAGTGGTATATACAGATCATGCAGCTTTAAAATACTTGTTGACAAAGAATGAGTCGAAACCTAGGCTCATATGTTGGATCTTGCTCTTGCAAGAGTTTGACATTGAGATTAGGGATCGAAGTAGGTCACAAAATTTAGTTGCGGACCACCTAAGCCGCCTTGAAAATCTTAAATATGACCCATTTCCGATTGACGACTCATTCCCTTTGGATAGCTTGCATGCTGTTTCGGATAGCTTTTCTCGGTTTGCACCTATGGCAAACTACTTGGTTGCTAATATTTTCCCTCCCAACTTTTCAAAACATCAAAGGGATAAGTTGAGGAGTGATTCCAAATATTATATTTGAGATGACCTTCACTTGTGAAAAATGAGAGTAGACCAAGTAATTCGTAGATGCGTCTTCGAATCTAAATTCCAACCCATTCTTGAAGCTTGCCATTCATTCGAGTGCGGCGGCCACTTTGGCCCACAACGGACGACTAAAAAGGTTTTGGATTGTCGATTCTGGTGGACAACCTTATTCAAGGATGCTAACCAATTTTATGTGTTGTGTCACCAATGTCAGAAGTCGAGAAATGCATCCCAAAAGGATGAAATGCCTCAACAACCAAAGAGATTCTTCCATGGTGCGACCTCGAGTTGGTGGCCAAGCACGACCAGTAGCACTGAAGTTTTAGATCTTAGAGAACAAATTGCAATACTCAATAGGGAAGTTGAACAACATGCCAATATAGAGAGCTTGAAGACCGCTACCAAAGGGAGAAAAGAGAGTGGCAACAGACTGTTGAATCCTTGCGTGAGGATCTCAACACCAGTAACTCAAATGGTTTAGTTTAGTCATCAATTAAGCAGCTTGACTGAGTATATGAGGGCTATGGCTTCTAGTAGTTCTAGATCACGTGTTCCCCCACCTCCTCCTTTTACTTTTCCAAGCTCTCAGAAAAGCACCACTCCAGTCCCAGGTAGAAAACTCCCACCTAATCTACAGTAACCAGGACAACTACAGAGTTCTCAAAGGGAGGATGATTTTGACGATCTTGATGACTCAGATGATTATTTAGACGAGTATGAGTAGGTTATTTAATTACTTTACTTTGAATATTTTGTATTATTTGTAGATTGCAATTTCAACGAATATAAGTTTAAGTTTAGATATTTATCTTATCTTGAGTCTTTATGTTAGAGGATTATTTATTATTTTGATAAGTTTGTAAACTCATTATCTAATATTTAATATAAATGTTATTTTTATATTTAAAAGTTTATTTGTCTTATTATCTAATATTCTGTATAAATTTTATTTCTATACTTAAAAGTTTATTTGCATTAATTGTTTACTATTTTCAAATAAAAAAATAATTAAAACATATAACTATTAAAATTGACAGTAAAGCTGTCGCTTTTTAAAATTGTAATAGACAAAAAATAAAATATAGACAAAGGGTTCGTCGATATCTAAATAATTAAATCGACGGTAAATTTGTTGATTTTATTGAACCAAATATCGATGGCAAAGTTATCGATTTTATTTATCATATTCTAGATGAAAATATTGTCGATTTTATTGAATCAAATATTGACAAAAACGGGGTCATTTTTATATAATAATATCGACGACAATGTTGTTGATTTTAGCAACAACGTAAAATTCTCAAACTCATATTATAGACGAAAACATTGTCAATTTTATTAAATTATTATCGACGGCCAGGCAAGCCGCCAATTTTATTAGAATGTTGAAAAATCGACAAGCTTAATAGCGACCACCTCCACTGTCCATTTTGCCGTCGAATTTTAATATTATCGATGGCTTAGCCGTTGATTTTAACGATGTTTCTTGTAGTGTTTACTCCTATTCTTTGTTTAAGCTTTTAATTATCTACCTTTTTCGATGCGCTTATATATGTTATCGAGTGTGAGTGATTGGTGAATTGTCTTTTAAACACTAGTATTTATATCTTAGCTTTGTGTCGTAGCACCAAACTCTCATTGAATTATGACTTAAGCATAAGGCTTTGAAGGGTAAGGTATGTATTATACCTAGCGTTTCAAAATTCGTTCAGTATTGTCCTGTCATTAAGGATCTGTTAACATAATTGACGACAGTACAAAATTGAGAAGATTTTGAAACGTTAGGGACTTAAATAGGATAAAAATATTGGGGACAAAAATGATACATAAAAATAAATTTTAATTTTATTCTTCAACAATATCAATTTTTAACAGTACATAGTTATTCAATTATTTTTTAATCACATCTATGTAAATTGTACTTAATCACATTACTTTCGTTGTAAATAAATTTATTTTTTATAATTTTACTCTTAAAAATTTTTACCCATCATGAAATGTTTGTAGAATGATTAGTACATAAACTTGCAAAATAGAAAAAAAAAACGAGCATGATACATATACAATAAAGTATAAATTGTACCTTATGTCTCTAATATATCGAAATTTTTTAATGTTTAATTTAGTTAAACTTTATTTTTAATTTTATTCTTCAACAATATCAACTCTTTATTGTAGATAATTATTCAATTTTTTAAATTTTATTATTAATCACGTTATTTTTTTCTAAGTGAATTTATTGTTTATTAAGAGCAAAATTAAAAAATAAATTAAGTAACTATTTATCGTAAAAAAATTGAAATTATTGAAGAAAAGATTAAAATTTATTAAGTTAAAAAAATTAATTAAATTAAACATTAAAGAAATTTGGTATAATAGAGACAAAAAGATATAACTCATACTTTATTATATATGTACATACTCTTTCTTTTCCTTTTCCAAAAGTTTATGTACTAGTCATTCTATGAGTATAAGTAAAAATCTTAAATTAGTAATAAAATTCATTTTGTTAAAATTCATTATCATTTTACTTGATTTTGTAGTTTTTATAAGAGTAATGTATCATCTTTCTTCCCAATATTTTCGTCTTGTTTAAGTCCCTAATGTTTCAAAATTATCTCAATTTTGTCCCACCGTCAATTCCATTAACAGATCACTATTGGTAAGACAACATTGAGATAATTTTGAAATGTTAGGCTGCATTTGGTTAGTGTCTTTAAGACACATAGACACATACACAAATACATAAAGATATATATACATAAAAATACACAAATTTTGTAATGTGTTTGGTAATAATGTACAAGACACACATGTATAAATTAAATGTCAATTTTACCCTCTGCGTCTTATGGATTGTGTCTTATGTATTGGTAATTTAAAAAATAATTAGGGATAAAAAGGTCAAATTGAGTGTCCTATGCATTGTATCTCCGTGTCTCAGCTTTAAAGAGGAACACTAAATACATGTATTTTGTGTGTATTTATGTACCACCTTGTCTATCCAAATCAGTGTCTCACCAAACAAATGCTGGATGTGTACCACTATGTCAAACAATTAGTGTCCATGTCTCAACAATCAAATACAACCTTAGGAACTTGTTCAAACTCAGGAAACTTGTGACTCAAGCTCAGAGAAAAGAAGGAAAGAAAGATCGATCAGAGAGAGAAAGAAAGTAGAAGAAGATGGGAGTGAAATCAGATAAAGAGAAAAATGAGTTTTGCACACAAGCTTACAATGATAAACCACACTTAGCTAGAGTAAGATTTGCTATTTATATATTAGTGTAACTAACTTTTATATGCTAATTGACTAAAGAGATAAAAAGCTAATTGAGCTAAACTAACTTAATTGCGTGATCAGTAATGCTACTACTACAGATAACTAATTTTTCATGTAACTAACTTAAAGGTACCAACATCCCCTCTCAAGGTGAATAGTGAAAATTCACTGATCCAAACTTGGAATAAATTTATTTGAAGGGCCGAGGAGGTAGTGCCTTTGTGAATATGTCAGTCATTTGGTGAGCTTAGGAAATTGGCAGCAACTTGAGGTTTGAGCTTTTTCCCTTGTGATGTGGTAGTCTACTTCTATATATTTTGTTCGCTCAATATGAAATGCAGATTGGTTATCTCAGTACATGGTAAATGGCTTTGGATTATCAACTTTGAGGTCTTTTAAGAGATAGAGTAGCTATTGTCCTTTAAGAATGCCAAGTGTCATTGCCCTATATTCAACCTCTGAGGAAGCAGTGGCCAGAAAGAAGCAGTGGCAAGAAAGACGCAGTTACAGAGATAAAGCGTCTTGTATCTGCACATGTAGCCCAGTTAGAATCTGTGCAACAAGAGAGTGAAAGATCAATGGTTTTGTTGAAAAGGAGGCCAGTTGTTGGTGAGGCTTTGAGGTAACGAAGGAGGTGCATGGTAGCTCTATAGTGATCATCAGTTGGACAGTCCAAATATTGGCTAAGTTTGCTGACTGCGAAGGAGATATTCGGTCTTATGTTAGTGAGATAGATGAGGTGCCCAATTAGTTGTCTAAATTTGATGGTGTCTTCGAGTCTAGTCCCTAAAGTCTTGGTGAGTTGGGAGGTGTAGCACATAAGAGTAGAGATAGGCTTCGAGTCTAACATGCCAAAGTCTTTGAGAAGGTCAAGTGTGTATTTTTGTTGATAGAGAGCTATTCCTTTGATGTTTCTAGCAATTTCCTTACCAAGAAAGAATTTTAGTCGACCGAGATCTTTGATGGTGAACTTGTTGTCAAGTAAGAATTTCAAATAGGTAATCTCTTGGAGGTCATCTCTTGCCATGATGAGATCGTCTACATAAACCAAAACTGTTGTCAACTTGTTGCCATTGGTAAATAAAGGAGTAGTCATTCTTGGATTGTAGGTAACCAGTTGCAGTGAGGACAGAGTTTAGCTTCGAATTTCATTGCCTACTCACTTATTTGAGACCATAAAGGGACCTTTCAAGCTTGCAAATAGTGTTGGAAGGGGCCCTTAAACCTGGTAATGCTTTCATATAGACCTCTTCCAATAAGTCACCATGTAGGAATTCAGTATTGACATCCAATTAGTAGAGGTGCCACCCTTTTTTATTGCTGCAAGAGCTAAGATAAGTTTGAATGTTGCGATTTTGACGACCGGGCTAAATGTGTCAAAGTAATAAAATCCACCGGTTTGCGTGAATTCTTTCGCAACAAGCCTTACTTTGTGTTTTTCGATGGTTCCATCATACTTATATTTGGTTTTAAAAGCTCACTTGTAGCCAATTGCTTTCTTCCCAGTAGAGAGGGTTGTGAGAGACCAAGTTATATTGCTTTCAAGGGCCAAAAGCTCATCACCAATAGCTTTCTTCCAACAATCTTCCTTCACAGCCTTGTCAAAGGACTTAGGTTCGGTGTTTGATGAAATGGTGAGTGAAAAATGTCTTTGAGATAGAGAGAGTGCATCATATGATATGTAATCAGAGATTGGATACCTGCATTAGTGATTGGTAACAGTGGTGGAACATGAAGTTTGCATGCAGTGATAATCCTTCAAGTAATTGGGTGATTTTTTGGTTCTGCATGGTCTCTCATTCAAGGATGGTTGTGTGTGCTAATGTGAGTGAGGTGGTGATGCAATGTGTCTTTGAGGTGATGAAGGAGATGAATGCTTGACAAATGGATTTTTGCTAGTAAAGAATTTCACAATTAAGTTCTCGTTGAAAGTATAGCTTCTAAACCAACAAAGAATCCTTTCGTGCAAAAGTTTTGGTTGTCACAAGTAATAAACCCCTAATAAATATGATAACTGAAGTATTTAAACCTCGGGTCGTCTCTCAAAGGAATTACAGGAAAGTGTGCTCATAATTGGTTATGGAAAGGTATATTTTTGGGGTTTTTAAGATAAGAAGCAAGAATAGTAAATGGTAATGAAAATTAAATGACTAGAAAAGCTCTTGGCAAGGAAAAGATTAATCGAAAGTTCTGTCCTTGTTGGATTTCCCAAGATTAATAGTAATATGTTGTTGTTTCTACTTAGTTGACCCCCAAAGAATGAAGGAAAGTCAAATAAGTTGAGAGCCAACTTCTATTCACAAGTCCTAATCCTTCTAATTTAAGATTAGGATCATACGGCGTATTTGATTCTTTAATTGTGAGATGATCAAACTTTTCCAATACCTTTTTGATATAATGAGATTGACTTAAGATAAAGCCAACTTCATTCTTATGCACCTTTATGCCTAATATTGTATCAACTTCATTCAAACCCTTCATCTTGAAATTAGAAGTTAGATACTCCTTCGTTATACGAATTCCTTCTAAATTTGTTCCGATGATTAACATATCATCAACATATAAACAAATGATTACTCCATAATCTTTAGTAAATTTTGAGTAAATACATTTATCCGCACTATTATGTGAGAAGCCATTTGATAACACCACTGAATCAAACTTCTCATGCCATTGTTTAGGTGCTTGTTTTAGCCCACACAAGGACTTAATTAATTTGCAAACTTTTTTTTCATTTCCGGGTAGCACATAGCCTTCCGGTTGCTCTATATAAATTTCTTCATTAAGATTTCCATTTAGAAAAGCCGTTTTAACATCCATTTGATGTATATGAAGCTTATGTGTGGATGGTAATGCTATAAGAGCCCTAATAGAAGTCATTCTTACCACAGGTGCGTAGGTATCAAAATAGTCTAGACCTTCTTGTTGTCTAAACCCCTTGGCCACTAACCTTGCTTTAAAGATTTGTAATGAACCATCAGTATTATACTTTCTTCTAAATACCCACTTACATCCTATAGGCTTTGATCTTGGAGGCAAATCAACCAAGACCCAAGTATTGTTAGATAATATTGAGTCCATTTCATCATTTATTACTTCTTTCCAAAAAATAGAATCTTTTGAAGCCATAGCCTCTTTGAATGTTTGAGGATCACCCTCTATATTCATAACAATAGGAATCTTGTTTCTTACAGAATTCTAAGTTCCTTATACCAAAAAGGTGATAGTCTGAGAAGAAATAAAATCTAGACCTAAGTCCTTTTCTTTTCTTACTCTCAGGCTCTTCCTTGGTTCAATAAACTTTTTGTCGCTTAGACATTTATTATTTTGATTATTTATTTCTTGTAAAATATTAGTCTCATTTTGGGGATACTCTGAATTAGAAGTTGAATCATTGATAAATTTATTTTCAATAAATTCTACTTCTCTTGATTCAACAACTACATTAAGTACTAAGTCTAATATTCTATATGCTTTAGAATTTTGAGCATATCCTATTAAAGTGCCTCTTATGGCTCTTGGCCCCAATTTGGTTCTCTTTTGATCAGGAACTCGATAAAAGGCTAAACACCCCCACACTTTAAGATAATTTAAATTAGGTTTTCTTCCTTTCTAAATTTCATAAGGAGAAACCTTTCTATGTCTTGATGGTATTCTATTATGTATATGACATGATGTCAATAATGCTTCACCCGATAATTGTAAGGCAATTTTGCATTTAGTAATATTGAATTAACCATATCCACTAAGGTACGGTTTTTTCTTTCCGCCAAACCATTTTTTTGCGAGTATATGGAGCGAAAGATTCATGTACAATATCATGTAATTCACAAAAGTGATCAAATTCATTAGAAAAATATTCTCCACCTCGATCACTACGAAGAACTTTTATTTTCTTATTATGCATATTTTCTACTTCCATTTTATATTTCTTAAACATTTCAAAAGCTTCATCTTTATTTCTAAGCAAATACACATAAGTAAATCTAGAACAATCATCATTAAAAGTTATAAAAGAACTTTTTCCTCCTCTAGTAATATTGCCATTTAGTTCACAAATATCACTATGAATCAACTCCAATAACTGTGTATTTCTTTCAACTTTAAGAAAAGGTTTCTTAGTAATTTTGGATTGTATGCAAATATCACATTTCTTATTAAAATCCTTGTTACTAAGATCAATATAGTTATTCTTTTGCATATATTCAATTGATTTGTAATTTAAGGGTGCTAATCTACTATGCCATAAATCACAAGAATCAACAATATATAATGAAATATTCACTTTATTAATACTAAGTTTAAACATGTCTTCAGTACAATATTCTTTTCCTACAAATACATCATTCTTAAGCAATATCACTTTATCGGATTCCATTACAACTTTGAATCCTTTCTTACACAAGAGACTAATAGAAACTAAATTTTTTCTCAAATTTGGAACATGAAGTGCATTTATTAAACTTAATTTCTTTCCAGATGTAAAATTCAATTCCACAGTTCCTTGACCACAAACTTTGGCTGAGTTGTCATTACCCATTAAGACCTCTCTATTGTTCACTTCTTCATATATTTTGAATTGGTTGCGATCATTGCAAATGTGAACAGTAGCCCTTGAATCTAACCACCATTCAAGTGATTTTCCTTGTGTTGCTATGTTAACTTTTGTAACCATGCCAATATGCATATTTTGTACTTTTTCTACAACCATAGCAATTAGATCCTTCTCTTCCACTAAGTTGGTCTTTGGTACTTCCTTTTTCAGAAGTCTACATTCTTTGATATAGTGTCCTTTCTTGTGACAATGATGAAACTCTCTTTGTCTCTTCTTATCTTGCTTTGAATCTTTAGAGAACTTTCTTTTCTTCTTATTGGTGTTGTTTTCACCAATATGATTCACTTTAGAACTTTGAGAAAGATACACAACATCACGTTTTCGAGTTTTCTCCTCTATACGTATATGCCTTAGTAATTTCTCAATTGTGAAGTCCTCACTAAGATGTAAAAGTTTCTTCCTATAACAATTCCAATATGAAGGCAATTTTGAAATAATTGCTCCAACATGTAATGATTCAGGGATCACCACTTGTAGATCACGAAGTCTACTTACAAGGATTTGTAATTCGTGAATTTGATCCATGACAGGCATAGTATCATTCATAATAAATTCAAAATATTTCTTCATAATAAACTTATCTGTTCCTTGTCGTTCGGTATTATACTTTTCTTCTAAAGATTTCCAAATCTCTAAGGTTGATTGAATTGACATGTAGAGATCATAAAGTTGGTCGGATAAAGTATTGAGAATATGACCTCGACATGTAAAAGTATTTTCGTCACGTTTCTTTTTCAATTGAACAATATTTTCTTTCTCTTTCGGTGTAGAATTTTCAGTGACATCGGCAATTGGTGTAGTCTTTGGGTCAATCACATATACAAGATTGAGAAGTGAAAGAAGAAACATCATCTTGTCTTTCCAACGGTTGAAGTTTGTTCCATCAAAGCGATCTAATTTGACAAACTCTTGATTTATGACCTTGAACGTAGTGATTTGATCTCGTGCCATCTTCAAGAAATATCTCTCTAAAATTGTTGGATATATTAGTATGAGAAGATGACAAAATCTTATATTTGTGTAGTGGTTTCAAGGCACGATTAGATCGCTTTCTTTAAAGAGATATTTGTCCCCATACTTAGTTGCTATAGGGTTGATGACAATACTCTCCTAGGATACAATGAAACTTAAGAATTTCTTAATTAGCAATAGTAAAAAATTCTCAACTCTCTTGAACAAAGAAAATTTCTTAATAGTTGATTAAAATGTACACTTAGTACTTATCTTTCTAAAATAGTGGATAAGGACTTATTTATACATATTGCACGTAGCAATTATGATTAGTTACGTATATAAATGGTTGTGTCTTTTCTATTGCCAATAGATACAATATTTTGAACATACACAATTCTTAAAGAGTTGTGTCCCTTTAGCCAATAGACACAATATTTTGAACATACACAATTTTTAAAAGGTTGTGTCCCTTCAACCAAATGGTACTAAACGATTAGTAACCGTTTATTAATATTAATAATAATATTAATAATAATATCAATAATATTAATAATATTAATTAATCAAATTTGTAAATTCCCTTCATTATAGAAATGGTGGTATTAGTTACAAGAAGATCTCAAAAATAAAATTGATGCTAAAGAGATACTGTCCAAAACAATGATTCTGACTTGATTACTGTGAAGGACAAGGAATGAGACCATATCTAGAGACACGAGAAGAGCCCCTCACAAATTGTTGCAGCGTCTATATTGAAAAAGTTCAAACTAAAAGATGACATGCTTTTCTCTTTCTTCTTCTTCTTTTTTTTTCTTTTTTTTATTTTTTTTCAAAATCTATTCATATTTTTTGTTTTTTTACTGGTTGTTTTCATATTCTTATGATTAGGAGATCTCTAATTTACCTTTGATGTTGGATGTCTTTGTAACGGAAATTATTTTTAATATAAAAATTGAAATTGTGTTTTAGTTGAATATTGACATATAAAGTATATTATAATATTATAGAAATAATTCAACACGCTCTTCGCGTGTTGGTTAGGATATTGCCAGGTGGATAACAGACTCTTTACGTGTTGTAATTTCACGTGTTGACTCTTCACCTACAAAATCTACCTACTTATAAATATATCAAATAATTCTATTTCCAACAAAAAAACTAATATCTTTTTCATATAAAAAAAATTAGTCTCCTTGTAAGGAATTTTTATTTTTTTTAGTAAATTAAAATCTATCTTTAAAAAAAATTGCTGCACATAAACATTAATTTAATTTAAATAAAAGTAAACGATTAAATTAATTTCAGCAAATTTTAAATAAAATATTTTAATTTTTAATAAAATTTTATTGCTCCCAATATTTCTAAAAATTACTCAAGTAAAGTATGTTAGTTTTCTATTATTTTCAATTAAATTTTAATACGTGATTCGACAGATAATTTATAATGAATTTTATCATAACATCATTAAATAAAAGATTATGATAATATAATTTAGTTTCTTTCGAAAGGTCAAATGAACTAATTCAACTAGCAAAAATAATTTTTGAGAAGGTTTAATTATTTTGTTGATCTCTATAGTTTTGCGAAATTTTTAATTAGATTTTTATATTTTTTTTTAATTGAGTCACTGAATCAAATTTTTCTTCAATTGAGTTTTTTATGAAAATAATTGGCTTAATTGTATAAAGACCCAACTAAAAAAATTGGTGTAGAAACTCAAATAAAAAAAAAAAACATAAAAATTTAATTAAAAAAAATTTGGTACAAAGACTCAATTAAAAAAATATATAAAAACCTAATAAAAACCTAATTATAAAAGATTCAAAATTTGTTGGAAAAAAATATGAAATCT
Organism: Arachis duranensis; assembly: GCF_000817695.3. NCBI lineage: Eukaryota > Viridiplantae > Streptophyta > Magnoliopsida > Fabales > Fabaceae > Arachis > Arachis duranensis. The sequence goes on from NC_029781.3 coordinate 35,897,027, forward strand.
AAAATTTCTTAGATCAATTAAGATAACTAAAGAAAATCTCTGTAACAACATTACATGGTTTTGGGAAAACCAAATATTCCCTAAATGCCATTAAATCCAAGGCACGATTTCTGCCAACGAAAACAAGCAATATTGGCACCAAAACAGATTAAATTCCAAGCACGATTTTTACACTTCCTTTTATAAACCCTAATCAAACAAACCTCCCGCATTTCACTTTCTGTATCTGACCATTTCTAATTCTGTCTCTCTCTAACACCCGCCCACACACACTCACTCACTCACTCTGTCACTCACTTACCCTTTCCCTCTCTTCTGCGATGCGTCCGTCGCAGCCCCGCCGCCTTCCACCCAAGGCCGCCTCTCTCGACCCCAAAATCTGGCGTGCATGCGCCGGAGCATCCGTTCACATCCCCGCCGTGCATTCTAGGGTTTACTACTTTCCGCAGGGCCATCTTGAACAAGCCTTCCCCCCTTCCCTTCACAACAACCACCACAACCATCACCTGAACCCTCTCATTCGCACACTCCCGTTCGTCCTTTGCCGCGTCTCTTCCGTTCAATTCCTCGCCGATCCCCTCTCCGACGAGGTATTCGCTAAGCTCCTGCTAAGTCCCATAGCCGCCGACGATCGTTCCTCCTCAACCAGCGAGGATCGACTCGACTTCAACGCCGACCCGCCGGTACAGGTTCTCTCCGTCACCGACGTTCACGGCGCCACCTGGGACTTTCGTCACATTTACCGTGGAACCCCCCGGCGGCACCTCCTGACAACCGGTTGGAGCAAGTTCGTGAACCACAAGAAGCTCGTCGCCGGTGACTCCGTCGTGTTTTTGAAAAACTCCCAGGGCTCCTTGTTCGTCGGCATTAGGCGTACCTTGCGATTCTCTGCCGTGCTGAAGGAGGATCGAGACCCGTGGCTGGAGGAAGAGGAGGAAGAGGATAACAGCAGTGATCCTCCGGTGTTTACGAGGGACGGGAGGGGGAAGGTGACGTTGAAGGCGGTTGCAGAGGCTGCGGAATTGGCGGCGAGGACCATGCCGTTCGAGGTAGTATATTATCCAAGGGCTGGGTGGTCGGATTTCGTGGTGAAGGCTGAGGCTGTTGAGGCAGCAATGAAGGCGGGTTGGTGTCCTGGAATGAGAGTGAAAATGGCTGTGGAGACTGAGGATGCTTCTAGAATGACCTGGTTTCAGGGGACGGTGTCTTCAGCCTCGGTTCCTGATAATGGGCCTTGGAGGGGTTCTCCTTGGCGTATGCTTCAGGTTTGCTATTTGCCTAAGCTAATGAATGCCGTTGCTTTGTTTTTCAGATGTGTTATTATATGTTTGTTGCGTCCATGGAATTGATAAGGCCCCGTTAAGTAACCGCCCATGATAGAAATAGTGATAAATAATCGATTGACACAAACTTGTATATTTTGGAGACAAGGACAACGGACACAACTTTTTTCTTTTCTTGTCTACTCTAATCCCAGTGTCTTTGTATATATGTCCTCGAAAATTTACCAATCACCTGTTAAATGTTTTGCGTGGATATCAGATGATCGGTTTTGACCCACAAAAAAAGGGAAAAAAAATTCTAATGATCAAATGGAACATAATGGAATGGAATATAACGGATAGGGTGGAATGGCATGAAGATTTAGTTGGAATGGATTAAGATCGGTGTTCTGTTTCATTTCCCTTCTATTCTATTTCGTTCTGTTCCATCCATCTCATCTATACAAACAAAGCACTGTTGATAGCTGATAAGAGAGTTTGATGGAGAGTTGAGATTGGAAATCAGACACATGTTGAGGTAATATGGAAGTTGTGTGTAAGTAGTTACAAATGCCAAGTCTTATTTAAGTTGAGTTTGTGCAGAAAGAAACATGATGCTTAGGGATCTAGAGCTGTTTTCTGTGTTCTACTAATAGATAGTATTCATCCATGCATGTATAGTCTAGGATTGAATTTTGCCACTAATAGCATATTGAACATGGGTATTTATGGTTAGATAAATAAAAAAAAAATAAAAAAGCCAAAAGTGGGCAACTTAGTAACATCGTTTGGAATGGTAAGCCTTTGAATCAGAGAGGTTACAAAATTTGATACACCGTATCCTGCAACGGATCTTGAACCCTTATGTACCCAGATTGCATACGTGGTTATACTTGCATTCTCAAATTCTTGATAAGCATTACTGGAAATCTCTCTCTTCATGCATGTATCTGGATGTGTTAGATTATGCTGGGTAAATTCCAAGGATGATCATTTTTTCCTGCAGTTTCTTATTAATTGATATTTATAGTGTTATATGTGAGAACAATTTCTTTTTCATACTAAAAAAATTTTTCTACTGTGCTATCTAGATTCTATAGTTTATCATCTATCTCAGCTGACTGATGTTGGCTTCTTACCATTCATGATCTCAATCTTATAGGTTACATGGGACGAACCTGAGGTCCTGCAGAATGCAAAGCGAATCAGTCCGTGGCAGGTGGAACTTATTTCCACCACACCTACACTGCATACAGTGTTTCCCCCCACAAAAAAGTTTAGAGCTGGGGCATTAAGTGATTTAGAAGGAGACCCTTACTTCCCTATAGCAGGGTTCACTAACTCAACAATGGAACACCTGAGTCAAACATTGTTGGGTTATAATACTTTTCCTGCTGGCATGCAGGGAGCCAGGCATGATCTATTTTCTCCATCAAGTTTTTCCAACTTTTTAAATGATAACTCTCATCTGCATATGGGTAGCAGTTTCTTTGGGAAGACTACAGAGCCTATGTTAAGTACTGTGTCAACAGAGTTAAACATTGGCAACTGCCAATCTGGCGATCTGTCACCAGATAGCCCAAGTAGTTTGCGTTCATTTGGCCCAGAGTTTACTGGGACCAACAATAGCAACGTCCCGAAAATTGGTTCTGGTTCATTTCTGCTGTTTGGTAAGATCATAAAACCTGTTGAGGTTGAGTTGCATGATGCTGGTTGCATTGCAGATGATGGCTGTAAGAGCAGCACTGAAACTGAATGCATTGACAAGCCAGTGGGTCATTCTTTGACTTACTCAACATTGCTCAGGCTTGATGTAGAAAGCCAACAACCCTCACAAGTTGAGGCATGTTATCTGTGAAGTTGTGATGGAGATATGTAGCTGTACAGGTATGCTTATATATCTCGGTGTGTGATCAGTTATCACTACTCCTCTATGAATGATTTATTGAAAAAGTTATAATCACTGAAGGGATTAATTTTATCCTTTTGCTGTTTATTTGCTCTGCTGCACTGTCTCAAATCCACAAATCATATTTGAAGTATACCTTAATAATGATGGCCTGGTTATTCTGACTTCTGACTATTCCATAAACATCTACTTTCCTCTAAGGAGTGCTTGTGGTCTCATATTTGATTAGATCATGTTAATATTATTCTAAGCTGCTGAGTATTATGAGAATTGGTTCATTATATGCATGTTTCTGAGTTGAAAAGTTTTCATAAATCTATTTACACAATATCTTTTCTAAATTATTTTTTGAGAAATGCAACTTAAAACTGGAGCTTTTCATTTCATGAAATTCAATTGGAATTTATGATTTAGTTTAGGTTTAGTTTTTGTTTCCTATTCCATTCTCTAATTACAATCTTCAGCTTTTAAGATTATGAAGAAAATAATTAAACAAGATATTCCTGTTCTCATTTTTCAGTTCAAGTTTTACTATCTTTTCCATACAACTCTGAAAAGCATGAAATAGATACCAAAGGAATCCCTATAATTCTTGCTTGAATTGTGTTTGCTCTCTATGTTAGATGAATAAAATTTCTTTCAGCGTTTGTAATTTCTCCTGATTGTGATGATGGCCTTTCGTGCAGGTAATTAAAGTGTACGCAGGCAGAAGGAGAGAGAGAGAGGCTGTGAATCTGTGATTACTCTGTTGACCTATTAGTGGTAAACTTGTAATGTATATGTTTGCCGTTGATGCTTTGTTTGTTTTCTTCCAACTTGAAAGATTGAAACAAACTAGCTGATACTCGGTTTGTTTGTGACGTGATATTTGACGAACTGTGAAATGCTTCCACTGGTTTTCTGTCGTACATATTGTTGAGTACTAAGTTTCCAAAACCAATATAATTACTTAGTTGTAAGAACGAGCCATGAACTGAAACATTCAAACCAAACAACTAACAAACCGTATCTCAAGATCATTCATGATCATAGAATGAAATGAACACAATAAAAGGATTCTCAACACAAAACAACTTGTTACATACATTCATGGTTTTGAAAATCGGTTCAAACTGGTTGGTCGGACCGGTCAAATTAGAAACCGGAAAGCTTAGCGGATCGGTTAATAAACATAACCTTTGGATTAAAAATTGCTTTTGGACCATTGAACCGGTTGAAAATTGCTTTTTGGACTGTTTAACTGGTCAAGAATAGCTCGATTGAACCGAATTGAAATTCGGTCGGTTCTCACAATGTCTAAACACAACGTTGTTTGGGAAAATTAAAACAAGAGAACAAAACCCTAGTTTCCCTAAGTATTCAGCATCTCCTTCTCGTCCTTTACTCCCGAAGCTCAACTCCTTAGCCTCGTCTTCACTGTCAGAGGCGCTCAATCCAGCCCGTCGCATTTGCTTCAAACTGCCGTCTCCAATGCTTAAGCTCGTCTCCTCCATCGTACAACCCCTATTCTGCCGTGCCAATTCTGTTCCTCTACGCTCCAGGCTTCAGCTCTCCTCTACTCTAGTTTCACCGCGCTTTAGCCCTCCGTTTTGCTCCCTCTCCCTCACCTTTGTGCTCTATTATCTGGAATGTATTTTTTTAGTGATTGCTCTTTTTTTTTGTTTTAATTATTCAATTAATCAATTATTGTGTTATTACTCTGATTATTGTCTTAATGGTTTAGGATTGTTAACTTGTTATTACTGTGATTGTTCAATTTAATTTTTCTTGTTCATACTATGATTTTCTATTCGTGATTTTGTTTAAGTTGTTAAATTTCTAAATTGTTAGGTTGTGTTTTAATTTGCTAAGTTATTTAGATTTTTAATTTGTTGAATTTTCTATTCAAGTCTAATTCTTGTCAATTTACTAAATTGTTATTGTTGTGTACCTATTGTTGTCCTTGAGATAGTTGGGTTGTTGTGTTCTTGCTACTTAATCTACAGATTGAAAGTGTACATGAAATTTTAGTTATCAAAATTAAACCGAAGTTTGATTATGTCAAATGACTGGGTTACTAGTCGAATTGTTTAATCCATTAGTAATTAAATAAATAAACATAGAAAATTATAATAAAATCATAATTTAAATAATAAAAATGAAAATACATTAAGATAATGGTTCACATCACTTAAATTTAATTAAATTAGATATTATAATATAATTCATGCTTTATATATAACATATATGATTATGAGAATTAAATATAACAAAACAATCTTTAGTTTAGAGGCAAGCAATGCTTTAATATGATGGATAATGTTAAAGTGAAGAGTGATGTGTTGGTGACGAGTCAAAAATTGATTTTTTTAAAATAAAAAAATTTACTGATAAAAATTTATACATATGTCTATTCTAAATTTATTAAAAAGCTTTGCTCTTCATCTAATTTTACTTTTCACTAAAAAAAATTTCTTATATGATATATATAATTATTAGTACCATACGGAATAAGAGAACACTTGGCTTATTGGCAAAACGGGAGCTTTTAAAGCCTTGATCTGTCCAAGGTTCAAGATTCGGTCCTAGTTTTGGTTATTATTTGACATAAAATAAACTAGTAAAAAATATTTTTGAATTAATTGGTTTATATTAAGCAACAAAATGTTTTTAAAATATTGTTACCACATTCAATATACTTAAAAATGTGAAGTATGAATACTTGAAGAAAGGTAGCCTCCATTAATAGAAACTCTCTTCTTTTGATATGTCCTCGATAGAAACCGTAAAGAAACTTGAATAGGAAACAGATTCAACTCTGTTTGCCTTATCTTTATTATTATCGTTGTTATTGTCGTCTCTGTCTATGGGATTTTTGAGAGAAGAACAACTTTCGGATTCCTTAGCCTTTCTCCTCTGATTAGGGGAGTAATTGAGATCCCACATTCTTGACTCGTGTAGATTTTGGAATTGGGAAAAAGCAGTGAATGCTTGGATTTCAATGTACATATAGAGATTGCAATAGGTTGGAGATGTATAATTGACATGACATGTCACAGTCGTTGTTGCCATGTAAGCAATATCGTTTGCAATTGCCATCCACCTTGGCTATTTTTGATAACAGAGATCACATTTCTTTATGTTTTGCTAATTTTGTCACATTTTAAAATAGAGGAAATGTTCAAAATGGTCCCTGAATTTTAAATCGGTATTCAATTTAGTCATTGATTTTTATAAATGACCAACTAAATCCCTTAAATTCAGAAACGTGCATCTCCGTTAGTCTCTCGCAAAAGTGTCGTCTAAACGTTGCTGATGTGGAACGTTAACTGCCATGTGGGCATTCCAGCTGTATGCTGATGTGTGCCAAGGTTGAATTTGATTCAAATTGGTATATGGAATTACCTAATATTACCCAAATTAGTCCATTTCAATTATAAAACCCTAATTGTCTTCCCTTCTTCAAACTGTATGCTATGTTCTTCTGTTCTTCGACTCTCCTTCTCTTCTCGACTCTCCTTCTCTTCTTCGACCTCTCTTCTTCGCCCTAAAATCCAAATTGATTTCTTGTCTGTGTGGGTGATGATGGGTGGTGGCGAGAGAAGCCAAAGTAGCTCAAGTAGGAACAACTATGCAGGAAGACCTTATGGCAACAAAGGAATGCACAATATGGGAGGTAAGAATGCTGTTTTCTGTAATGACGAGCTTCGAATAGTGATGAAGTACTCAACAACGACAGAAAATCCTAGTAGACCATTTTATGGTTGTCCGAATTATGAGGTAAGGTTATGACTGTGAAGAAAATGTTAAGATGGTTTGAGTTTGAGTTTGGATTCACCTACATTTTTTACTTTGCAGTATAGAATTCATTGTAATTTTTTTTGCTGGGCTGATGGATGTGAAGAACAAGTTTGTGCAACACCCATTCCACTAGAAGTTTTGCATGAGTTAAGTTAGAGGATGACAAGCTTGGAGAGTGATGTTAAGACCGTGAAGATGATGACAATGGTGCTGCTGGCTTCTGTAGTTACTTTTGGTGTGTGTTTAGGTTTTAGTTTGTCGGGGTTTATATTCAACAAATGATGATTATGTTATTAAATTTTAAATTTCTTAAGTGGTACGTAATGTCTTGATGAAGATGGAATGAAACGAAATGAAACACTAATTTGACATGAGTTCAACTTTTGATGCTACACTTATTCTACTAAGATTGTGTTCAACTAAACCAGAAATAGATAAATCATAACATGAACTAAACCAAAAACTTCATTAATTTAACATAACTAATTCCGGAACATGAAACAAGTGTTGTTTGTGCTAAAGCACATTGTGCATAACATACTATCACAACCCAAAACATCATAGGACATAACAACATTCAAATGCCATGCATACAGGTTTCAAAGGTTACATTACAAAAAGACAGGATTGTTTAACCATAGCATTCAACTACAACATGAACTCAAAAAGCCATTACACTTTGTGCTAGTTAGACATTTTTTCTTGGTGGGTTGAATCTTGGAGTTGGAACAAATTTCAAGCAGGATGCCAGTTTTTCAGAGGTTGCTGCACTAGCTCCTTGAATAGTCTTTCTTAAAATCTTAGTTGGATGTGGATCAGCCGCAGCAGTGAATGAAGTTGTCCTCTTGACAGGGAGTTTGTTTATGCGTCTCTCACTTTTAGTTCTTAGATGCCCTTTCTTGGCATTCTTTGTAGTCTTTGCAGCCTATGATATCAATAACAACAATAAAAGTGTCATTATATGGATGATGACACTGTCAAGAATCATATTAGCTGACCAAAAACATATCCTCTCAAGTTAACAAGAAAATGGATTTGTTTGTTTCTAGATTTATTAACTCAAGCGCTAATTTTGATTAATGTTTTTAATATTATTATTACCTGAGTTGCAGGTTCTTGTTCAGCTCTTGGACCCCCTTCAGCAGCAACTTCTGTTTGAGTAACAATTTATCCTCCTTCAGCACTAACCTCACATTCTTCAGTAACAACCTTACCTTTGTTACCTTTAGAACCAATGTCACCCTTATTTGCAGCATCTTCAGCAGCCTTTGCAGCAGCTGCTAGCTCATCAGCCTTTTGTTTCTTTGCTATTCTACAACTCCTTGTTGTGTGACCAACATCTCCACATGTCTTGCAGGTGAATTTGCCATATTTTCTCTTCAATTTTGTTGCAGTGCGCTCTTGGCTCCCCCGAACAGGTGCCTCATGTGCATCTCCACATCTGAAGTTTACAGCACAATGCACAAAACAGACAGGATTAATCATTTTGTCGCAAAACAACCATATTGCAAAGAACTAAAAATCAACTATATTTGTAATAAGAATGCATATATTTACTTCCTATCTTTGGTCCCGGATCATTCCTCGACAATTTTGATATTAGAAATCTACGCTCTCTAACTTAGCTATAGGAGTCGCATAAATTTTTGGTACTTTTGAAGTTCAACATTTCTGTGGTAAATCATTGTAACTCATGCCTTTATTCTTTTGCACACAGACTATGGACTCGTTGAAGAGTGATGAGTATCTACAACTGTTTCGTCTTCCACCAGATGGAGTATGTGATTTTCAGTCTTTTGAAGTTAGTTGTTCTAATTTCTAAGGTTTTACTTATTGGTTTACTGATTACTGATATAGGATACAATTGAATTGAGTTGAACAATATTCTATTTTTGTTCAATTCACTTTCACTTTATTGTTAAATAAACGAATGAAAAACCATGGAGCAAAGTATGCCAGGCAAGAGGTGCTAAGAATGGTTGGATTTGACTCTTAAAGTAACAAGTTTTAGATTTAACAAAATACAAATACATTCATGGATACAAGCAACTAAATTGCATAGACAAGCAGAGTAGTACATAGTTTTATATTTAAGATGCAAATACATGTATAAATACATTTGAATCTAATGAAGTTAATTTATTTATTTATTTATAAATGGTTCAAATGCTACAATTTAGTAGTGAAAAGAGAAAAGGAGTAGTTACAACAGATAAGGAACAACAAGTTAGAAGGATAGGAGTCAATTATGAACTTATGACAGTTCTAACAAATTTTCTATTACTCTGTTTTTGGCAAACAGTGTACACACACTTTTCAGTTTACAATTTTCACTGAATTTTTCATTCACTCTTCTGTTATCCCCCCTTCTTTTTTCATCAAGAATTCTCATTCGAAAGTTCCATAACAAAGTGCATTTCACAAATTAAATAAAGAATCCTAATAATTAATAGAGAAATAGAATCCAAAACCGACTATAACTTAAACCAGATTATGATTTATGTGGTTATAAGTTTCATTTTAGAAACCCTAAACCCTAATATTTGCGCCATCAACAACCACAACATTCTAAACAACTCCCTTACATATACAACAACGCATTCACACATAAGTATCAAGAACCCTCAATGAAAAACAAAAAATGGAAGAGAATGATCAACTTGAACTGTTAGCTCTCACCGTCGGCCGTGTACGAATGTGATGCTTCGTCGATAACTCCTTCACTGACCGGAGAGAACAGATTCTAAGGATGATCCTCGGCGAGCAAATGTGAGTGGAAAGTATGGGAGAATGAACGGACAGAGAAGAAGAGAAAGTTTTTCTGAAGTTTTGGTGGGAAACGTTGAAGTGCAATGGGGGACCAACAAGAATTGTTTATTCAAAGGGGGAGAAGATGTTATTTGAAATGACGTCGTTTTACACATTTAGGGCATCCACTCCTTCAACGACGTCATTTAATGGAATGCCCACATGGCAGTTAACGTTCCGCATCAGCAACGTTTAGACGGCACATCTGCGAGGAACTAACGGAGACGCACGTTTCTGAATTTAAGGGATTTAGTTGGTCATTTATAAAAATCAAGGATTAAATTGAATACCGATTTGAAATTTAAGGACCATTTTGGGCATTTACTCTTTTAAAATATTCTCAAAATATTTTGTTATTAACATAAAGCAAGAATATTTTTTTATCGGTTATTAGATAATTTAAAGACATTTTTTTTTTGGTTTACCTGATGTGGCAAGTTGCTGCTTTTTCATTCAGATAGAATTGTGCTTTGCACTTAAATTTGTGACCCTTTTTGTTAGTATTTTTTAGTTTAGATTTTTAATTTAATAATTAATTTTTATATACACCTAACATAATTAAAAAATAAAGTACAGAAAAAAAGGAAGTATGCATGACAACGCCAAAATATTCCAAGTTAAAAACATTGTCCCCAATCCATCTACCCATCTGAGAAGACAATTTATATCTCACTTGTTTGTTTATATCTTGCATATCCTATGGGCCAGGAATTAATGCTATCTCTTCACGGTAATATTAAAATAAAAAAAATTAGAACTTATTTTATTTAATATTTATTAATTATTACAATAACTAATGAAAGTTAAATAAAGTAAATTTTGATTGTTTTTGACTAATTTTTTTTAATTATTAAATATTTTTGATATCCTTATAGATTTGTTTAAATTAAGGTTTAAATCTTCATTTTACATTAATCTAAAAAGTTTTTATGTAATACCTTTACTATCAGAATGTCACGCTTTTGGGTGCGCCACTCTAATAGCAGGGATATTATGTCGACTCTCATATATTAATAATAAGGTATGAGCCTTTACGCATAAATCTATCGATGGTTTTACTAAAAATTTAAAAATTTTTCAACAAGAACAAACAACACATATTCACATACTTAATATTAATAATACATTATAGTATTACATACAAAAGCAATTACAAAACCCATCCCTCTGAATAAAACTTTAACTAACAAGGCGATGGAAAAATAAATTCTAACAACTCAACTTGTAAACACAATCTCCTATGCTCCTGTAGCTCCGTACTACACCTTCGCACCTATAGCTAAAAGGGTTGAAAATAGGGGGTAAGAATTGGGGAGTTCTTAATAGGGTCGGGCTGTATAGTTATGTTCATTTTATTACCATAGCTAACGGCAACGAGCAATATAATACATTTAGACTTAACAAATAAAGAACACAGAAATCAAACAATCATATAGCACACCCACAATCACAAACAAATATGCGCAAACAAGTATGATGCATGTCTGTCCTAAATAGGCCATGAGCTCATGCATCGGTTGTCTACTCGCAACCCGATGTTACTCAGAGTGAATCCCAAATATGGTTTTTCTACTGTGTCAGTCAGGCAAATTGGTATCATCATGGGCGAATCCATATCCGTCAGGATAACTTGGCATCACGGGTTATCCGTGTCAGTTAGGCTAAATCACAATAATGTCGCTAGCATTTCTATGTGCATTGACAAACCCTATTTTTAAGGTTTATCTTGTATGGATTTTGAGGGTTTTATCAATGGTCTTTCACACTTATTCATATAAAAATGCATGATTTTGTGTTCCTTTCCCAACTTTGCTTCATGGGTGAAAACATGCTTCTTTTACATCAAATTGGATATATTTTAATCTTCTTCTATTACCATTCGATACCGTGATCTGTTTGTTAAGTGATTTCAGAGCTTATAGGGCAAGGATAACTTGGAAGAGAGGGAGGAAAAATGCATAAAAGAAAGGAGCATGGAAAATGGAGCTTTGGAGTTTTGAGCAGTGACGCGTACGCATGCCTTGTGCGTACGCGTGGATGCGCGCCTGGTGCACGAATTTGTAATTCGCACAACTAACCAGCAAGTGCACTGGGTCGTCCAAGTAATACCTTACGTGAGTAAGGGTCGATCCCACGGAGATTATTGGTTTGAAGCAATCAATGTTTATTTTATTAATCTTAGTCAGGAGGCCAATAAGGTTATTTGGATTTAATTGTAAGAAGTCAAAGTATTTAAAATTGTAAGAAAAAAAGAGAGAATCAAATCGTTACTTGTTGTGCAGTAATGGGAAATATGTTGGAGTTTTGGAGATGCTTTGTCCTCTGAATTTCTGCAATGTAATATTCAACTCAATTGTTTGTAAAGCACGTCTACGGCAAGCTGTATGTAGGGCATCACCATTGTCAGTGGCTACTTCCCATCCTCTCAGTGAAAACGTTCCAGATGCTCTGTCACAGCACGGCTAATCAGCTGTCGGTTCTCGATCATGTTGGAATAGGATCCATTGATCCTTTTGCGTTTGTCATCACGCCCAGCAATCGCGAGTTTGAAGCGCGTCATAGCCATTCAATCCTTGAATCCTACTCGGAATACCACAGATAAGGTTTAGACCTTCCGGATCCTCAAGAGTGGCCGCCATCAATTCTAGCTTATACCGCGGAGATTCTGATTAAGGAATCTAAGAGAAGTTCATTCAGTCTGATGTAGAAT
>NC_029781.3:35911510-35912418 GCF_000817695.3 Arachis duranensis
TAAACTTAAAAGAGTTGGATTGGATTGGAAAACCATTTGGCTTTATGAATTAAGATATATTTAATATTTTTGAAACGTGGATTTTTAGAAATTAGGGTTTTTGGAAAACTAACTTTGATATGATGGATGACAATTTGGAACATGTTGATGCAAGAAATCATGAATTGAAACATAAAAATTTTGAAAAATTAGGATTAAAAATGAATTTGTTACCTTCTCCCACCATCCTGGCGTTAAACGCCCAAACGATGCATGTTTTGGGCGTTTAACGCCCACTTGTTGCTTCTCCTGGGCGTTCAACGCCCAGATGATGCTTCTTTCTGGCGTTGAACGCCAGGAAGTCCTTTGTCACTGGGCATTTTTCTGAACGCCCAGGACGCTGTAAATCTGGCGTTAAACGCCCAGAAGATTCTTCTTTCTGGCGTTTAACGCTCAGAAGATGCTTCTTTCTGGCGTTTAACGCCTAGATGTCTATCTCCACTGGCGTTAAAAGTCCAGTAGATGCTTCTTTTGGGCGTTCAACGCCTAAAACAGCTCTTACTGGCTTTTTCGCATTAGTGAGCATCTTTTTGCTATTTTATCCTCTGAATCCTTCTATAACTCTGTATCATTCATTGAAATGTATTATCTAATTTTAAAATTAAAATTACAAATAAAATAAACTCATGACTGGGTTGCCTCCCAGCAAGCGCTTCTTTATTGTCTTTAGCTGGACTATTACTAAGCTTTAATCAAGTCTCAGTTTTGAGCATTCTTGCTCAAAATTGCTTTCAAGATAATGTTTAACTCTCTGTCCATTAACAATGAACTTTTTGTTAGAATCATTATCCTGAAACTCCACGTATCCATATGGTGACACACTTGTAATCACATATGGACCTCTCCACCGGGATTTCAATTTCCCGGGG
>NC_029781.3:35913380-35914144 GCF_000817695.3 Arachis duranensis
TACCCACTTAGATACATAGTCCACTGCCACCAGAATATAAGTGTTTGAGTATGATGGTGGGAATGGTCCCATGAAGTCAATGCCCCATACATCAAACAACTCAATCTCCAAGATCCCTTGTTAAGGCATGGCATAACTGTGAGGTAGATTGCCGGATCTTTGGCAACTGTCACAATTAAGCACAAACGCTCGGGAGTCTTTATAGAGAGTAGGCCAGTAGAAGCCACTTTGGAGGACTCTTGTGGCTGTTCGCTCACTTCCAAAATGTCCTCCATACTGTGATCCATGGCAATGCCAAAGGATCTTTTGTGCTTCTTCTTTAGGCACACATCTACGGATTACTCCGTCTGCACATCTCTTAAAGAGATATGGTTCATCCCAGAGGTAGTACTTGGCATCTGAAATTAATTTCTTTCTTTGCACGCTGCTGTACTCCTTGGGTATGAACCTCACAGCTTTATAATTTGCAATTTGGGTATGAATCTCACTGCCTTGTAGTTTGCAATGTCTGCAAACCACGGCACTTCCTGGATGGCAAACAGTTGCTCATCCAGAAAGGTTTCAGAGATCTCAGTGAGAGGGAAAGACGCCCCTTTCACTGGTTCTATTCGGGACAGGTGATCTGCCACTTGATTCTCTGTCCCTTTTCTGTCTCTTATTTCTATATCAAAACTCTTGCAGAAGCAACACCCATCTTATGAGTCTGGATTTTGAATCCTGCTTTGTGAGTAAGTATTTAAGAGCAGCATGGTCAGTGTACACAA
>NC_029781.3:35916282-35917254 GCF_000817695.3 Arachis duranensis
AATCCTTCTTATGACTTAAGATCTCTTTCATGAACTTAGCATAAGATGGTATTTGCTCAAGTGCTTCTGCAAACGGAATCTTTATTTCGAGAGTCCTGAGATAGTCTGCAAAGCGGGCAAATTGCTTATCCTGTTCTGCTTGGCGGAGTTTTTGAGGATAAGGCATTTTGGCTTTGTATTCCTCAACCTTAGTTGCTGCAGGTTTATTGCTTACAGAAGTGGGTTGGGAAGCCTTTTTAGAAGGGTTGTTATCAGTACTTGTATGTGACTGATCACCCACTGGCATTTGAATGCCAGGGGTGGAAGCTGGAGTGGCATTAGACGCCACTTCCTTATTTGTTACTGGCGTTTGAACGCCAGAACCATGTTCCCTTTGGGCGTTCAACGCCGGATTCATGCTTGTTTCTGGCGTTGAACGTCAGGAATGAGCATGGTCTGGGCGTTCAGCGCCAGCATCATTCCTCTCTGGGCTCTGATTGTCCTTAGAGGGATTTTGAGTAGACATCTGTTCATTTCTTGGCTTCTTGCTGCTTTGAAGTGAGGTATTTAATGTTTTCCCACTTCTTAATTGTACTGCTTGGCATTCTTCTGCTATTTGTTTTGACAGTTGCTTTTCTGTCTGCTTTAATTGCGCTTCCATATTCCTGTTAGCCATTCTTGTTTCCTGTAATATTTCCTTGAATTCGGCTAGCTGCTGAGTTAGAAAGTCTAAATGCTGATTAAATTCATTAGCCTGATCCACCGGACTGAGTTCAGCAGTTACTGTTCTAGCTTCTTCTTTCATGGAAGATTCACTGTTTAGATACAGATGCTGATTTTTGGCAACTGTATCAATAAGCTCTTGAGCTTCTTCAATTGTTTTTCTCATATGTATAGATCCACCAGCTGAGTGGTCTAGAGAAATCTGAGCTTTTTCTGTAAGCCCATAGTAAAAGATGTCTAATTGCACCCATTCTGAAAACATTTCAGAGA
>NC_029781.3:35917333-35919044 GCF_000817695.3 Arachis duranensis
CATAAAGGGATTCATTATCTCCTTGTTTGAAGCCTTGGATGCTTAGCCTTAGCTGTGTCATCCGTTTTGGAGGGAAATAGTGATTTAAAAATTTTTCTGACAGCTGTTTCCATGTTTTTATGCTGTTCTTAGGCTGGTTATTTAACCACCTCTTAGCTTGATCTTTTACAGCAAATGGAAACAGTAATAATCTGTAGACATCCTGATCCACTTCTTTATCATGTACTGTGTCAGCAAATTGTAAAAATTGTGCCAGAAACTCTGTAGGTTCTTTATGTGGAAGACCAGAATACTGGCAGTTTTGCTGCACCATGATAATGAGCTGAGGATTCAACTCAAAGCTACTAACTCCAATGGAGGGTATACAGATACTACCCCCATATGAAGCAGTAGTGGGGTTAGCATATGACCCCAGAGTCCTCTTGGATTGTTCATTCCTACTTGCTTCCATGATGGATTACAAGAGATAATTTATATGTTGATTTTATTTATTTTGTAACAGTGGAATAAATAAAAACGAAATATATAAAAAGAAATTAAAAATATTTTGTGAAAATTTTTCGAAAATTTTTTTTTTTGAAATTGAAATCTGAAATTTATATAAAAATTTCGAAAATGTAGTTTTAAAATTAGTTAGAAAAGATATTTTTTTTATTTTTTTTTTTGAATTTTATGATGAAAGAGAAAAACACACAAAAGACACAAGACTTAAAATTTTTAGATCTAATGTTCCTTATTTTCGAAAATTTTTGGAGGGAAAACACCAAGGAACACCAAACTTAAAAATTTTAAGATCAAGACACAAGAAAACTCAAGAACACCTTGAAGATTCACAAGAACACCAAAAAATTTAAAGAACGATATAAAATATGCAATTAACACCAAACTTAAAATAGGACACTAAACTCACGAAAAATTAACAACTAATTAAGAAAAATAATATTTTTGAAAAGAAATTTTTGAAAAGAAATTATCCTATCAAAATTTAATGACTCTGTAACAACAAAAATAAATTATTCCTGATCTAAGAAATAAAATATGCCTTTAATTGTTCAAATTCAATAATCCCCGGCAACGGCGCCAAAAACTTGGTGCACGAATTTGTAATTCGCACAACTAACCAGCAAGTGCACTGGGTCGTCCAAGTAATACCTTACGTGAGTAAGGGTCGATCCCACGGAGATTATTGGTTTGAAGCAATCAATGTTTATTTTATTAATCTTAGTCAGGAGGCCAATAAGTTTATTTGGATTTAATTGTAAGAAGTCAAAGTATTTAAAATTGTAAGAAAAAAAAAGAGAGAATCAAATCGTTACTTGTTGTGCAGTAATGGGAAATATGTTGGAGTTTTGGAGATGCTTTGTCCTCTGAATTTCTGCAATGTAATATTCAGCTCAATTGTTTGTAAAGCACGTCTACGGCAAGCTGTATGTAGGGCATCACCATCGTCAGTGGCTACTTCCCATCCTCTCAGTGAAAACGTTCCAGATGCTCTGTCACAGCACGGCTAATCAGCTGTCGGTTCTCGATCATGTTGGAATAGGATCCATTGATCCTTTTGCGTTTGTCATCACGGCCAGCAATCGCGAGTTTGAAGCGCGTCACAGCCATTCAATCCTTGAATCCTACTCGGAATACCATAGACAAGGTTTAGACCTTCCGGATCCTCAAGAGTGGCCGCCATCAATTCTAGCTTATACCGCGAAGATTA
>NC_029781.3:35919099-35925885 GCF_000817695.3 Arachis duranensis
GAAATAGAAACAATTGCATTAATTCATCGAGACGCTGCAGAGCTCCTCACCCCCAACAATGGAGTTTAGAGACTCATGCCGTCAAAAAGTATGTAATTCAGATCTGAAAATGTCATCCGGTCCAAGATAAGTCTCTAAAAGTTGTTTAAATAGTAAACTAGTAACCTAGGTTTACAGAAAATGAGTAGACTAAGATGGATAGTGCAGAAATCCACTTCTGGGGCCCACTTGGTGTGTGCTGGGGCTGAGACTAAAGCTATCCACGAGTTGAGGCCTTTCTTGGAGTTGAACTCCAAGTTATAACGTGTTTTGGGCGTTCAACTCCGGATCATGACGTTTTTCTGGCGTTTAACTCCAGACAGCAGCAAGAACGTCGTCTATCTTCGCGCAAAGTATAGACTATTATATATTGCTGGAAAGCCCTGGATGTCTACTTTCCAACGCCGTTGAGAGCGCGCCAATTGGACTCCTGTAGCTCCAAAAAATCCATTCCGAGTGCAGGGAGGTCAGGATCCAACAGCATCAGCAGTCCTTTTTCAGCCTAACTCAGATTTTTGCTCAGCTCCCTCAATTTCAGCCAGAAAATACCTGAAATCACAGAAAAACACACAAACTCATAGTAAAGTCCAGAAATATGATTTTTGCATAAAAACTAATAATATTCTACTAAAAACTAATTAAAACATACTAAAATCTACATGAAATTACCCCCAAAAAGCGTATAAAATATCCGCTCATCAGCGCCATTGAGACCAATGCGAATGAGCCAAAGCCAAAAGCCGGCGCACTTGCTCGGCTTGCTTTACGCTGGCGCGTGGTTTGCAAAAGCTCCAGGGACGCGTACGCATGTTGTGCGCATACGCGTCGATGTTCGCACGTGATTTTTAAAGAGAAAATATGACCAGCAAATTCAGGTAGTTACAGACCCTGTTTGGGGCAGAGTTCTGGCGGAAAAGGCATAAGAAGACCAAGGATTAAAGGGATTGGGATCCATTCATTCATTTAAAACACATTTAGATATTTTCTTAGTTAGTTACATTTTGTAGAGAGAGAAACTCTCACCTCTCTCTAGGATTTTGCTCTCTCCATTCTAATTTCTCTTGGATTCCTTTAGTGAGATCAATTGCTAATTGACTTTTACTTTGATTCAAGTTGTAGATCTACTCTTCTATTCTCAATTAGTGTTCTTTTGATTCATTCACTTTGGATCTTAGATTTGTGACTTTGTTACTTTGATTTTGATCAATGAAGTGAGGGATTTCATTCAATTGTTTGATTGTTGATGCTTTCTTGAATTCAATTCCTTTTCTTAATTTCATAATGTCTCTTACTATTGCTCACCAATTGTTTGAGGAAATGACAACCCTAGCTATGGAGTAGATTCCTCTTTCTTGGCTTAGGGGTTGAGTTATTGGAAATACTTGAATAGTTAATATCAATTGTTGACTATCAATTGAGAATTGTTAATTGACTTGTAGGCCACTAGAGCTAAACTTCATTAGAACTTGTGACTCAAAGTTGATTACTTTCACTTGACTTTCCTCCATGATTAGGGGTCAACTAAGTGAAGCAATGATTGATTGTTGTTACAATTGAAGGAAGCTATAATGATGGAACTTCTAATGCTCACCCTTAGCCAAGGCTTTTATCATCATTGATTGTTGTTCATTTTTGTTAGCTTAAATTCTTGCATCAAACTCTCAAAAACCACAAAAGACTTCCTAATCAATCATATGCATTCTAAAGCAATTCCTAGGGAAGACGACTCGAGACTAATACTCTCGGTTATAGATTTTAGAATTGTTTGATGTGAAATTTGCTTCCGGTTGGATTATACTCACGATTGGATTTATTGATAATTTCTATACCGGCATAAAAATCTCTCATCAAAATGGCGCCGTTGTCGGGGAATTGCATATGTGTGCCATGTTATTGGTTAGTGTGAATATGTTGATATGTACATACTTGCATTTCCTCTTGATTGTTTGTTTGTTTGATTAATAGTTAGGATTAGTTTTTTGTTTAGTTCAATTCGTTGTCATGAGCCCTATATCTCCTTCATTGTATGATGCATTCACTACCGAATCCGAGCTTAGCCCCATTTGATCTGGAAATCGAAAGAACTTTACTTCACATTAGGCAAGCTCGAAGGCGGTTAGCCTTTGAGGAAGGTGAAAAAGTTTTTACCAATTCACCAACCATATCCGAGGTCAATTCCGAATCGTCATTTGAAGAAGGCACTATATACTCTTCTGTTGATACTACTAATAGATCTTCTCTTGATCTAGGTGCCGACACTATGGCCGCTCCAAGGAGAGTTACTCTTAAGGAAGCGGGTGCACCGAACTTTGTTCTCCAACCTCTTCATGTGTTTCACCCCAACTTGAATGCAAACTTTGAGCTAAAGACTGCTTTGATCAATCTCCTACCTAAGTTCCATGGCCTTCCCACACAAGATCCTATTAGACACCTCAAGGACTTTCACGGTGTGTGCTCAACAACTAGGCGGGAAGGATCTGATGAGGTTGCTATATGGTTTTTTGCCTTCCTATTCTCTCTTGAGGGAAGAGCCAAGGAGTGGTTCTACACTTTACCTAGTGAGGTTGTTTCCGATTGGGACTTGCTTAGAAGGGAGTTTCTAGATAAATTCTTGCCCGCAGAAGCAACGAACAAGCTAAGAAAAGAGATCTCATGCATTGTCCAAGGCGATACAGAAACTCTATACGAGTATTGGGAGCGGTTTCACAAGCTTCTAGATTCAGGTCCCAACCACATGATTGATACTCAAGTTTTGCTTAGCTATATGTGTCAAGGAATGAGACCACAAGATAAGACTTTATTGGATGCTTCAAGCAATGGTTCTTTGTCAAAGTATAGGACGGCGGAGGAGGCATGGCGACACATTACCGACTTGGCTGAGTCCACTCCACATGCTAGACTATGGAGGACCTACCATCCAAAGACCGTAAAAGAAGTATCTTCTAGTAGTGAGACCACAGCTGATGAGAAGAGAATTTATGCCAATTCGAAAAACTTGATAAAGTAATTCCGTTGTGAGTATAGTCCAAACCGGTAATGAATCCTCTTAATCAAAATTCAATTCAAGATAATTGATGCGCGTGCATCATTGCCTACTTTTAGTAGTCATTTCAGTAGATTTCTGTTTAGTTTTCATACAAATATTGCCAATATATGAGTAATAGCATGAAAAATCTCTGCATAAAACAAAATCTCAAGCATAGGTGAATTTTAGCTAATATACAGGTAAATATGATAAAATAGATCACACTAAGTGAAGTTTTGGTTTTGAGTATTATTAGCACACTTAGTATATAAAGATCATCTTGTATGTTACCTTGATGCACTTTGTTTGATTGATTTCAGGCAAAAAGAAGCAGAGAAGAGCCACGTTAGTAGCTACATTAGTGCTACTAACATGAGCACTAACGTGGAAGGAAGGAAAGTTGGAACGTTAGTGGGAACGTTAATGGCATTAACTTTGAAGAAGGGCCAACGTTAGTCGAAAAAGTGAGTGCCACTAACGTTTGCAAAGGTGCAAAAAGACCTACGTTAACAGCCACGTTAACTAAGTTAACGTGGTAGTTAACGTGGAAGGAAAGGGAGATGCCAACGTTGGTGGAAAAAGTGAGTGCCACTAACGTTGGCGAAGCAAAAAGACCCACGTTAACAACCACGTTAACTAAGTTAACATGGTAGTTAACGTGGAAGGAAAGGGAGATGCCAACGTTAGTGGAAAAAGTGAGTGCCACTAACATTGGCGAAGCAAAAAAGACCCACGTTAACTTAGTTAACGTGGTAGTTAACGTGGGCAAAAGTCCCACCTGGCAGCCTGACCATGCCTTCTTCAAACACGCATAACTTGAGCCACAAAGCTCTAAATGAGGTGATTCCAGTGGCATTGGAAAATAGGATTCTATAGCTTTCCAAGCATATATGGCACTACATGATTGACACTAAATTTGAGGGAGAAAACCTGCCTCGAAAGTGCAAAGATAAACATGGTATCAACCTGTAGTAAGGCCAACTGACCTCTTCATCTTCCAAGAAGTGTAACTCGAGTTGTAGAGCTTCAAATGATGCGCTGTCAAAAGCGTTGGAAAGTAGACATCCAGAGCTTTCCAACAATATATAATAGTATGGGGTGGACATTGATTTTGAGCCCCTGATCGCTAGCGTTATTGTGACTCACGTTTTCCACTAACGCTAGTCGCTAGCGTTAACGTGACTCACGTTTTCCATTAACGCTAGCGACTATGCCAGCGACCATGTCCACTTCAAAGAAGCATAACTTGAGTTACAGAGATCCAATTGAGGTGATTTTAGTTGTGTTAGAAAGCTGACATTCAGAACTTTCCAAAGATATATAATAGTCTATAGTGGGCATGAAATTGGAGCACAAACAAGAGGCATCTTTTAAGCCCCAAAAACACCAAAGCAATAAAGCCAAGTCACCCTGGACCTCAATTTGATTCACTTCTCTTGGACCACCCAACCTCAAGCAAGCAAGCCCACAATTGTCAACCACTCAAGGCCACAAGAAGCATCTAGAATATGAATTTTCATTTAATTGTAATTTGCTTTTAATTTCATTTTGTAATTTAGGAGAGCCTATATAAAGGCCTTAATCTTTACATTTAAAAGGGACTGGATGGGAAATTGAAGGAAGGGGGAGAGAGTGAAGACCAATTCGAATTTCTGTGAATTGGCACACTCCAAGGGGAGTGGGTCTTCGGACCCCTCCCCTCAACCACTCTTCTTCCTTTTCTCTTCTTTTCTTCCTTAGGAGTAGTTTCTTTTCTTTTTACCTTCCATTTATGAATTTTGAAGTTTCAATTTCAGTTTAATCTTTATCTTTATTTTTCTGCACTTTCTTCCTTTTCTATTTTAGTAGAGCAATGATCAACTAACTCTTTTCATTGGGTTAGAGAGCTCTATTGTGATTCAATGGATCAATTATAGTTTTCATTCTTCTTCTTCTTTCTTTTCTCTTGATCTTACTAGAAAGCTTTCAATCTTAATTCAATTGATTAGTTGTCTTGGAAAAGAAACTCTCCATAATTGGATCTCTTCGGAACCTTGGAAGAGGAATGAAGAGATCATGCTAGAATTGCTTTCTCATGCTGGACCGGATCGGGGTTTGGATGGATATAGTGACATATTTTATTTTTAGTTCTTACATTTACTTTTCTTGCCATTTTACTCTTCTGCACTTTATAGCTTTTCTTTACTTTTATGCCATTTACATTTTCTTGTTACTTATCACTCCAATATGATTTGTCTAACTAGGATAATCAATTAATCATTGTTTGCTTAATCCGTTAATCTCTGTGGGATTCGACCTCACTCTATTGTGAGTTTCACTTGACGACAATTCGGTATACTTGCCGAAGGGAAATTTGTTGAGAGACAAGTTTCCATGCATCAAGTTTATGGCGCTGTTGCTGGGGATTAATTATGATTAACAAACTACCGGTTGGTTGATTACCTAGATTAGACATTTTCCTTTGTTTTGTTTTGTTCATGTAATTGCTTTGGTTCTTTGTTTTCTATGCTCTCTAACTGTTTGTGTTAATGCCTGATGAGCGGATAATTTGTACGCTTTTTGGCATTGTTTTTAGTATGTTTTTAGTATGTTTTAGTTAGTTTTTAGTATATTTCTATTAGTTTTTAGTTAAAATTCACTTTTCTGGACTTTACTATGTGTTTGTGTGTTTTTCTGTGATTTCAGGTATTTTCTGGCTGAAATTGAGGGACTTGAGCAAAAATCTGATTCAGAGGCTGAAAAGGACTGCAGATGCTATTGGATTCTAACCTCCCTGCACTCAAAGTGGATTTTCTGGAGCTACAGAAGCCCAATTGGTGCGCTCTCAACGGCGTTGGAAAGTAGACATCCTGGGCTTTCCAGAAATGTATAATAGTCCATACTTTGCTCGAGATTTGATGGCCTAAACTGGCGTCCCAAATCAGCTCAAAACTGCCCGGCGTTAAACGCCGGAACTAGCACAAGAATGGGAGTTAAACGCCCAAACTGGCACAAAAGCTGGCGTTTAACTCCAAGAGAAGTCTCTACACGAAAATGCTTCAATGCTCAGCCCAAGCACACACCAAGTGGGCCCAGAAGTGGATTTTTATGTCATTTACTCATCTCTGTAAATCCTAGGCTACTAGTTCTCTACAAATAGGACCTTTTGCTATTGTATTTTCATCTTTGGATCAATTTAGATCTTAGGATCATCTTTGGACATCTAGTTCTTAGATCAGATCTTGGTAGCTTTCTTTAGTCTTATGCTATCTTAGATCATGGGGGCTGGCCTCTCGGCCATGCCTAGACCTTGTTCTTATGTATTTTCAACGGTGGAGTTTCTACACACCATAGATTAAGGTGTGGAGCTCTGCTGTACCTCGAGTATTAATGCAATTACTATTGTTCTTCTATTCAATTCAGCTTATTCTTGTTCCAAGATATTCATTCGCACCCAAGAACGTGATGAATGTGATGATTATGTGACATTCATCATCATTCTCACTTATGAACGAGTGCCTGACAACCACTTCCGTTCTACAAGCAAACAAGGCTTGAATGTTTATCTCTTGGATCCCTTGATCGGAATCTTCGTGGTATAAGCTAGAATTGATGGTGGCATTCAAGAGAATCCGGAAGGTCTAAACCTTGTCTGTGGTATTCTGAGTAGGATTCAAGGATTAAATGACTGTGACAAGCTTCAAACTCCTAAAGGCTGGGCGTTAGTGACAGACGCAAAAGAA
>NC_029781.3:35926034-35928105 GCF_000817695.3 Arachis duranensis
GCCCAACATACAGCTTGCCATGGAAAGGAGTAAGAAGGATTGGATGAAGACAGTAGGAAAGCAGAGAGACGGAAGGGACAATGCATCTCCATACGCTTATCTGAAATTCTTACCAATGAATTACATAAGTATTTCTATCTTTATCTTTATGTTTTATTCATCATCCATAACCATTTGAGTCTGCCTAACTGAGATTTACAAGATGACCATAGCTTGCTTCATACCAACAATCTCCGTGGGATCGACCCTTACTCGTGTAAGGTTTATTACTTAGACGACCCAGTACACTTGCTGGTTAGTTGTGCGAAGTTGTGATAAATAGTTGAGATTGCAATTGAGCGTACCATGTTGATGGCGGCATTGATGATCACAATTTCGTGCACCAAGTTTTTGGCGCCGTTGCCGGGGATTGTTTGAGTTTGGACAACTGACGATTCATCTTGTTGCTTAGATTAGGTATTTTTCAGAATTTTTAAGAATGAATTCTAGTGTTTCATGGTTATGTTTCCATCATCACCAAAGCTGATTGATCCTCATCAATTGAGCTCTTGAATGCAATGTCCTACTGAAGCTTGGCTAGCCATGTCTAATTCCTTTAGACTGAAGCTTTAGACTAACATTGCATGATTCCTGGAATTCTCATTAAGAATTTTGATATCTTTTATTTTCTTCTCCATATAATTTTCGAAAAATCCAAAAAAAAATAAAAATATCATAAAAACCAAAAATACTTCTTGTTTGAGTCTAGTGTCTCATTTTAAGTTTGGTGTCAATTGGATGTTTCTATTCTTCTTGCATTTTTCATATGTCTTCAGTGATCTTCAAGATGTTCTTGATGATTTACTTGCTCTGATATTTAAATTCTCTTGTTTTGTGTGTTTTTTGTTTCTCATATGCATTTTCAGTTTGTTAGTGTCGATAGTATACAAACTTCTAAGTTTGGTGTCTTGCATGCATTGTTTATTTGATTTTAGTTGCATTTTGATTATTCCTCATCATTAAAAATCCAAAAAATTTTTTAATTTGTGTCTTTTCAAGTCAATAATACAGAGAATTGAAGATTCAGAACAAACTGCAGAGGAATTACACAGAAAAAGCTGGGCGTTAAAAACGCCCAGTGAAGAAGGAAAACTGGCGTTTAAACGCCAGCCAAGGTGCCTGGCTGGGCGTTTAACGCCCAAAAGGGGGTGAGTTTTGGGCGTTAAACGCCAGAATGTGCACCATTCTGGGTGTTTAACGCCAGGATGGCACAAGAGGGAAGATTTTGTTTTTAATGCAAATTTTTTTTAAGTTTTCAAAATTTTTCAAAATCAAATCTTTTTCAAATCTTATCTTTTCAATCACATGTTTTCAAAATCAATTTCTTTCTATTTTCAAAAATACTTGCTATCAATTAATGATTTGATTCAACATTTCAAGTATGTTGCCTTTTCTGTTGAGAAAGGTTTAATGCTTGAATCATATCTTTTCTTGTTAGCCAAGTCATTAATTTTCAAAATCAAATCTTTTTAAATTGTTTTTCAAATCATATCTTCTCAATCATGTTTTTTTAAAACCATATGTTTTCAATCATATCTTTTTAATCACATGTTTTTCAAAATATTTTTCAATCATATCTTTTTGATTTCTAATTTCAAAATCTTTTTCAAAAATCACTTGATTTCTTTTCCACTCTTAGTTTTCGAAAATCAATTAGTATTTTTCAAAATGTTTTTTTTTTAAATCTTTCACTTAATTTTCGAAAATTTCTTCCCCTCTTCTCACATCCTTCTATCTATGGACTAACACTACTCCTCAATGCACAATTCAAACTCCATCTTTCCTTGATAAGTTCGAATTTTCTACCTCTTCCTTCCATTTTTCTTTTCCTCTAACACCTCAAGGAATCTCTATATTGTGACATAGAGGATTCCATATTTTCTTGTTGAGGCTGACCCTGAACCTGAAAGGACCTTGAAGCGAAAGCTAAGAGAAACTAAGGCACAACTCTCTGTAGAGGACCTAACAGAAATCTTCAAAGAAGAACCCATGGCAGCCGAAAACAACAATAATGCCAACAATGCAAGGAAGG
>NC_029781.3:35928614-35930921 GCF_000817695.3 Arachis duranensis
AAGAAGAAGCTTATGATCCTGAGAACCCTTCAATGGAAGAGGTGAATTACATGGGAGAACCCTATGGAAACACCTATAATCCTTCATGGAGAAATCATCCAAATCTCTCATGGAAGGATCAACAGAGACCTCAACAAGGTTTCAACAACAATAATGGTGGAAGAAACAGGTTGAGCAATGGCAAGCCTTTTCCATCATATTCTCAGCAACAGACAGAGAATTCTAAGCAGAGCCACTCTGACTTAGCAACCATGGTCTCTGATCTAATCAAAACCACTAAAAGTTTCATGACTGAAACAAGGTCCTCCATTAGAAACTTGGAGGCACAAGTGGGTCAGCTGAGTAAGAAAATTACTGAACTCCCTCCTAGCACTCTTCCAAGCAATACAGAAGAGAATACAAAAGGAGAGTGCAAGGCCATTGACATGACCTACATGTCCGAATTTGGAAAGGAAGAAGAGGCATTGAGTGCCACTGAGGAAGGCCTCAATGGACGTTCACTGGCCTCCAATGAGTTCCCCAATGAGGAACCATGGGAATCTGAGGCTCACACTGAGACCATAGAGATTCCAATGGATCTACTTCTGCCATTTATGAGCTCTGATGAGTATTCTTCATCTGAAGAGGACGAAGATGTCACTGAAGAGCAAGTTGCCAAGTACCTTGGAGCAATCATGAAGCTAAATGACAAGTTATTTGGTAATGAGACTTGGGAGGATGAACCCCCTTTGCTCACCAAAGAATTGGATGACTTGTCTAGGCAGAGATTACCTCAAAAGAGACAAGATCCTGGGAAGTTCTCAATACCTTGCGCCATAGGCACCATGACCTTCACGAAGGCTCTGTGTGACCTAGGGTCAAGCATAAACCTCATGCCTCTCTCTGTAATGGAGAAGCTAGGGATCTTTGAGGTACAAGCTGCAAGAATCTCACTAGAGATGGCAGACAATTCAAGAAAACAAGCTTATGGGCTTGTAGAGGATGTTCTGGTAAATATTGAAGACCATTACATCCCTGCTGATTTCATAGTTCTAGAGACTGGGAAGTGCATGGATGAATCCATCATCCTTGGCAGACCCTTCCTAGCCACAGCAAAGGCTGTGATTGATATTGACAGAGGAGAATTGATCATTCAAGTGAATGAAGAATCCCTTGTGTTTAAGGCTCAAGGATATCCCTCTGTAACCATGGAGAGGAAGCATGAAGAGCTTCTCTCAAACCAGAGCCAAACAGAGCCCCCACAGTCAAACTCTAAGTTTGGTGTTGGGAGGCCACAACCAACTTCTAAGTTTGGTGTTGAACCCCCACATTCAAACTCTAAGTTTGGTGTTGGGAGGTTCCAACATTGCTCTGAGCATTTGTGAGGCTCCATGAGAGCCCACTGTCAAGCTACTGACATTAAAGAAGCGCTTGTTGGGAGGCAACCCAATGTTAATTTTATCTATTTTCCTTTGTTATTTTATGTTTTTTGTAGGTTGATGATCATGAAAAGTCATAAAATCAGTTGAAAAAGCAACAACAGAATGAAAAACAGAAAGAAAAACAGCACACCTTGGAGGAAGACCTTGCTGGCGCTTAAACGCCAGGAAGGGTAGCAAATGGGCGTTTAACGCCCAGTCTGGCACCATTTTGGGCGTTTAACGTCAGAAAGGGGCACCAGACTGGCGTCAAACGCCAGGAAAGGGCAAGAAGTTGGTGTTAAACGCCAGAAATGGGCACTAGCCCGGCGTTTAACGCCAGAATTGGCACAGAGAGCATTTTTGCTCGCCACTTGGTGCAGGGATGACTTTTCCTTGACACCTCAGGATCTGTGGACCCCACAGGATCCCCACCTACCCCACCACCCTCTCTCTTCTTCTTCACCCATTCACCAATCACCTCAACACCTCGTCCCCAAAAACCCCTCACCTATCAAATCCCATCTTTCTCTTCACCACTCACATTCATCCTTCATAAAACCTCACCTACCTCACCATTCAAGTTCAAACCACTTTCCCTCCCAAACCCACCCTCCCATAACAGAACCCTACCCCTCTCTCCACCCCTATATAAACCCATCTTCACTCCTTTATTTTCACACAACCTAAACACTACTTCTCCTCATTTGGCCGAACCACAAAGCCATCTCCATCTCCTCTATTTCTTCTTCTTCTACTCTCTTTTTTCTTCTTTTGCTCGAGGACGAGCAAACCTTCTAAGTTTGGTGTGGTAAAAGCATTGCTTTTTATTTTTCTATAACCATTTATGGCATCTAAGGCCGGAGAAACCTCTAGAAAGAGGAAAGGGAAGGCAAAAGCTTCCACCTCC
>NC_029781.3:35931116-35932507 GCF_000817695.3 Arachis duranensis
CGAAGAAGAGGTTGGGAAGTTCTTACCAACCCCATTCAACAAGTCGGAATCTTAATAGTTCAAGAGTTCTATGCCAATGCATGGATCACCAAGAACCATGATCAAAGTGTGAACCCGGACCCAAAGAATTGGCTTGCAATGGTTCGGGGGAAATACTTAGATTTTAGTCTGGAAAATGTAAGGTTGGCATTCAACTTGCCCATGATGCAAGGAGATGAACACCCTTACACTAGAAGGGTCAACTTTGATTAAAGGTTGGACCAAGTCCTCACAGTCATTTGTGAAGAGGGCCCCCAATGGAAGAGAGATTCAAGAGGAAAGTCGGTTCAATTGAGAAGGCATGACCTCAAGCCCGTAGCTAGGGGATGGTTGGAGTTTATCCAACGCTCAATCATTCCCACTAGCAACCGGTCCGAAGTTACTATAGACCGGGCTATCATGATTCATAGCATCATGATTGGAGAGGAAGTAGAAGTTCATGAGGTTATATCCCAAGAACTTTATAAGGTGGCGGACAAGTCCTCTACCTTGGCAAGGTTAGCCTTTCCTCATCTCATTTGTCACCTCTATTATTCAGTTGGAGTTGACATAGAGGGAGACATCCCCATTGATGAGGACAAGCCCATCACTAAGAAAAGGATGGAGCAAACAAGAGATCCCACTCACCATGAAATCCCTGAGATGCCTCAAGGGATGCACCTTCCTCCACAAAACTATTGGGAGCAAATCAACACCTCCCTAGGAGAATTAAGTTCCAACATGGGACAACTAAGGGTGGAGCACCAAGAACATTCCATCCTCCTCCATGAAATTAGAGAAGATCAAAGAATCACGAGAGAGGAGTGGTGGACGAAATTCCGATAAAAGAGTTCTAGGCACTGTTAGAGAAGCTCACAACTC
Source organism: Arachis duranensis (assembly GCF_000817695.3). Lineage (NCBI taxonomy): Eukaryota > Viridiplantae > Streptophyta > Magnoliopsida > Fabales > Fabaceae > Arachis > Arachis duranensis. Next base: position 35,932,017 of record NC_029781.3, read on the forward strand.
CGTTCAACTTAACCAGCAAGTGTACTGGGTCATCCAAGTAATACCTTACGTGAGTAAGGGTCGATCCTACAGAGATTGTTGGTATGAAGCAAGCTATGGTCACTTTGTAAATCTCAGTTAGGCAGATTAAATTGGTTATGGGTTTCGAAAATTAATAATAAATAGAAAATAAAAAGGGATAGAAATACTTATGTAAATCAATAGTGGGAATTTCAGATAGGCGTATGGAGATGCTGTGCTCCTCTCGTATCTCTACTTTTTTATTACATTCATCCAATCCTTCTTACTCCTTTCCATGGCAAGCTGTATGTAGGGCATCACCATCATCAATGGTTACTTTTAATCCTCTCGGGAAAATGGTCCTATGCGCTGTCACTGCACGGCTAATCGTCTGGAGGCATCACCCTTGTTGATGGCTATATCCCATCCTCTCAGTGAAAATGGTCCAAATGCTCTGTCACAGCACGGCTAATCATCTGTCGGTTCTCAAT
>NC_029781.3:35932535-35933925 GCF_000817695.3 Arachis duranensis
ACGCCCAGCCTTCAGGAGTTTGAAGCTCGTCACAGTCATTCAATACCGGAATCCTACTCGGAATACCACAGACAAGGTTAGACTTTCCGGATTCCCGGGATCCTACTCGGAATACCACAGACAAGGTTAGACTTTCCGGATTCCCGGGATCCTACTCGGAATACCACAGACAAGGTTAGACTTTCCGGATCCCCATGAATGCCGCCATCTATCTAGCTTATACCACGAAGATTCTGTTGGGGAATCTAAGAGATATGCGCCCGGCCTAGAGTAGAACGGAAGTGGTTGTCAATCACGCGCGTTCATAGGTAGGAATGATGATGAGTGTCACAGATCATCACATTCATCAAAGTGTTGTGCAACGTATATCTTGGAATAAGAATAAAAGAGAATTGAATGGAAAGTAATAATAATTGTATTGAAACTTGAGGTACAGAAGAGCTCCACACCCTTAATCTATGGTGTGCAGAAACTCCACCATTGAAAATATATTAGTGAAAGGTTCAGGCATGGCCGAATGGCCAGCCCCCATGAAGCTGATCAAAAGACCGAATGGTCAAAAGATGACTAATACACTAGTAAAAAGTCTTATTTATACTAAACTAGCTACTAGGGTTTACATGAGTAGTAATTGATGCATAAATTCACTTTCGGGGCCCACTTGGTGTATGCTTGGGCTGAGCTTGATCTATCCACGAGCTGAGGCTTCTCTTGGAGTTGAACTCCAAGTTATAACGTGTTTTGGGCGTTCAACTCCGGATCATGACGTGTTTCTGGCGTTTAACTCCAGACAGCCCCGGACGTTAACTTTCCAACGCAACTGGAACCGTGTCGTTTGGACCTCTGTAGCTAAAGCTATAGCCGTTTGAGTGCGAAGAGTTCAGGCTAGACAGCTTAGCAGTTTCTCCAACTTCTTGTATTCCTTCCACTTTTGCATGCTTCCTTTTCATCCTCTGAGCCATTTCTGTCCTGTAATCTCTGAAAACACTTAACACACATATCAAGGCATCTAATGGTGATAAGAGAGGATTAATAATAAGCAAATATAAGTCCAAAGAAGCATGTTTTCAATCAAAGCACATAATTAGGAAGGGAAATGTAAAACATGCAAATAGTATGAATAAGTGGGTAAAGAGTTGATAAAATCCACTCAATTGAACATAAGATAAACCATAAAATAGTGGTTTATCAACCTCCCCACACTTAAACAAAAGCATGTCCTCATGCTAAGCTCAAGAGAAACTATAAAGGAATGAAGAGGAATGGTAGAATGCATGAGATGCAACCTATGAATGTAACTAAATGAAAAATGTTTCTACTTACTTGGTTAAAAGCAAATAAATCCCCAAGAATAAATATGAACTGGATTTCACTAATTCAAATCATAAAA
>NC_029781.3:35933949-35954083 GCF_000817695.3 Arachis duranensis
GAACCCTCACTTAGTAGTGTATATCACTCTAATCACTCAAGTGTTTTAGGTTCGATTCTCTCAATTCTCTACTAACCTTGCTTTCTAAGGCTTGCTCTTCATCTAACAATCAACATAAATTTAATGCATAAATACACATATCAAGAGGTCTTTTAAGGGTTGTAATGGGGTTAGGGTCAAGGTAGGATTGTATTTGGCCAAGTGGACTAAAATCTGAATCCTTAATTAACTTAAACTTTCCCACCTAACTTGAACAATCCATGTAATCATAATACAACATCTAACCATCCATTAACCATGTTTTCCACATATTCATGCATTCTAATTTCAAGTATAACTCATATGCATTGCTTTCACCGCTTACTTCGGGGCATTTTGTCCCCTTTCACTTATTTTGCTCTTTTTTTATATATATATTTTTTTTTCTTTTATTTTTCTCAATGCATATGATTAAATTATTGGATGCATGAATTATGTCCCAAACATTTCTTTCACATTTTTTTTAGAAAATTCTAACATACTCAATTTTCAAACCAAATGTTTCCAAACCCACTTTTCCCCACACTTAATTCATAAGCATTCTCACTAGTCTAAGCTAACCAAGGATTCAAATTAAGGACATTATTGTTTTTCGCTTAGAGTTAATGATGTGCTAAAGTAAAGAATAAATGGGTAAAATAGGCTCAACATTGGTTTGCAAGGGATAATGAAAGGTAAGGCCATATGGGTATGTAAGCTCAGTGAAACAAAGGCCTCAATCATGTAAGTGCATGCATACATCAAATAAATGGAAATATAGAATTAAGCAAGACAAAGATCACAGTTTTAGAGAGAACAACACACACCAAAAATAAAATTATTGGTTGGTAAAATGCAACCAATCAAATAGGCTTAAAATCTCACTGGTTTTGTGTTCGAGCTCTAAACTATGTTCCAAAATAATATTTCTTCAAACACATTTTTCAAAAAGTTTTATTCAAATTAGTGAAATACTATAAAAATTTATTGAAAAAGAAGAATATTACTTTAACCAAGTAGTAAAATATGCACAAAAATAATTAAACATGCAAATGCAACAACTAATCTACAAAGAAAATTTAAACATTGGTGTTGAGACAAGAAAGTACTAACCCATGGAGATCGGTATCAACCTCCCCACACTTAAAGATTGCACCATCCTCGGTGCATGCTGAGATGTGCAGGTGGACGGGTTGCTCCAACTGACGCTTGTAGATGGAGGCGCCTTAGTTGGAGATCTCTTGGTTCCTTTCCTTGCTGGTGTCTTGTCAGTGGCCTTCTCTTTTCCTTTCTTGGTACCCATGCCTAAGGAAGAAGAAAAAGGAAGAGTGTGAAATATAGAAAACTAAGACCAGAAGGGAGGAAATTCCAAGTGATAAAGAATGCCAAAGGAAAGATGATAGTCCATCTACATGGTAGCTACAACATGTAGGGAAGACAACAATAAAGAGCAATTCAAAATAATTAGATGCATGAGGGTAAAAACATGCAAATAATAGGCATGAGAGGCATAGCTCAAGCATCAAGTAATAAATGTGCCAAATTAAAGAGCATGTGTAATGATGACAATTGTAAATGATAATCCCAAATACATTGGTTGTGCAAGTTAAAATAGGGATGAAAATAATGTAATCCAAATGTATATGAGAGCCATGAGTAAATGTCAATTGTCAAATCTCTTCTCCGAGTAGCCACGTGCTCAAATAAAATAAGGCACTTATCCAAATAAAACTCCAACACCAACGAGAATAATGCAATGAATGAAATATGCAAATAAATGAAATAAAATAAAATAAGAGGGAAGAAGGATGAGAAGAAAAAAGAAAGTGAGAAAGGAGAGAGAAGGAAGAAATTAGGATTAGAAAAGAGAAGATAAGAAAATTGGCACTAATCTGGATAGGTTGTGCAACGCTGGCGACGCGGTCGCGTGGGTGACGCGATCGCGTGGTGCGCGATAAGGTTGGGTGACGCGGACACGTGGGGCACGCGATCGTGTGACTCGATTTGTGCTAGTGGTGCGAGTGCAGCCTCGCGGTTGCACAACTCTCTGTTCGAAACTTGGTATTGCCAAAATCCAGGGTGACGCGGTCGCGTGGTCGACGCGATCGCGCGGGTGGCCTTATTTCCAATATGACGCGGATGCGTGGGTGACGCGTTCGCGTGGCAGGGCTTGTGCTGCTAGCATGGGTCCAGCCCAATTTCAGCTCAACTTTCGGCTATATACCCTTTTTACGCCGATTTCAGGTCACGCGGCCACGTGGGTGACGCCGTCGCGTGGGAGGCTATTTTTCCAAATGACGCGGACGCATCATCGACGTGTTCGCGTGGAGTTAATTTGTGCTAATAGCGCACCTCCAGCCCTGCTCCTGCGTAACTCTCTGTTCAATTTATTATTCTCTCATCTCCTTGCGACGCGGACGCGTCGCTGATGCGGTCGCGTCGCGTGCTCGCTTTTTTTTAGTCTAAAAAGATGCAGAATGCAGTGTTAATATGAATGTGATGCAAAACTCCAGGTTCAATATAATAAAATAAAATAAAATAAAAAAACGAAATAAAATTGAAAAAAAACGATCATACCATGGTGGGTTGTCTCCCACCTAGCACTTTTAGTTAAAGTCCTTAAGTTGGACATTTGGTGAGCTCATTGTTATGGTGGCTTGTGCTTGAACTCATCCAGGAATCTCCACCAATGTTTGTATCTCCAGTAACCTCCGGGGTCCCAAACTAAGCACGTAAAGCCCTTTACGAAGCTTCAAATAGATTCTTAGGCTCCCGGGGTGACAAATGTTAGAACAGATTCCAGGATCCCAAACTTTACCTTTACACCCGTTTTTGTCTTGATCTGCATTTTTCCAACCGGGTGAAAGGTGATTTGAATTCTCACTGCAGTGACCAAACAGCTTCCTAGACCCATTCAGTTAAGCTCTATACCAACCTTTACGTTTAAGCTTAAAGCTTCCAACCATGATGAACCTTGCAGGACAATTCTTACCACTGGCCATCTTCCGCTTACTCTTAATGTCACAAAGAGCTCTAAGTTGACCATCGGTCTCCAGTAGCCCATATTCAAGTGGAATTAGAAAGCTATGGGATATGAATTTTACCCACTTGAATGTTGTGAAGGATGATGGCGACTTAGGGGGAGGCATTTTTAATGAAATTGCAAGCTCTACTCCCTTATGCTCTTTTCGGATAACTACCACCTCTTTGCGAACTTCTTCAATTTCAACCTCTTCCTCTTGGTAGCTCTCTTTCAATTCAATCTCCTTTTCATTGCTTTCCAAGGGCATGGGAGGTTGTGCTTCTTCTTCTTGAATCTCCATCTCTTGATCAACCTCTTCCAATTCTTCAACTATGATATGCTTTGGAAGTTGTACACCCTCTTCAGCATCAATTTCAACCATCTTGGAAGGAGGCTCTATGTCTTGTCTTTCCCATGGAGGTTCTGCGTCTCCTAAGTCTTCAACCAACTCTTCTTCTTGAACAATGATAGCTTCTTCTACTTGTTCTAGTATGAATTCATGGGGTGGTTCTATATATGGTTCATATGGCTCATAAGGTGGTTGGTATGGTGGTTGAGGGTTAGGGTCATATGGAGGTGAATGGTGGAAAGGGGCTTGTGTGTGTGGTGGTCCAAAGTTATGTTGAGGAAAGGGTTTATAGGCATATGGTGGTGGTTGTTGATAGTCCATTAGAGGTGGTTGTTGCCATGAGGGTTGATCAAATCCTTGTGGCTCCTCCCATCTTTGATTATTCCAACCTTGATGCCTGTTCTCATTGTAATTTCCTCTTCCTGCAACATAATTGTAACCAGACTCATAGCCAAAGGGGTGAGAGTTCATGGTAGTAAGAGAAAATAAAAACAAAAATTAATAAAAAGAAAACATTTTGAAAAAGATATAGTTTTTGAAAAAGATATGAAAATATTTTTGAAAAAGATATGATTTTTGAAAGAGATAAGATAAGATAAAAAAATTTTTTCTAGTTATCCTTATCAATTGTGATGAGAATTAGATTTTTCTCCCACTTTGTTAACCTCTAACTATGAAGGTAAGTTAAGTGGATGAATTCCAATTTTCAATCAACAATGAGTTTGATAACTCTAGAGTCACCAATTATTTAACCAAAGCCAAAAGGAAAGAAAATTAAAACTGCTCAAATAAAAATGCCTTCAGATGGGAAGTAATAATCATGTAATTAAAAGAAAGCAATAATAACTGAAATATCTCAAATAATATTAATTCAAAGAAAATCATAACATGAAAGAGTTCATGAATTTAATTGGAAAAATAAAAATAAAGAACCTGGGATTGAGAGTCACTCCTAAAACTAAGAGAAATCCTAAATCCTAAGAGAGAGAGGAGAGAACCCCTCTCAAAACTAATCTAAATCATGAGAAGTGAATTATGAGTGAATGATTATGAATACATGCATTTCCCCACTTTATAGCCTCTAATCTGTGTATTCTGGGCTGAAAACTGGGTCAAAAGCAGCCCAGAAGTCACTTCCAGCGCTTTCTGGTCTGTACAGGTCGCGGAAAAGTGACGCGGCTGCATGGCTCACGCGGCCGCGCGGGTTGCGTTCCTGCCAGGTCACGCGTCCGCGTGACTCACGCGTTCGCGTCGCCTGGCGTCGGGGCAGCTATAGCAAATTATATATCAAATCGAAGCCCCGGACGTTAACTTTCCAACGCAATTGAAACCACGTCGTTTGGACCTCTGTAGCTAAAGTTATAGCCGTTTGAGTGCGAAGAGTTCAGGCTGGACAGCTTAGCAGTTTCTCCAACTTCTTGTATTCCTTCCACTTTTGCATGCTTCCTTTTCATCCTCTGAGCCATTTCTGCCCTGTAATCTCTGAAAACACTTAACACACATATCAAGGCATCTAATGGTGATAAGAGAGGATTAATAATAAGCAAATATAAGTTCAAAGAAGCATGTTTTCAATCAAAGCACATAATTAGGAAGGGAAATGTAAACATGCAAATAGTATGAATAAGTGGGTAAAGAGTTGATAAAATCCACTCAATTGAGCACAAGATAAACCATAAAATAGTGGTTTATCAACAAGCAAGATTTAAGTTTGGTATTTTGATGCACGTGCATCATTGCCTACTTTTAGTAGTCATTTCAGTAGATTTCTGTTTAGTTTTCATACAAATATTGCCAATATATGAGTAATAGCATGAAAAATCTCTGCATAAAACAAAATCTCAAGCATAGGTGAATTTTAGCTAATATACAGGGTAAATATGATAAAATAGATCACACTAAGTGAAGTTTTAATTTTGAGTATTATTAGCACACTTAGTATATAAAGATCATCTTGTATGTTACCTTGATGCACTTTGTTTGATTGATTTCAGGCCAAAAGAAGCAGAGAAGAGCCACGTTAGTGGCTACGTTAGTGCTACTAACGTGGGCACTAACGTGGAAGGAAGGAAAGTTGGAACGTTAGTGGGAACGTTAATGGCATTAACTTTGAAGAAGGGCCAACGTTAGTGGAAAAAGTGAGTGCCACTAACGTTTGCGAAGGTGCAAAAAGACCCACGTTAACAACCACGTTAACTAAATTAACGTGGTAGTTAACGTGGAAGGAAAGGGAGATGCCAACGTTAGTGGAAAAAGTGAGTGCCACTAATGTTGGCGAAGCAAAAAAGACCCACGTTAACTAAGTTAACGTGGTAGTTAACGTGGGCAAAAGTCCCACCTGGCAGCCTGACTATGCCTTCTTCAAACATGCATAACTTGAGCCACAAAGCTCCAAATGAGATGATTTCAGTGGCATTGGAAAATAGGATTCTATAGCTTTCTAAGCATATATGGCACTACATGATTGACACTAAATTTGAGGGAGAAAACCTGCCTCGAAAGTGCAAAGATGAACATGGTATCAACCTGTAGTAAGGCCAACTGACCTCTTCACCTTCCAAGAAGTTTAACTCGAGTTGTAGAGCTTCAAATGATGCGCTGTCAATAGCGTTGGAAAGTAGACATCCAGAGCTTTCCAACAACATATAATAGTATGGGGTGGACATTGATTTTGAGCCCCTGATCGCTAGCGTTATTGTGACTCACGTTTTCCACTAACGCTAGTCGCTAGCGTTAACGTGACTCACGTTTTCCATTAAAGCTAGCGACTATGCCAGCGACCATGTCCACTTCAAAGAAGCATAACTTGAGTTACAAAGATCCAATTGAGGTGATTTTAGTTGTGTTAGAAAGCTGACATTCAGAACTTTCCAAAGATATATAATAGTCTATAGTGGGCATGAAATTGGAGCACAAACAAGAGGCATCTTTTAAGCCCCAAAAACACCAAAGCAATAAAGCTAAGTCACCCTGGACCTCAATTTGATTCACTTCTCTTGGACCACCCAACCTCAAGCAAGCAAGCCCACAATTGTCAACCAATCAAGGCCACAAGAAGCATCTAGAATAGGAATTTTCATTTAATTGTAATTTGCTTTTAATTTTATTTTGTAATTTAAGAGAGCCTATATAAAGGCCTTAATCTTTACATTCAAAAGGGACTGGATAGGAAATTGAAGGAAGGGGGAGAGAGGGAAGACCAATTCAAATTTCTGTGAATTGGCACACTCCAAGGGGAGTGGGTCTTCGGACCCCTCCCCTCAACCACTCTTCTTCCTTTTCTCTTCTTTTCTTCCTTAGGAGTAGTTTCTTTTCTTTGTACCTTCCATTTATGAATTTTGAAGTTTCAATTTCAGTTTTTTAGTTTTAATCTTCATCTTTACTTTCCTGCACTTTCTTCTTTTCTATTTTAGTAGAAAAATTATCAACTAACTCTTTTCATTGGGTTAGAGAGCTCTATTGTGATTCAATGGATCAATTATAGTTTTCATTCTTCTTCTTCTTTCTTTTCTCTTGATCTTACTAGAAAGCTTTCAATCTTAATTCAATTGGTTAGTTATCTTGGAAAAGAAACTCTCCATAATTGGATCTCTTCGGAACCTTGGAAGAGGAATGAAGAGATCATGCTAGAATTGCTTTTTTATGCTGGACCAATTTGGGTTGCGATGGATATGTGACTATAATCTTACCAATACATGAATTGGGAAATGTATGTGGTATAATCAGTGACCATACTTCATCTCTTCTCATGAGCAATTGTCCAAGGAATTGGCTATTGATCAAGATTTGAGAGATTGGATTACCAAGGAATTGGAATCCAATCACTTAAGATTGCCAAGGAGATCAATGAATGCATTGATTGAGGGAGAGATGAGAATGAACTTGATCCGGAGGATTGCAATATCTCTTGATCCCAATGTTCATTTTATTTTTAGTTCTTACATTTACTTTTCTTGCCATTTTACTCTTCTGCACTTTATAGCTTTTCTTTACTTTTATGCCATTTACATTTCCTTTTTACTTATCACTCCAATATGATTTGTCTAACTAGGAGAATCAATTAATCATTGTTTGCTTAATCCGTTATTCTCTGTGGGATTCGACCCACTCTATTGTGAGTTTTACTTGACGACAATTCGGTATACTTGCCGAAGAAAAATTTGTTGAGAGACAAGTTTCCATGCATCAATAATGTCACAATTCAAAGAAAATATAAACCGAGAGTATATAGACTCCCGGGTCATTCTCCCTAGGAACTAATGCTAACAAGCGCATACAATTTTGGTTGTGAGAAAGCAAGGAGGGTTTTCAATGGTTGAGAGCAAACAAAATAAAGAAATAAAAGAACAAGACGAAATTGTAATTAATAAACTAATAAAGGAATAAAAGAACTATGTATGTAATTGGTGGACGAAATTGTGAATCATCAATGTTGTATTCTCTGTTGTTGTATGGAATAATTATAATGGCTCTTTACTATGTGTGGACACAACTCCGTTCAACTAACCAGCAAGTGTACTGGGTCATCCAAGTAATACCTTACGTGAGTAAGGGTCGATCCCACAGAGATTGTTGGTATGAAGCAAGCTATAGTCATCTTGTAAATCCTAGTCGGGTAGAGTCAAATGTAATTGGATTAGATATTTAAAAGATAAATAAAATAAAAGGATAGAAATACTTATGTAGATTAATAGTGGGAATTTCAGATAAACAAAACTGAGACTAAAGATGTCTAATACAATAGTAAATTATCCTATTTATACTAGACTAGCTACTAGGGTTTACATGAGTAAGTAATTGATGCATAAATCCACTTCCGGAGCCCACTTGGTGTGTGTTTGGGCTGAGCTTGATCTATCCACGAGCTGAGGCTTCTTTTGGAGTTGAACGCCAAGTTGTAACGTGTTTTGGGCGTTCAACTCCAGGTCGTGACGTGTTTCTTGCGTTTTACTCCAGACAGCAGCATGGAACTGGCGTTGAGCGCCAGTTTACGTTGTCAATTCCCAAATAAAGTATGGACTATTATATATTTCTCGAAAGCTCTGGATGTCTAATTTCCAACGCCGCTGAGAACGCGCCATTTGGAGTTCTATAGCTCCAGAAAATCTATTTCGAGTGCAGGGAGGTCAGATTCCAACAGCATCAGCAGTCCTTTGTCAGCTTTCTTCTCAGAGTTTTGCTCAGGTCCCTCCATTTCAGCCAGAAAATACCTGAAATCATAGAAAAACACACAAACTCATAGTGAAGTCTAGAAATGTGAATTTAACATAAAAACTAATGAAAACATCCCTAAAAGTAGCTTGAACTTACTAAAAACTACCTAAAAACAATGCCAAAAAGCGTATAAATTATCCGCTCATCAGTAATATAAACAAGTAATGCTATAAAGTGATGAAAAAGTGGTTCAAAACATAAATGAAACCTTGAATAGGGATGAGTTATAGAATCCCTTCGTTGCCATAACCACAACTATGATAATTATGATGGATTAATCTCACTAAGTCAACCCTCAAATCGGAGAGTAAGTCAAGTGAGCATAATTGTTATCAATCCACAAGTCCTAGCTAACTTACTAATTACATTAGTAAAAAGCTAGTGTTATTGGAAACAATAACAACTTATAACCCAAGAATTATCACTAAATGTTGGACATTATGGCTCTAGTAATCCATAAACACATTTTTCCCAAGCCAAGGGGTGGAAATTACCCCAAAACTAAGATTGGCATTTCATCAAACACCTAATGGGCATAAACATAAAACATGGCAAAGTTGGTAAATTAATGAGAGCTATAAACCATAAATGATCAAAAGCAATAAAAACAACTCAACAAACATATGAAAGCCATCAAACATCAAATTAAACATCTAGAAATCCAAAATTGCAAAGCAAAGTAAATATTGACAAGAGAAATGGAAATAAAGGAAAGTGTAGAACAAGTAGTACAATAAAATAGAGAATTAAAGAAAAACTTACATTGTAATTGCTATAATCCAAAATCAAACTTGAAGTATAAAATGCTATGAACCCTAATTAAGAACCCGAAGAGAGAAAACCTAAAACTATACTACACTACTCCTACTATGTGTTTTTCCTTTTCTAAGATGGCTTCGTTTGTTATGCGTTGTTGCTCCTTCATATAGCCCTTCATGTCAGCCTCCAAGCCTTCAAAAATGGGCCAAGAAAGTCCCAAAATTGCGAGTCACGTGCATTTTTAATGGAGGCATGCGCTGGTACCTGTGCGGACGCATAGGTCTGTGCATGGGCACAGATGCTGATTTTCCTCCTGTGCATGGGTGATGCACCACAAATTCGTGGTACATCTTGTGCTTAATTGAGTGGATTTTATCCATTAATCTCACATTTATTCATATAAATGCATGTTTTACATTTTCCTTCCGGATTTAGTGCTATGATTGAAAACACGCTTCTTTGGCTTTAGATTTGTTAATTTTAATCCTCTCTTATTACCATTCGATGCCTTGATATGTGTGTTAAGTGATTTCAGGGTTTATAGGGTAGGAATGGTTTAGAGGATGGAAAGGAAACATGTAAAAGCAGAAGGAACGCAAGAAGATGAAGTTGTAAGGAGCGAGCAGCGACGCGTATGCATGGACGAAGCGTACGTGTGACTAGCGCATAGGAGAAGCGATGCGTATGCATAACTGACGCGTACGCGTGATAAGGAATCTCGCCAAACAACGCTCCCGCATGACCTACGCGTACGTGTGACAAGCACGATGTACAACAATTGCAGAAATTGTCCCCAGTGATTTCTGGGCTGTTTTTGACCCAGTTTTTGGCCCAGAAAACATAGATTAGAGGTTGCAGAGTGGGGGAATCTAATTCATAGATCAGATTCAACTCATTATTCATCATTTTAGGTTTTAGATGTATTTTTCTAGAGAGAGAGGCTCTCTCGTCTCTCTTAGATTTTAGGATTTTAGGATTAGCTTTTCTTAAATTCAGATTTCTATCATGCTTTAATTTAGTTTTCTTCTACTCCTATTTGTTCTAGTAGTATAGTTTATCTATCTTCTCTTGTTGATCTATTTATTCTTCAATTTAGTTTATGAATGTTTCATGTTAGATTAATTTTCTATTTAATGCAATTTGAGGTATTTTATATTTATGATTGCTTTTTTCAATTTATGTTATTGATGCTTTCAATTGATTATTTGGATTTAATATTCTCGTATTAATTTTCTATGTTTTTATGTTATGCCCTCCAAGTACTTGACAAAATGCTTAGAAGGATGTTAGAGTAGGATTCTATGTTCATGGCTTGGTTGAGTAATTGGTGACATTTGAGTTATCAAACTCCTTTGTTGATTGATAATTGAAAGTTGCTAATTGATTTGGATTCCACTAAAGCTAGTCTTTCCTTAGGAATTGACTAGGACTTGAGGAATCAAATTGATTAGTCCACTTGACTTTCCTTCATTTGTTGAGGGTTAACTAAGTGGGAGAAATGAACAATTCTCATCACAATTGATAAGGATAACTAGGATAGGATTTCCAGTTCACATACCCTGACAGGAGCTTTTCTAGTCATTTGATTTTCATTACAATTTACTATTCTTGCTTCTTATCTTAAAAACCCCAAAATAGACCTTTACATAACCAATAACAAGAACACTTCCCTACAATTCCTTGAGAGATGACCCGAGGTTTAAATACTTCGGTTATTATTTATTAGGGGTTTGTTACTTGTGACAACCAAAACTTTTTGTGTGAAAGGACTCTTGTTGGTTTAGAAACTATACTTTCAACGAGAATTTATTTGTGAAATTATAAACCGTCAAAAAACCCATTGTCAAAAATGGCGCCGTTGCTGGGGAGTTGCAAACGTGTGCCTTATTATTGGTTATTGTAAATATTTGCTTTTTGCTTGTTTGCTAGTTTTTGCTAGTTTAGGAATTAGTTGCTTATTTTTAATACTTTTTATTTTTATTTTCTCTTATTACTATGAACTCTTACCCCTGTGGCTACGAGCATGGTTATAATTATATTGCAGGAAGAGGAGATTATAATGACAACATGCATCAAGGATGGGTGATGGAGTGCAGAAGCTGGTGAATTAAAAATTTATTAAAATGGTTACGTTGCAAGTATAGTTCTTAACTCACCGAAAATCTGCCTATCAATTTAGAAATATGTCACTGAAAGTTTAAATTAAAATTACTGGGAGTTTTAAGTCCCAGGTCGTCTCCCAACGAGTTGCAGAAAAATGTGCTGTTTTATTAATCAGTTATTCCAAAAAGAGTTGAGCTAAGTAAATTGGGATTTAAATTGAGGAATTTTAAATAATAAAAATAAGAGGCGTTAACTGGGAATTGATTGGTTAGAATCTCTATCATTGATGGTGTGATTGTAAGATTAATTTATAATTAATAGTTGTTCTGTTTGGTTATCCCTTACTAGATAAGTGAAAGTCAAACAAGTGGAAATGCCAGATCTGTTCACAAGTTGCAACCCACTTAATTCAAAGGGATTGGCGTCGATGACAGGATAACAATCCAACATTCAACCCAATACAATTTTTTCTTTCAATCCTTCCAACTCAAGAGTTCCCTTTAATCATCTCCCCATCAAGTAATAAAACTACTCACGCATTGTAAATAAAGAATTCATGGCACATGAAAGGGAATTAAAAGAAGACATGATTATTGGAATGGGAATTAAATTAAAAAGAAATAACCTTGCATTAATTAATCATAAAAATATCTGAATGACAAAATTGAACATAACAAAGAACATGGAAGAATAAAACCAAGTTAAGAGAACAAACTAGGGTGATGAAGTCTTGATGAGGAAAATAACTCTTCTCAATGTTCCAATGCTAAGATCAATTGAAAATTAAAATTCTTAAAACTAGAGAGAAAAAAACCTCAGAGAGTCAATAACTAGATCTAAACTACTTAATGAATGTTTTCTCTATTGTTTCTGCATATTCTCTGACTCTGGTCTGCTGTTTCGGGCCGAAAATTGGGCCGAAATAGGGTCCAAAATCACTGGTTTCAGATTCTGCAGTTTATGCAGATCGCGCATGTCACGCGATCGCGTCGTCCATGCAGACGCGTCGCTGGCGCTTTTCCTTTTCACGCGTTCGCGTCGTCCACACTACCGCGTTGCTTGTGCTTTCCAATCCGCGCGGCCGCGCAAGCCATGCGGCCGCGTCACTGCGATTTGCGCTCCTTCGTGCGGTCGCATGAGCCATGCGACCGCATCACTTTTCGCTGGTTATCTCCTCAAACTCTTGTGTTCCTTCCATTCTTGCTAACTTCCTCTCCAATCTCCATCTCATTCATGCCCTATAAAGCCTGAAACACTTGACACACAGATTACAGCATCGAATGGAATAAAGGAGAATTAAAATTAAATAATTAAAGTCTCTGGGAAGCAATTTTCAAACATGTAATAAATTCAGGAAGGAAATCTAAATGCATGCTAAATTGACGAATAACTGGGTAAGGATCACGACAAAACCACACAATTAAACACAATATAAACTATAAAATAGTGGTTTATCAATGGGACAACCGAAGATGGGAGGAGCCACATGGATTTGATCAACCCTCTTGGCAACAACCTCCACCAACACACTATGACCAAGAGCCATTCCAAGAAGCATATCAAGATGATGGCTATGGTGAACACTCTTTTGATTATCAATGGTGCACGAAATTGTGATCATCAACAATGGCTCCAAAGACTTGGTGCTCTTAAACATGAATCACACTTTGTCACAACTCTGCACAACTAACCAGCAAGTGTACTGGGTCATCCAAGTAATACCTTACGTGAGTAAGGGTCGATCCCACAGAGATTGTTGGTATGAAGCAAGCTATGGTCATCTTGTAAATCCCAGTCAGGCGGATTTAACTAACTTAAGAGATTATTGATTTTTCGAATAATAATAATAATAAATAAATAGAAAATAGTTACTCATATAATTCCATTGTGGGAATTTCAGATATGTGCATGGAGATGCTGTGTTCCTTCTTAATCTCTGCTTCCTACTGCTTTTATCCAATCTCTATCATTCCTTTCTATGGCAAGCTGTATGTAGGGCATCACCGTTGTCAATGGCTACATCCCATCCTCTCAGTGAAAACGGTCCAAATGCTCTGTCACAGCACGGCTAATCATCTGTCGGTTCTTGATCATGTCGGAATAGAATCCCTTGATTCTTTTGCGTTTGTCATCACGCCCAACAATCGCGAGTTTGAAGCTCGTCACAGTCATTTAATTCCAGAATCCTACTCGGAATACCACAGACAAGGTTAGACTTTTCGGATTCCCATGAATGCCGCCATCAATTCTACCTTATAACACGAAGATTCTGATTAAGGAATCCAAGAGATATGCGCCCGGTCTAAGGTAGAACGCAAGTGGTTGTCAGTCACACGTTCATAGGTGAGAATGATGATGAGTGTCACGGATCATCACATTCATCATGTTGAAGTGCAACGAATATCTTAGAATAAAAACAAGTGGAATTGAATAGAAAATAGTAGTAATTGCATTGAAACTTAAGGTACAGCAGAGCTCCACACCCTTAATCTATGGTGTGTAGAAACTCCACCGTTGAAAATACATAAGTGATGAAGGTTCAGGCATGGCCGAATGGCCAGCCCCCAAACATGGTCAAAAGATCAAAAATACAATCCCAGACGTCTAATACACTAGTAAAAAGTTCTATTTATACTAAACTAGCTACTAGGGTTTACAGAAGTAATTAATTGATGCATAAATCCACTTCCAGGGCCCACTTGGTGTATGTTTGGGCTGAGCTTGATCTTTACACGAGCTAAGGCTTATTTTGGAGTTGAACGGCAAGTTGTAACGTGTTTTGGGTGTTCAACTCTGGTTCGTGACGTGTTTCTGGCGTTTGACTCCAGAATGCAGCATGGAACTGGCGTTGAGCGCCAATTTACGTCGTATAATTACGAATAAAGTATGAAGTATTATATATTTCTGGAAAGCTCTAGATGTCTACTTTCCAACGCCATTGAGAGCGCGCCATTTGGAGTTTAGTAGCTCTAGAAAATCCATTTCGAGTGCAGGGAGGTCAGAATCCAACAGCATCAGCAGTCTTTTGTCAGCCTTCTTATCAGAGTTTTGCTCAGGTCCCTCAATTTCAGCCAGAAAATACCTGAAATCACAGAAAAACACACAAACTCATAGTTAAATCCAGAAATGTGAATTTAGCATAAAAACTAATGAAAACATCCCTAAAAGTAACTAGATCATACTAAAAACTACCTAAAAATAATGCCAAAAAGCGTATAAATTATCCGCTCATTACAACACCAGATTTAAATTGTTGCTTGTCCCCAAGCAACTGAAGATTAATTAGCACAACTTGAAAATGGCTTAATACAGACAGATTTACAGACAGATTTGGTATATATTACAGACGGATTTTTGGTTACCGATGAAATTACCGACGAATTTTGTCCCTCTGTAAAAGCCTCGTCGGAAATTATTTACCGACGGATTTTTTTTCGTCGAAAAATTACCGACAAATTTTTACCAGTTACCGAAAGATTTTCCCTCTGTAAATTCTCCATTCATTTCCCGAAGCTGACGAACTTTCCGACGGAATTTTCGTCTGTAATTACAGGCGAATTTTCTGATGGATTTTTTCGTCTATAATTACAGGCATATTTTTCGACGGATTTTTCCTCTGTAATGATAGACGAATTTTCCGACGAATTTTCCGTCTGTAATTACAGACGAATTTTCTAACGGATTTTTTCGTCTGTAATTACAGACGAATTTTCCAACAGATTTTCCGTCTGTAATTTAACCTTGGAAAATCATCTCAGACTCTTATTACAGACAGAAAATCCGTCTGTAATCTGTCAGTAAACTAAAATAGATTTTTTTATTTTTTCAATTACAAAATAAACTTATTTTCATACAAAATAAATATAAATTTAATACAAATTTTTATCTAATTTGTATTTGAATATTTATAATATTCCAAAAAATAAACAAATTCATCGTATTATAAAATTAAAAGAAAATTATTATAAACAAGCAAGTCAATATAATTTAAAACATAAAAAATGCATAAAAAATATCTTTACATGTGTTACAAATTAGTGACGGTTTTATGCTTTAAAAACCGTCACAAACAATTTAGCGACACTCCTTACCAACGGTGGTCCAAAACCGTCACTATGTCAGCTGGCGACGCTCAAATCTGCGACGCTTTTTTTAACTGTCGCAAAACTATTTAGTGACAGTTAAAACCGTCACCAAACATTAAAAAAAAAAACGTCGCCAAAATGCTATTTTGTTGTAGTGTTCCTTATGGTGCTTTGTTTGACATGCCAGAGCCTTCAGCAGCAAAATAAAAAATAAGCATTGAGAAGAATTCTGCAAATGTTGCTCTAATTGCATCAGGCTGAGCAGCCTCTCCAGAAGACCCAATTGCAATTCTTTGGATTGTCATCAATTCACATGGGAACATCGAAGGATCCACATCCATTTCTGCTCAACTATGGCACAGAATGAGAAAAAAGATCATGTTAAGATATTAAGACCTTTCAATTATTTTCTCTTCAATTGTATACTGTGAATTTTCATTTACAAGATATTAAGACCAACCAAAAGTATAAATTCAGTGCTTCAAATTGGTTGTTGTGCCAGAGTTGGGTATATATCTTGTCGGATATTTATAGAAACTTTGTGCCAATACAAGTGAGATATCGCACTTACTAGATATACAGGCTTTTAGTTTATCTATAATGACTAATGCTGACAATGGCATTCATTCTAGATTAATATCAATAGGTTTTATCTTGATATTGTAATAATTTTATAAGTTGCATCATCGACAGCATGTGTTGCAATTTTTTTAAAATTAGATATATCCAATTAGGTGCCTTACATGTATGCTGCCTATATAGAAAAGCATAGATAATAGTGAACATAGTAATAATGCACAACAATAACAAACCTCCGTGCAAAATTGGAAAACTTGTACTTATTTCTTCTGTCCAATCCTATGAGCATGATCCTGAGCTTTAACTATTGGTTCTCCAATAGCATCTACTAATGCCTGGTTCTTGCTCACTTGCTCCATGGCCTTGCTGCAAATTTCACAGTTAATCAGTTTAGAAGCTGCTAAGGTGGGACATAATTTCAATTTAAAAATGTTTAGAAGTTAAACTCCTATCACGATTAATATAAGGTCCCACAAAATGTAATTCAAGAAAACTAACCTGTAAGAATATCAGGACCCGGGAATCATGCTCTTTTAATTTAGGAAGTAACTTATCCAATAGAACCATTTTACCTACAAAAGAAATTTTTAGAAACATTTGACAATGTCAAGTCATTAAATGATCAGTCTACAAAGAACTTTAATTTCACCTGATATTTGGAACCATTCATCAAAAGTTTCAGCAGAGCTAAAAATTTCAGGCAGAAGAAAATTGAGAAGGGTCCAGAGTTCATGAAGATTATTCTGCAATCAAAAAATAAGAAACCATAGTAAATATCCAACTTTGTTAGATGATGCATGTTACGAGAAAAAGTGAACTAGAATAAGAGTTTTAAAAGTTACACCAGTCTATGAACAGATAATGCTGCGGAGAGGTACGAAAAATAAACAAAAACAAAAAACAACAATGCTACCAAGTTAACCCAAATTATGAGTACAAATGCATTGAAAATAAGCTTCTCTTAGCAGGCAACAAATTTCTTGCAAGAATTTATATACAAGACCTAGTTAACTCAAGATAGATTAACTATACCGTTCTTTAATTTACACAAAGTTACATAACAAGAACAATAAATCATACACAGAATCCAAAGTCCATAAGACATGAAACAGAACCACCAGAAATCTGTAGTGTAAAGAATTAAATTGTCTTAGCATATCTATAACTGATTATTTTAGAAACCAGATATAATAAACTACAATTATCTCAAGGATGTACCTTGAGCACCAAATATGATCAGCGGCTTCAATAACTACACAAGGGCTAACTTGATACTCCCACTACAATGTTCATGGAAATGATACTGTGAAAAACCGAGTTCTTGTATTTATAACCTCTAAACCATAATTATATATCTGTCGGAGTTTGAGTATAAGCATAAGCACTTACACAACTAGGCTAATAAACCATTATTCTATTATTATATATTATGAAGCATAAGCACTTACACATTTTATCTTTTATTTTGCATTATGGGAGATCCTTATAGGAGAAGACAGGGACCCCAAAGTATACACTGCAACTCTTTCTCAATAGCCACTTTACCTACCAATTGAGCTACAAACTAGTGATTTAACAGTTTCAGTCCACGGTTTAGTTAATTTAACTCACAATTAGCTTTATCTTAATAGAAAAAATGAAATGCATTACATTAAAACTTTTTTTTATTTCATTAATAATTGAAACAGATTGCTCCAGTTCAATGCTTTGTTAATATAAAAGTTTTACACTATTATTATCAATCACATACTACTTCTATAAGACATCTGAGCAAAATGCAAAATCCACATCTGAGCAAAAGCATAAAATAAATGCTCATAAGCACTGGCTCATTTGCAAAAAAATGTAGTGATGTGATCACATTATCACGAGCCTCTCTTACAACTGACTGGAGCCTTTTCTTTTCCAGATTCCATACGCTTATGACACCTGATGAACCTCCAGAGGCTAGAATGGATTTCCCATCTAAGCCAGATAAAATAATCCACTAACAAAATCAACACAAAATACCAAAAGGCACTAAAAGCCTGAAGAATAGAGGCAGCTCCATATTTGATTTATTATACAAAATATCACACACTTACCAGTACAGAAAGATAAGGCAGTGACAGAACCTCGTGTAGAATGTGTAAATGTAACCAATTCTTTATCATAAAGAATGGTTAGGATATACATATGGATAAGTGAGCTTTATAAATTGAATCTTTAATTAACCTAAGCTCTCACCTAATATACATATATTCTATATACTTTTAAATTCATGCCTAGCTACCCATAATTCCCTTTTTCAACCCATACTCATGTTTCAACCTTGTATTTTAATTCTATCATATGTGCATTGATCTTTGAATTCTGAATTTAACATTGGGGTAATTTTGTCCCCTTATTTATTGAATATTTTTTTTGAATAAATAAAGCTTATCAATGCACATAGATTTTTCATTCTTATATTTTCACATGAGTGGGTATCCAAATTTCTTTTAAATTTTCATGACACATTCCCTTAACAACTTCTGTTCTCACAATTTCCCATACTTAACTAGCACACACAATTCTATCTTAAGCTAACCAAAGATTCAATTTGGGATATGCAATTGTTTTTCAGCTTAAGGTTAGTAATGTGGTGAAATATAGAACGAATGGGGTTTTAAAAGCTCAAAGTGGTTAACAAGGGTAATTGAAAAGGGTAGACTTGATTTGGATAAGTGAGTTTAAACAAATAATGGCCTCAATCATGTGCAAGCATGTAAATATAATAAATATTGGACATATAAGATAAAACAAATATAGATTACAATCATAGAGAAGTAAACACACAAGAATAAAATAATTATGGTTAAATAGTGTAACCATACATAAAGGCTCAAATCTTTCACAAGTTGTGTGTTCTTTGGCTCAAACATCATGTTCCAAATACAACTCAAGCAGATTTATCATAAAAACTTTGAAAAAAATTAGTGACATTTTGTTCCAAAGATAGTTTTTTTAAAAGAAACTTATTGTCTTTTCAATCAAGTAGAACATGCATGCAACTATCCTAACCTATGCAATTTATTCTATTCTATAAAAGAAAGAAAAAAATCTAACAAAAATATCCTAATTATTGGTGTCAGATAAGAGAATTTACCTCCGGAAGTCAGGTACTAACCGACCTCCCCACACTTAAGGCTTTGCACCGTCCTCGGTGCCATCTATCAGGAACAGGGGTGGGATGGTGGCAGTATTTCCACAATCGGGACCAGTATGGCTCCCGGTGCAGGAAAAGAAGTGGAGTCTGGGGTGTCTGAGTCTCTGAAGCGTCCCTTGAGTAGCTCTTTGAGGTGTTTGAATCGGCGCTCGTTACGGCGCTCTCTCATCTTTGCTTTTTGTTCATGCCGATCCAACTTTTCAAGTATCTGCTGGAGCACTTTCTCGGTGGTAGATGCTTGTGGTGTTGAAGAAGGAATATCTTCAACCGGCTCAGTAGGCTGGCTTGTAGTAGCTGCTGAAAGTCTGAGGTATTTCCCATTAGGGATATATTGATCATCCCGTGGAAGCATGACTTTGGTGTCCCCAGCTCTGCAGGAGACTCCAGCTACGGAGACAAGATTTGAGACCAAGGCGGGGAAAGGTAAGTTGCCCGCGATTTGTACATGCTCCATAGCATGCCGGATGTGTCTTGAGAGATTCAGAGGTTGCTCTGTAAGGATGCACCATAGTAGAACAGCCATGTCCGCAATGAAGGAGGACTCATGAGTGCTTGGAAAGACGTAATGGGACATGATCTGTGCCCATACGCGAGCCTCCAAGGTAAGTGCGAAAGCCAAGATTCTCTTAGGGCGGTTGCAGTGGTATCCGTAGATCCAACGGCTGCCAGGTAAAGTAATGACTCTGAGAACGGAGTCCCAGTCAAATTGGTATCTCTGGCGTTGAAGGGTGGCTTCCTGAAAAGCGTCCATTCCTTCTGGAATAGGGGAAAGACTCAGAACTTGCTGAATGGCCTCTTCTGTAATGGGGACTTGCTTT
>NC_029781.3:35954337-35959996 GCF_000817695.3 Arachis duranensis
GCTCACAGTAGCGATTGGGAAATCGCGCAGTGTCCTTTGCTGGAAAGGCTTTCTCTTTGTCGTCAACCTTTATTATCCTCTAAACTCTTTTTGTTGAGGGCTTGACTGCGGTTGAAGAACGCTCTGCTACTAATGCTCTTTTAGTTCCTCTTCTTGCTGATGGTTTGGAAGTAGCTTTCTCTTGTCCTTTCTTGGTGGCCATCCTGAAAGAAGGGAAGAGAAAGAAAATTAAATTCATAGAGATAGAGCAAGGAAGATGGTATTGTAAGTGATAGTCAATGCACAATAAAGATAAATGGAATGAACACATGGTCCGGATTACATGTGAAAAGCTCATCAATGGAAATATAGCAAGTGCATGTAGGACAATGGAATGCAAGAGGTTTATTGGCATGCAGGCAAAGGCATGAGTAGCATATATCAAACATTCAATGTCCAAGTTAGGTTACCATTTGTAACAAACTAACGATCACAGTTGTATTGACAATTAAATTTAAATAATAAAATATGAAAGGGAATTTGTGAAAAGCAAGCATTGCAGAGTAGAGTAAAGTAATATAGAAAAGTGCATAGTGCTATATGGGCTTTTTCACAAATACATGGCATGCATGGTAAACAAGATATAAAAAGTATGAAATTGAACATGCAAGCAATCCCTTAAATAGGAGAAAAATAATTGTCAAACAATTTGCAATAATCCACAAGCATATAATGAGGAATGATGACTCAAAAGGTTTCTAACACCATGTAAAAGAAGAAGGAAAAATAAAGATGTGAAAAGAAAAAGAAAATAAAAAGAAAATAACAATATATATACATACTATAATAAGAATGATAGAAAAGAGAAGAAGGAAGAAGAAGGTAAAACCTTGTTAATGGTGGTGAGAGAGAAAGAAAGTGAAAGGTGAGGTAGAAGGGGAAAGGGAGAAAGAAGAAAGAAGGGGGAAAAAGAAAAAGTAGGGTTTGGAGAAGAGAAAGATAAGATAATTTGGCTTATTGGGTTGAGCTGTGCGGCGCATGCGACGCGGCCTCGGAAGGCACGCGTTCGCGTGGATGCGCGTCATGAAGGGGGGCAATCGCTCGGTCACGCGGTTGCGTGACCTACATTGTGCTGCTGGCGCGAGTGCAGCCTCGCTCCAGCACAACTCTCTGTTCAATATAATTCAATTGCCAAATTAAGGTGACGCGATCGCGTGGGTCATGCGATCGCGTGAGTGTGCATCAGAAATTAATTGATGCGGTCGCGTGACCAGGATTGTGCTTCCAGCACCAATCCAGCAGCACTCTCGCACAATATAGCATTGTGCACCCTTTTACGTCGAAAATGCAGGGCACATGGCCGCGTGGAGTACGCGGTCGCGTGGGAGGCCATGATTTCCATGCGACGCGGTCGCGTGGAGTAAATTGTGCCTTTGGCACGACTCCAGCGCTGCTCCTGCGTAACTTTCTGTTCATTTTTATTTTTCTTTACTCCCCCTGCCACGCGGATGCGTCGCTTGTGCGATCGCGTCGTGCGGCGAAATTTTTTTTTAAGAAATATAAAGACATGTAATTGAAAGAGCACGAAAGCACTAACAAAGAGAATAGTTATTTAAAGAAGAAAAACTAAAAGTGAAGAAAAGAACGATCATACCGCGGTGGGTTGTCTCCCACCAAGCACTTTGATTTAACGTCCGTAAGTTGGACGCTCCACTAGCTCAATCTGTTGCTATGTAGGGATCTTCCAGGCAGAAGATCTCAACCTCCTTGCTCTTTTGCACCTTCTCACCATGGTATAGCTTTAGAGGTGTCCATTGACCTTAATATGTTCAGAACTTGAAGGATGGCTTAGGTGATAAACTCCGTACGGTTCAGCCTTCTCTATTCTGTATGGACCTTCCCATTTTGATCTCAACTTGCCGGGCATGAGCCTCAGTCGAGATTTGTAAAGGAGAAGAAAATCTCCAGGTTGGAACTCTCTCTTCTTGATGTTTTGATCATGCACAGCTTTCATCTTTTCCTTGTATATTCTAGAGTTCTCATAAGCTTCTAGGCGAAGGTTCTCCAGTTCCTGCAGTTGTAACTTTTTTTCAGCTCTAGCATTCTCAATCCCCATGTTGCACTTTTTAACTGCCCAGAAGGCTTTGTGTTCGATTTCAACTGGGAGATGACAAGCTTTTCCATAAACTAAGCGGAAGGGACTCATCCCAATGGGTGTCTTGTATGCTGTTCTATATGCCCACAGTGCATCTTATAGTCTGGTGCTCCAATCTTTTCTGTGAGACTTTACTATCTTTTGCAAGATACGTTTAATTTCTCTGTTTGACACCTCGGCTTGCCCATTAGTTTGGGGATCGTAAGCTGTTGCAACTTTATGGATTATCCCATGCTTCTTCATCAATCCTGTTAGTCTCCTGTTACAAAAATGGGTGCCTTGATCGCTTACGATCGCTCGTGGTGATCCAAAGCGGCATATAATATGGTTTCTCACAAAGGAAACAACAGTGTTAGCATCATCAGTGCGGGTAGGAATTGCTTCCACCCATTTGGAAACATAATCTACATCTAACAATATATAAAAATATCTTCTAGAATTTGGAAATGGACCCATGAAGTCAATGCCCCAAACATCAAAAAGTTTCACAGAAAAGCATATATTGTTGAGGCATCTCATCCCTCTTGGATATGTTACCAAATTTCTGGCATGGGTGACAAGATTTACAAAACTCAGCAGCATCTCTAAAAAGAGTAGGCCACCAGAATCCACAATCTAAGATCTTTCTAGCTGTTCGTTGAGGGCCAAAATGTCCTCCACTCTCAGATGAGTGACATGCCTCTAAAATGGACTGGAATTCTGATTGAGGTACACAACGTCTAATTATCTGGTCAGCACCACATCTCCATAAATATGGGTACTTTAGAGCTGCATGGTCCGAGTACACTACTACTCTAGTACCAAGTAAATAAGCCCGGAATTTATCCAGAGCAAAAACAATAGCAAGTAGCTCTTTCTCAGTAGTGGTATAATTGGACTGGGCAGTGTCTAAAGTCTTAGACGCATAGGCAATAACAAAATGATTTTTACCTTCACGCTGAGCCAGTGCTGCTCCTACTGCATGGTTGGAAGCATCACACATGATTTCAAATGGCTGGCTCCAATCGGGTCCTCTCACAATTAGAGCTTGAGTTAGAACAGTCTTTAGCTTATCAAATGCTTGTTTGCAATCCTCACTGAACTCGAACTTAATATTCTTTTGTAGTAATCTGGATAAGGGAAGTGCCACCTTACTAAAGTCCTTAATAAATCTCCTGTAGAAATCTGCATGGCCAAGGAACGAACGGACTTCCCTCACAGAAGTGGGGTAAGGTAAACTAGAAATAACATTCACCTTTGCTGAGTCTATAGAAATGTCATTATTAGATACCACATGTCCCAATACAATCCCTTGCTTTACCATAAAGTGGCATTTTTCGAAATTCAATACAAGGTTTGTATTAATACATCTATCTAATACTCTAGATAATCCATCTAAGCAAAGGTTAAAAGAATCACCATAAACGCTAAAATCGTCCATAAAAACTTCCATACAGTTCTCAATAAGATCAGAGAAAAGACTCATCATGCACCTTTGGAAAGTAGCTGGTGCATTGCACAAGCCAAAGGGCATTCTTTTATAAGCATAGGTTCCAAAAGGACATGTAAAAGTAGTCTTTTCCTGATCCTCATGAGCTATATGAATCTGGAAATAACCTGTGTAACCATCTAAAAAGCAATAATGTGATTTACCAGACAGGCGATCCAGCATTTGATCAATGAATGGAAGTGGATAGTGATCCTTACGAGTAGGTTGGTTGAGACGTCTGTAATCAATGCAGACTCTCCAAGCATTCTGAACTCTAGTTGCTATGAGCTCTCCATGCTCATTTTTCACTGTAGTGACTCCGGACTTCTTGGGCACCACTTGCACTGGGCTTACCCATTCACTGTCTGAAATGGGATATATGATACCAGCCTCCAATAGTCTGGTCACTTCCTTTTTGACAACTTCCAAGATGGTAGGATTCAATCTTCTTTGTGGTTGACGGACAGGTCTTGCTCCCTCTTCTAAAAATATTATGTGCTCGCATATTTGAGGGTTGATTCCTACTATGTCTACCAAAATCCACCCTATTGCCTTCTTATGCTTCCTCAACACATCAAGTAGCTGTTCTTCTTGTTGAGAAGTCAGTTCTCTTGCAATAATAACTGGAAGCTTCTGCTCATCCTCAAGGTAAGCATATTTGAGATGTGGAGGGAGAGGTTTCAATTCTAACTTTTGATCGTGGACAATCTCTGGGTTATCTGGGGCTTGTGAAAATGGAGAAGTGTTCTCATTGTCAGTTAAGAAGGTCCCCATACTTGGACCTTGTCCAGTGTGCCTCTCTTCAAACTCTTCCTTTTGAACTTCAGCCACACTTTCGTCTATGACATCACACTGGAAGATAGAACGATCTTCTGGGGGGTTGTTAATGACTCCATTCAGATTGAAGATTACTATGCGGCCATCTATTTCAAAGGAGTATGTCCCTGAAAAAGCATCCAATTTGAATTTTGATGTCTTCAGGAATGGTCTTCCAAGTAGGATTGATGATGGCTTATCTGAATCATTATGGGGCATCTCCAAGATATAAAAATCAGTGGGAAATGTGAGCCTTTTAATGTTCACCAAAACATCTTCAGCAACTCCAGCAACTGTAATAATGCTTTTATCTGCTAACACAAAACGAGCTGCTGACCTTTTTAAGGGAGGGAGCCTTAAAACATCATATATAGAGAAAGGCATTATACTGACACATGCTCCTAAATCACACATGCAATCATAAATTACTACACCACCAATAGTACAACTAACTATGCAAGGACCTGGATCACTACATTTTTCAGGTAATCATCCCATTAAAGCAGATATAGAACTACCTAAAGGAATAGTTTCTAATTCAATAATTTTATCTTTATGGATACATAAGTCTTTTAGAAACTTTGCATATTTAGGTACCTGCTGAATAACATCAAAAAGGGGAACAGTTACCTCAACCTTTTTGAATATCTCTACCATTTTAGGATCAGGTTCCAGCTGCTTCCTAGTCTTCCTTGCAAGTTGTGGAAATGGAATGGGAGCAGTGTTTTCTATGGTGCCTGCACCTTTTTGTGCCTCTTCCTGTGGTTGAGCTATCTCTTCTTCGGCTATGTCCTGTATATCCTCTTCCTCTTCAACATCTTCGATTTCTACCACCTCTTCAGCTGAGGCGTATTCTGGTGAGCTTGGTTCCTCCTGATTCCTCTCCTGCAGTGTGGTTCCGGACCTCAGGGTGATGGAATTAATTCCTCCCATTGGATTAGGTAATGGTTGAGAGGGGATTCCAGTGGTGCTTGAAGGTTGGTTACTGGAATTTTGTGCTGAACCAAGTTGTGTCATAAAAGCTTGTAGAGTAGAGGTGAAACCATTCAGACTGGTGTTAATACTGTTCACGATGGTATTTTCCATGGCCAGTTGTCTTTTCTCAAAAGCTTGTAATAATTCTTCATTAGAAAATATAGAAGAATGAGTAAATTGAGAGGTTTGCTGCTGATTGTTCGGTGGTCCTTGGTTTTGCCTCAGGTGAGGTGCTCGGTATGGTTGATTTTGCTGCCTGTTGTTGC
>NC_029781.3:35960259-35968114 GCF_000817695.3 Arachis duranensis
AAATTCCGCAAATTCTTTGTGGAACTAGTTGTTGGTTTTGCTGCGGTTGAGTTTGCTGAGCTTGTTGATTTAACTGCATTTGCTTTAGCAGGTTGGTCATTTCACAGATGCTTCGATTTAGAGCAGCAGTCTCTATGCCAGAAGATACTTCTGCAACGGCCCTTGAACGACCTTGCTTCTGTCTGTGGTTCTGAGTAGATTCAGCTAAATCACTGATCAATTGCCAAGTTTCATCAGTGGTCTTGTACTTCTTCATAGACCCATTGCTGGCACTTTCCAATGTGGTCTTATCTTGGGGTCTCATACCTTGTGTGACATAGCTGAGTAGCACGATCTTGTCAATCATGTGGTGGGGGCATGCTTCCAGAAAATTATTGAAGCGCTCCCAGTATTCAAAGAGAGTCTCATTGTCATCCTGAATAATTGTAGAGATATCCTTCCTCAGTTTATCAGTAACTTCAGATGGGAAGAATTTCTCCAGGAACTCCTTTCTGAGTGTATCCCAGTTGGATACGTTTGCTAGAGGTTGAGTGTAGTACCACTCTCTTGCTTTTTCCTCAAGAGAGAACGGAAAAGCTTTCAGCAGAATTGAAGTTTCATCAGCGCCATCACGCCTGACAGTAGAACAGGCTGCCTGGAAATCTCTCAAGTGCTTGATAGGCTCTTGAGCAGGTAGGCCATGAAACTTCGGCATCAAATTTAGCAGTGCGGTCTTTATTTCAAAATCCGTAGCTACCGCTGGATGATGCGCTTGAAATGGTTGCAGTGTAAAATCAGGAGCTCTTTCCTCCTGAATGGTAATTCTTCTAGCTGCCATGTTTTTTGCACGTAAAACAACTGAATCAGTAGAAGGGGGGCTGGTTTCTTCCTCAGATTCACTTTCAGATCCGCCCTCAGAGCGGACTAACCTACGCTGTTCTCGCCTTATTCGTGAAATTGTTCTTTCAATTTCAGGATCGAATATTAGCAAGCACGGATCAGGAAGTGAACATTGTAATCGCTATAATCCAAAATCAAACTTGAAGTATAAAATGCTATGAACCGTAATTAAGAACCCTAAGAGAGAAAACCTAAAACTATACTACACTACTCCTACTATGTGTTTTTCGTTTTCTAAGATGGCTTCGTTTGTTATGTCTTGTTGCTCCTTCATATAGCCTTTCATGTCAGCCTCTAAGCCTTCAAAAATGGGCCAAGAATGTCCCAAAATTGCGAGTGACGTGCATTTTTAATCCTTGCATTAATTAATCATAAAAATATCTGAATGACAAAATTGAACATAACAAAGAACATGGAAGAATAAAACCAAGTTAAGAGAACAAACTAGAGTGATGAAATCTTGATGAGGAAAATAACTCTTCGCAATGTTCCAATGCTAAGATCAATTGAAAATTAAAATTCTTAAAACTAGAGAGAAAAAAAAAACCTCAGAGAGTCAAAAACTAGATCTAAACTACTTAATGAATGTTTTCTCTATTGTTTCTGCATATTCTCTGACTCTGGTCTACTGTTTCGGGCCGAAAACTGGGCCGAAATAGGGTCCAAAATCGCTGGTTTCAGATTCTGCAGTTTATGCAGATCGCGCATGTCATGCGATCGCGTCGTCCATGCGGACGCGTCGCTGGCGCTTTTCGTCTTCACGCGTTCGCATCGTCCACGCTACCGCGTTGCTTGTGCTTTCCAATCCGCGCGGCCGTGCAAGCCATGCGGCCGCGTCACTGCGATTTGCGCTCCTTCGCGCAGTCGCGTGAGCCATGCGACCGCGTCACTTTTCGCTGGTTATCTCCTCAAACTCTTGTGTTCCTTCCATTTTTGCTAGCTTCCTCTCCAATCTCCGTCTCATTCATGCCCTATAAAGCCTGAAATGCTTGACACACAGATTACGGCATCGAATGGAATAAAGGAGAATTAAAATTAAATAATTCAAGTCTCTGGGAAGCAATTTTCAAACATGTAATAAATTCAGGAAGGAAATCTAAATGCATGCTAAATTGACGAATAAGTGGGTAAGGATCACGATAAAGCCACACAATTAAACACAATATAAACTATCAAATAGTGGTTTATCAATGGGACAACCGAAGATGGGAGGAGCCACAGAGATTTGATCAACCCTCTTGGCAACAACCTCCACCAGCACACTATGACCAAGAGCCATTCCAAGAAGCATATCAAGATGATGGCTATGGTGAACACTTTTTTGATTATCAACAACCACCACCATACGCCTATGAACCCCCTCCTCAACATAATTTTGAACCACCATACTCACAAGCTCCTTTCACAACTTCGCACAACTAACCAGCAAGTGCACTGGGTCGTCAAAGTAATACCTTACGTGAGTAAGGGTCGATCCCACAGAGATTGTTGGTATGAAGCAAGCTATGGTCATCTTGTAAATCCCAGTCAGGCGGATTTAACTAATTTAAGAGATTATTTATTTTTCGAATAATAATGATAAATAAATAGAAAATAGTTACTCATATAATTCAATGGTGGGAATTTCAGATAGGTGCATGGAGATGCTGTGTTCCTTCTGAATCTCTGCTTTCCTACTGCTTTTATCTAATCTTTGTCATTCCTTTCTATGGCAAGCTGTATGTAGGGCATCACCGTTGTCAATGGCTACATCCCATCCTCTCAGTGAAAATGGTCCAAATGCTCTGTCACAGCACGGCTAATCATCTGCCGGTTCTCGATCATGTCGGAATATAATCCCTTGATTCTTTTGCGTTTGTCATCACGCCAACAATCGCGAGTTTGAAGCTCGTCACAGTCATTCAATTCTGGAATCCTACTCGGAATACCACAGACAAGGTTAGACTTTCCGGATTCCCATGAATGCCGCCATCAATTCTAGCTTATAACACGAAGATTCTGATTAAGGAATCCAAGAGATATGCGCCCGGTCTAAGGTAGAACGGAAGTGGTTGTCAGTCACGCGTTCATAGGTGAGAATGATGATGAGTGTCATGGATCATCACATTCATCATGTTGAAGTGCAACGAATATCTTAGAATAAAAACAAGTGGAATTGAATAGAAAATAGTAGTAATTGCATTGAAGCTTAAGGTACAGCAGAGCTCCACACCCTTAATCTATGGTGTGTAGAAACTCCACCGTTGAAAATACACAAGTGATGAAGGTTCAGGAATGGCCGAATGGCCAGCCCCCAAACCTGGTCAAAAGATCAAAAATACAATCCCAGACGTCTAATACACTAGTAAAAAGTTCTATTTATACTAAACTAGCTACTAGGGTTTACAGAAGTAATTAATTGATGCATAAATCCACTTCCGGAGCCCACTTGGTGTATGTTTGGGCTGAGCTTGATCTTTACACGAGCTAAGGATTATTTTGGAGTTGAACGGCAAGTTGTAACGTGTTTTGGGCGTTCAACTCTGGTTCGTGACGTGTTTCTGGCGTTTGACTCCAGAATGCAGCATGGAACTGGCGTTAAGCGCCAGTTTACGTCGTATAATTACGAATAAAGTATGGAGTATTATATATTTCTGGAAAGCTCTAGATGTCTACTTTCCAACGCCATTGAGAGCACGCCATTTGGAGTTCAGTAGCTTTAGAAAATCCATTTCGAGTGCAGGGAGGTTAGAATCCAACAGCATCAGCAGTCCTTTGTCAGCCTTCTTATTAGAGTTTTGCTCAGGTCCCTCAATTTCAGCCAGAAAATACCTGAAATCACAGAAAAACACAAAAACTCATAGTTAGATCCAGAAATGTGAATTTAGCTTAAAAACTAATGAAAACATCCTTAAAAGTAAGTAGATCATACTAAAAACTACCTAAAAATAATGTCAAAAAGCGTATAAATTATCCGCTCATCACAACACCAGACTTAAATTGTTGCTTGTCCCCAAGCAACTGAAGATTAATTAGCACAACTAGAAAATGGCTTAATACAGACAGATTTACAGACAGATTTGGTATATATTATAGACGGATTTTTGGTTACCGATGAAATTACCGACGAATTTTGTCCCTCTGTAAAAGCCTCGTCGGAAATTATTTACCGACGGATTTTTTTTCGTCGGAAAATTACCGACGGATTTTCCCTCTGTAAATTCTCCATTCATTTCCCGAAGCCGACGAACTTTTCAACGGATTTTTCGTCTGTAATTACAGGCGAATTTTCCGACGGATTTTTTCGTCTATAATTACAGGCATATTTTTCGACGGATTTTTCCTCTGTAATGACAGACGAATTTTCCGATGGATTTTCCGTCTGTAATTACAGACGAATTTTCTAACGGATTTTTCCGTCTGTAATTACAGACGAATTTTTCAACAGATTTTTCGTTTGTAATTTAACCTTGAAAAATCATCTCAGACTCTTATTACAGACAGAAAATCCGTCTGTAATCTGTCAGTAAACTAAAATAGATTTTTTTTATTTTTTCAATTACAAAATAAACTTATTTTCATACAAAATAAATATAAATTTAATACAAATTTTTATCTAATTTGTATTTGAATATTTATAATATTACAAAAAATAAACAAATTCATCGTATTATAAAATTAAAAGAAAATTATTATAAACAAGCAAGTCAATATAATTCAAAACATAAACAATGTCTATTATCAACTATAATCCTCAGTATATTGTTCAACCATACTAAATTTTACACAATTTTACATATATTACAGAAAGATTAACTAAATTTTTTCTTAAAAAATGGACATGTATCAGCATCCATCAACCATATGTGCATGAATTCTTCTTGAACCTGATAGGTTTGATTTAGAAGAGTTGATCACCAAAGGAAAAGTAATTTCCTTATGGTGCTTTGTTTGACATGCCAGAGCCTTCAGCAGCAAAATAAAAAATAAGCACTGAGAAGAATTCTGCAAATGTTGCTCTAATTGCATCAGGCTGATCAGCCTCTCCAGGAGACCCAATTGCAATTCTTTGGATTGTCATCAATTCACGTGGGAACATCGAAGGATCCACATCCATTTCTGCTCAACTGTGGCACAGAATGAGAAAAAAAGATAATGTTAAGATATTAAGACCTTTCAATTATTTTCTCTTCAATTGTATACTGTGGATTTTCATTGTACAACATATTAAGACCAACCAAAAGTATAAATTCAGTGCTTCAAATTGGTTGTTGTGCCAGAGTTGGGTATATATCTTGTCGGATGTTTATAGAAACTTTGTGCCAATACAAGTGAGATGTCACACTTACTAGATATACAGGCTTTTAGTTTATCTATAATGACTAATGCTGACAATGGCATTCATTCTAGATTAATATCAATAGGTTTTATCTTGATATTGTAATAATTTTATAAGTTGCATCATCGACAGCATGTGTTGCAATTTTTTTAAAAATAGATATATCCAGTTAGGTGCCTTACATGTATGCTGCCTATATAGAAAAGCATAGATAATAGTGAACATAGTAATAATGCACAACAATTACAAACCTCCGTGCAAAATTGGAAAACTTGTACTTATTTCTTCTGTCCAATCCTATGAGCACGATCCTGAGCTTTAACTATTGGTTCTCCAATAGCATCTACTAATGCCTGGTTCTTGCTCACTTGCTCCATGGCCTTGCTGCAAATTTCACAGTTAATCAGTTTAGAAGCTGCTAAGGTGGGACAGAATTTCAATTTAAAAATGTTAAGAAGTTAAACTCCTATCACGATTAATATAAGGTCCCACAAAATGTAATTCAAGAAAACTAACCTGTAAGAATATCAGGACCCGGGAATCACGCTCTTTTAACTTAGGAAGTAACTTATCCAATAGAACCATTTTACCTACAAAAGAAATTTTTAGAAACATTTGACAATGTCAAGTCATTAAATGATCAGTCTACAAAGAACTTCAATTTCACATGATATTTGGAACCATTCATCAAAAGTTTCAGCAGAGCTAAAAAATTCAGGCAGAAGAAAATTGAGAAGGGTCCAGAGTTCATGAAGATTATTCTGCAATCAAAAAATAAGAAACCACAGTAAATATCCAACTTTGTTAGATGATGCATGTTACGAGAAAAAGTGAACTAGAATAAGAGTTTTAAAAGTTACACCAGTCTATGAACAGATAATGCTGCAGGGAGGTACAAAAAATAAACAAAAACACAAAACAGCAGTGCTACCAAGTTAACCCAAATTATGAGTACAAATGCATTGAAAATAAGCTTCTCTTAGCAAGCAACAAATTTCTTGCCAGAATTTATATACAAGACCTAGTTAACTAAAGTTAGATTAACTATACCGTTCTTTAATTTACACAAAGTTACATAACAAGAACAATAAATCATACACAGAATCCAAAGTCCATAAGACATGAAACATAACCAGAACCAGAAATCTGTAGTGTAAAGAATTAAATTGTCTTAGCATATCTATAACTGATTATTTTAGAAGCCAGATATAATAAACTACAATTATCTCATGGATGTACCTTGAGCACCAAATATGATCAGCGGCTTCAATAACTACACAAGGGCCAACTTGATACTCCCACTACAATGTTCATGGAAATGATACTGTGAAAAACCGAGTTCTTGTATTTATAACCTCTAAACCATAATTATATATCTGTCGGAGTTTGAGTATAAGCATAAGCACTTACACAACTAGGCCAATAAACCATTATTCTATTATTATATATTATGAAGCATAAGCACTTACACATTTTATCTTTTATTTTGCATTATAGGAGATCCTTATAGGAGAAGACAGGGACCCCAAAGTATACACTGCAACTCTTTCTCAATAGCCACTTTAACTACCAATTGAGCTACAAACTAGTGATTTAACAGTTTCGGTCCACGGTTTAGTTAATTTAACTCACAATTAGCTTCATCTTAATAGAAAAAATGAAATGCATTACATTAAAACTTTTTTTTATTTCATTAATAATTGAAACAGATTGCTCCAGTTCAATGCTTTGTTAATATAAAAGTTTTATACTATTATTATCAATCACATACTACTTCTATAAGACATCTGAGCAAAATGAAAAATCCACATCTGAGCAAAAGCATAAAATAAATGCTCATAAGCACTGGCTCATTTGCAAAAAGATGTAGTGATGTGATTACACTATCACGAGCCTCTCTTACAACTGACTGGAGCCTTTTCTTTTCCAGATTCCATACGCTTATGACACCTGATGAACCTCCAGAGGCTAGAATGGGTTTCTAGTGGGCGAAATTGTGATTCAATTGTTATTCCATTTTGTAAAATTCATTGCTTTTCATTCCCTGGTAATGGTGCTAAAAACATGATGCCAATACCATAGTTCACAACTCCGTTCAACTTAACCAGCAAGTGTACTGGGTCATCCAAGTAATACCTTATGTGAGTAAGGGTCGATCCCACAGAGATTGTTGGTATGAAGCAAGCTATGGTTACCTTGTAAATCTCAGTTAGGCAGATTAAATAGTTTTGGGTTTCGAAAATTAGTAAATAAATAGAAAATAAAAGGGATAGAAATACTTATGTAAATTAATAGTGGGAATTTCAGATAAGTGTATGGAGATGCTATGCTCCTCTTGAATCTCTACTTTCCTATTATAGTCATCCAATCCATCCTACTCCTTTCCATGGCAAGCTGTATGTAGGGCATCACCGTTGTCAATGGTTACATCCCATCCTCTCAGTGAAAACGTTCCTATGCTCTGTCACAGCACGGCTAATCATCTGTCGGTTCTCAATCATGTCAGAATAGAATCCAGTGATTCTTTTGCATCTGTCACTACGCCCAACAATCGCGAGTTTGAAGCTCGTCACAGTCATTCAATCCCAGAATCCTACTCGGAATACCACAGACAAGGTTTAGACTTTCCGGATCCTCATGAATGCCGCCATCTATCTA
>NC_029781.3:35969765-35977721 GCF_000817695.3 Arachis duranensis
CTTAATTGGAAATAAAATCAAAATAGATATACTAATTACTACTACTATATATCTCCTAAGGTAAATTTCCATAATAACACTATCACAGAGTAGATGTTCCTCTAGTCTGTGGGGTGTTTTTCAAGGATTAATTTTTGGCGCTTCAGCTCCCTTAGATCATGCCCTTGCTCTTCCTGTTCCTTAAGCAGTTTGCAAAGCATGCTACTTTGATTGCTTTGTTCTTCCCTTATTTGGTCCATAGCTTCTTGCAATTTGGAAATAGAAGCCTCAAGATGTTCCCAATATTCGAATTGAGGCAGTTCTGGGAGGGCTTCCTGTGCTCTCCTCTTGGCTGAATCATCTTGTTGCTGTTGTCTGACCATTGATATTCCAGTGATTGGCCTCTCAACTGGGATATACTCTGTTATTCCCATCTTCACTCCGGCATCTTTGCAGAGCATAGAAATTAAGCTTGGATAGGCTAATCTGGCGTCCTTGGAATTCCTGTTTGCTATTTTGTATAGCTCACATGATATCAGTTGATGGACTTCTACTTCTTTTCCCAACATGATGCAGTGAATCATTATTGCTCTTTTAACAGTAACTTCAGAACGGTTGCTGGTAGGCAATATAGAACGCCCTATGAAATCTAGCCAACCTCTGGCTACTGGTTTTAGATCTTCTCTTTTGAGTTGATTTGGGATGCCAGTCGTGCTGGTGGTCCTCCACGCTTCAGGGATGCATATATCCTCTAGAATCTTCTCCAGACCTTTATTTATCCTCATCATTCTCCTATTAAAGGAGTCTGGGTCATCTTTCAGTTGGGGAAGCTTAAATATCTCCCTGATCTTGTCAGGATGGGTATGAACAATCTTTCCTCTGACTAAGGTTCGATGGTCATAGAGAGCAGCTCCAATTATTCTTTGCCGGTCTGTCTGCCATAGATTAGCATAGAACTCCTGAACCATGTTCCTTCCCACTTTCGTTTCAGGATTAGCCAGAATTTCCCAGTTCCTGTTTCGAGTTTGCTCTTGGATCTCCGGATATTCATCTTCTTTCAGATCAAATTTGACTTCCGGGATCACTGATCTGTGACTCATTATTTTGTAGTAATGGTCTGAATGTTCTTTAGTTAAGAACTTCTCTTGATTCCAAAGTGGCTTTGGAGTGTTCTCTTTCTTGCCTCTTGGGGTGGGTTGTTTTCCTTTAGGAGCCATGATCTTTAGTGGGTATGTTTTTGTGATCACGGATAAACACACCAAACTTAGAGCTTTGCTTGTCCTCAAGCAAAAGAGGAGAAAGAAGAGGAAGAGGAGGAGAGCAAGTGTGGTAAAGAAGAGGGATAGGAGGAGAGCAAGTGTTTGATGGTGATGAGGAGAGGGGCACCGAATTCAATATATAGGGAGGGGGTGGGTAATTTTCGAAATTAGGAAAAAGATAAGATATAAGATATGATTTGTAAAAGATAGGTATGATAAGAAAAAGATATAGTTTAAAAAGAGAAAGATTTGAATAATAATTAAAAGATAGATCTGAATTTTTAATTTTGAAAAATATTTTAAAACGATAATTGAGTTTTGAAAACAAACTTAAAAGAGTTGGATTGGATTGGAAAACAATTTGTCTTTATGGATTAAGATATATTTGAAATTTTTGAAACATGGATTTTTAGAAATCAGGATTTTTAGAAAACTAATTTGATATGAGGGATGGCAATTTGAAGCATGTTTGTGTAAGAAATCATGAATTGAAACATAAAAATTTAGAAAAAATATAAAGAAAAACGAATTTTTACCTCCTCCCACCATCCTGGCGTTAAACGCCCAAACGATGCATGTTTTGGGCGTTTAACGCCCAAATGCTGCTTCTCCTGGGCGTTCAACGCCCAGCTGATGCTTCTTTCTGGCGTTGAACGCCAGGAAATCCTTCTTCACTGGGCGTTTTTCTAAACGCCCAGAATGCTAGCAGATTGGCGTTAAACGCCCAGAAGGTGCATCTTTCTGGCGTTTAACGCCCAGAAGATGCTCCTTTCTGGCGACAGCAGCATGTACTTGGCGTTCAACGCCAAGTTACGTCGTCAATTTCCGAATAAAGTATGGACTATTATATATTGCTGGAAAGCTCTGGATGTCTACTTTCCAACACTATTGAGAGCGTGCCATTTGGAGTTCTGTAGCTCCAGAAAATCCATTTCGAGTGCAGGGAGGTCAGATTCCAACAGCATCAGCAGTCCTTTTGTCAGCCTTTTTCAGAGTTTTGCTCAAGTCCCTCAATTTCAGCTAGAATTTACCTGAAATCATAGAAAAACACACAAACTCATAGTAAAGTCCAGAAATGTGAATTTAACATAAAAACTAATGAAAACATTCCTAAAAGTAGCTCAAACTTACTAAAAACTATCTAAAAACAATGCCAAAAAGCGTATAAATTATCCGCTCATCAGTTTCCCATCTAAGCCAGATAAAATAATCCACTAACAAAATCAACACAAAATACCAAAAGGCATTAAAAGCCTGAAGAATAGAGGCAGCTCCATATTTGATTTATTATGCAAAATATCACACACTTACCAGTATAGAAAGATAAGGCAGTGACAGAACCTCGTGTAGAATGTGTAAATGTAACCAATTCTTTATCATAACGAATGTTATGAACATGAATGCTTCCATCTGCACACCCAACTGCAACGTCATCTAGAGCAGGGGAGGAAACACAACAGGTGATCGGTGAATTCCATCCCTTAAACTCAAATATCTTTTTCTTTGTGCTAATGTTCCAAAGCTGCATAGGACCTTGCTCGCTCCCAACAAGAACCTATTGCATATTTCTCAATCATAAAGGAAGTCTTAACTCTAAATGTCACTTTCACTTAACTCCTTAATTAGCCCATGACTACAATTACAGCCCCAGTAAAGCCTATTGCCCTATTCATTCTCAACTGAAAATTAAAGCCTACAATGTCTATTAATCTTTGGAACAAGAAGAAAGACATGATTACCTTATTTAGGTAAGTATCTGGATGCATTATACAGCTGGGGCTAAAACTCTGATCAAGCAAAATGTGCCCAAATGGGGAAGGGTTCTGATCCATAATCCCTTAAATGCCCACAAGAAAATGTTGCCGCGAATATCACATTTTCTAGTCAGCTTTTGATGTTGAGTTCTCATTCCTATGAATTTATGGCCTCCCATTCTTGGCCATCTATGTACCTGAAAGTATAGTAACAAAATCATGATTAGTATAAATTGATAAACACATTCTAATAAGATAAAACCATAAACAAGCAAGTGTTTCTAAACAATCATACACTTCTGAGAGTTTGCTCTTCTGAGAGGCACAAACCCTTCTGAGAAGCACAAACAAGCAAGTGTTTCTAAACAAGCAAGTGCTTCTAAATATTAGAATAATAAATTTAAGAAAATAAAATTCTGCAAACATAAAACCTAAATAAACTCTATTTATTCTACTTTTAAATTTTCGCAAAGTGAAATTGGCCTAACATAACATCCCTCATTCCCTCCAAACTTAAAGGTATTTGATCCTTTAAGCTGTAGTGTTTTTCTTTTCTTCCTCCAATTTGATTACTCCGTTTCCATTGTCCAATTTCTTTTTCTCTTTATGATAAATTTTAACTGAAAAAAGCTTCGAGATAAAAATAGATAAAAAGTATTGGTTCATTAAATACTGATCATTGAAGCTTCTTATAGCTATGTAAAGTTATATTAACTATGAAGTACCCTTTGCAACAAAAGATAAGAAATTTGAAGTAGGAAGAGCATGAGGAACAAACCGTGAAATTGGATGACTGAAGTTCTTGCTCTAATTGTGCAAGCCTAACTCTACTATTCTCCAATTGCTGCACATATGCCTATTGAAAAACCAACACATATCAATCATTCAATGGTTAGGGCTTAAGTTTAGGTTCAATTGAGCAGTCTAACATATCAAGTTGGGAGCAATTAATTTACCTTCTTCCTCAATCGACTCTTCTTAGCAGCCTCACAATTCTGAGCCAGTCTACAAAGAGTCTAGAAAAATGTTTATATAAAAATGTAAAAATTAGTACTACTAATGAAACAGAAATTGAAATAGTAAGCACAAGCAGTAGCACACAAACAATGAAACAAACCTTCTGATCCTCATGTTTAAGCTTAGTTTGATCATTGGAGTCCACAACTATAAGTTTCCCATTCCCAGCCCTATTATTTGATAAATAGGAGAGTGAATGAGTGAGAGATAAGGTATATTTGATAAATAAGAGAGTGAGTGAGTGAGAGATAAGAGAGTGAGAAAGAGAGTAACTTAAGGTTAAACAAAAGGCATGATGATAGTGCTGTTGTTGAAAGACAAGAGCAATGGCAAGATCAGAATCAATTAAACGCGTTGTTGTCTTTGGAGTTGTGTTACTGTCATCTCCCCTATTTCAAAAATACTGAAAAGAATGAGTTATCTATCTGTAATTCAGCAGATTCAGACAAGGACAAGAAGGAGGAGCCAAAATCAAGTCATAACAAGAATATGCATGCAAACTCTAGATAAAATATCTCAGCAATTCAAATATATAGTTCATAAGCAAAGTTCATTCTATACTACAATCATAGAAATTATGTTTCAGATTTCACAAATTATAGGAATATACAAAATTCATACCTTAGAATTTAGAAATTCTGTTTTCTGCAGCAAGCAACAACTGATTTGCAAACATAAGAGCTCTCGTCGATCGTATTCTTTGATTTTGAAGTTCAGTCAAAACAGGGAAAGGACAGGGTTAGGGCTAGGGATCATGAAATCAAAATAGAATCACAATGGAAGGGTTAGGGCTAGGGATGAGAAGGAGGTGGAGGCCTACCTGAACTAACAGTGACGAAAAGAGACGATGACAGACCTCCGGCGAGGAGAAAAGAAGCAGCGCGAAAGCGGCAGCGGGGGGAGCTCGTAAGACAAGAGCACGACCGAGAGAGCTCGTGTGACGACGAAAGGAGCAACCGCATTGAGAGCGGCGGTGGAAGGAGCTTGTGCGGCGATAGCGGAGGAAGTCACAACTTCAATGGAGAGAGAAGGGATGTGAGTAATTCAAGGAGAACGGGAAAAAAGAGTGAACTGAAGGATTAGGAGTAAAGTGACCCATCTCTTTATTTTAATATTTCCGACGGAAAAGTTTAAATTACAGACAGATTTTCTGTCTGTAATAATTTAATAAAATGCAGTATTTTTGTTCATTTAATTACAGACAAATTTTCTGTCTGTAACTATTTCCTACGGAAAAAATTAATTTTTTCAACAGAATTATCGATGGATTCTTTTTTCCGTCTGTAATTTATGTTAATTCATTTTTTTTGTTTTCCGACAAAAAATCCCTCTGAAATTCCGTCTGTATTTCTGTGGGATAAAATCCGTCTGAAATATCCATCTGTATTAACTAGTTTTCTAGTAGTGTAGGATAAAAAGAAGAGAATATACAATAAATCCCAAAATATCAATAAATATTAATTCTAATTAGATGAGCGGGACTTGTAGCTTTTTGCTTCTGAACAGTTTTGGCATCTCACTTTTTCCTTTGAAGTTTAGAATGATTGGCTTCTATAGGAACTTAGAATTTCAGATAGTGTTATTGATTCTCCTAGTTAAGTTTGTTGATTCTTGAACACAGCTACTTTTATGAGTCTTGGCCGTGGCCCTAAGCATTTTGTTTTCCAGTATTACCACTCGATACATAAATACCACAGACACATGACTGGGTGAACCTTTTCTGATTGTGACTCAGCTTTGCTAGAGTCCCCAGTTAAAGGTTTCCAGAGCTCTTAAGCACACTCTTTTTGCTTTGGATCATAACTTTAACCACTCAGTCTCAAGCTTTTCACTTGGACCTTCATGCCACAAGCACATGGTTAGGGACAGCTTGATTTAGCCGCTTAGGCCTGTATTTTATTTCGTTGGGCCCTCCTATCCATTGATGTTCAAAGCCTTGGATCCTTTTTACCCTTGCCTTTTGGTTTTAAGGGCTATTGGCTTTTTCTGCTTGCTTTTTCTTTTTCTTTAAAAAATTTTTTCGCCAATAATTTTTTTTCGCAAGCTTTTGTTTTTCACTGCTTTTTCTTGCTTTAAGAATCAATTTCATGATTTTTCATATCATCAATAACATTTCTCTTTGTTCATCATTCTTTCAAGAGCCAACAATTTTAACATTCATAAACAACAAGATCAAAAATATGTACTGTTCAATCATTCATTCAGAAAACAAAAAGTATTGTCACCACATCAATATAATTAAACTAAATTCAAGGATAATTTTGAAATTCATGTACTTCTTGTTCTTTTGTATTAAAAACATGTTTCATTTAAGAAAGGTGAAGGATTCATGGAATTATTCATAGCTTTAAGACATAGTTTCTCAATACTAATGATCATGAGGTAGAGACACAAAACATAAACACACATGAAGTATAAAAATAAAAAAACAGAAAAATAAGAGCAAGGAGATTAAAGAATGAGTCCACCTTAGTGAGGGTGGCGTCCTCCTCTTGAAGAACCAATGGTGCTCTTTGAGCTTCTCTATGTCTCTTCCTTGCTTCTGTTGCATGATCCCTAGTGATTTTGGTGCTACTATCCTTTAGTTGCTCCCAATAATTGTGTGGAGGAAAATGTATCCCCTGAGATATCTCAGGGATCTCTTGATTTGCAGTCAAATGTTCTATCATTGAGCTATAGACCCTTGAGATGAATCTCTCCATCTCCCATGACTCAGAGGTGGAAGCAATTGTCTTCTCTTTTTCTTCTTCTTTTTTTTTTGAGGTTTCTCTGACCTTAGGTGCCATCAATGGTTATGGAAAAGCAAAAAGCTATGCTTTTACCACACAAAACTTAGAATGTTGCTCGCCCTCGAGCAAAAGAAGAAAGAATAGAAGAAGAAGAAGATATGGAGGAGAGGGAGAGAGATGTGTATTCGGCTATGTAGGGTGGGTTTGGGTGGGGAAGAGATGGATGGATGTGAGTGGTGAAAAACAGAAGGGATGACCGTGAATGGAGAGAAAGAGGGTGAGGTAGGTGGGGATCCTGTGAGGTCCATAGATCCTGAGATAATTCTGTGGGGTCCACAGATCCTGAGGTGTCAAGGATTTACATCCTTGCACCAATTAGGCATGTACAATGCCTTTGCATGCAATTCTGGCATTTAAACGCCGAGGTGATGCATGTTCTGGGCGTTCAACGCCTATCTGCAGCATGTTTCTGGCGTTGAACGCCAGTTCCATGCTTATTTCTGGCGTTCAATGCCAGATCCATGCTCTGTTCTGGCGTTGAACGCCAGCCAGATGCTCTGTTCTGGCATTGATGCCAGCCAGATGCTCTGTTCTGGCGTTGATGCCAGCCAGATGCTCCTTACTGGCGTTTAAACGCCAGTAAGTCCTTCCTCCAGGGTGTGATTTTTCTTCTGCTATTTTTGATTCTATTTTTTAATTTTAATATTTTTTTTGTGACTCCACATGATCATGAACCTAATAAAACATAAAAGAACAATGAAAATAGAATAAAATTAGATAAATAAAAATTGGGTTGCCTCCCAACAAGCACTCTTTTAATGTTACTAGCTTGACAGTGGGCTCTCTTGGAGCCACAAAGGTGATCAGGTCAATGTTGTGGACTCCCAGCACCAAACTTAGAGTTTGGATATGGGGGTTCAACACCAAACTTAGAGTTTTGTTGTGGCCTCCCAACACCAAACTTAGAGTTTGATTGTGGGGGCTCTGTTTGACTTTGCACTGAGAGAAGCTCTACATGCTTACTCTCCCTTGTTACAAAAGGATAGCCGTGTGCCTTAAACACAAGGTAGTCCCCATTCAATTGAAGGACTAATTCTCCTCTATTAACATCTATCACAGCTTCTGCTGTGGCTAGGAAGGGTCTTCCAATGATGATACATTCATCTTTCTCCCTCTTAGTGTCTAAGATTATGAAATCAGCAGGGATGTAAAGGCCTT
>NC_029781.3:35977857-35978065 GCF_000817695.3 Arachis duranensis
TTCTCCATTACAGAGAGTGGCATAAGATTTATGCTTGACCCCAGGTCACATAGAGCCTTGTTAAAGGTCATGGTGCCTATGGTACAGGGTATTAAGAATTTGCCAGGATCTTGTCTCTTTTGACGTAATATTTGCTGAACCCATGTATCTAGTTCACTAATGAGCAAGGGAGGTTCACCTTCCCAAGTCTCATTACCAAACAACTTGG
>NC_029781.3:35978161-36021007 GCF_000817695.3 Arachis duranensis
TCCTCTTCAGAGGAAGAATAGTCTTCAGAGCTCATGAATGGCAGAAGGAGGTTTAATGGAATCTCTATGGTCTCTATATAAGCCTCAGATTCCTTTAGGTCCTCAATAGGGGACTCCTTCTTGCTCAGAGGATGTCCCAGGAGGTCTTCCTCACTAGGATTTTTGTCCTTTCCTCCCTCTCTGCATTTGGCCATATTGACTTTATCAATGGCCTTGCACTCTCTCTTTGGATTCTCTTCTGTATTGCTTAGGAGAGTATTAGGAGGAGTTTCAGTTACTTTCTTACTCAGCTGGCCTACTTGTGCCTCCAAATTTCTGATGGAGGACCTTGTTTCACTCATAAAACTTAATGTGGCTTTAGACAGATCAGAGACTATATTTGCTAAATTAGAGGAGCTCTGCTCAGAATTCTCTATCTGTTGCTGAGAAGATGATGGAAAAGGCTTGCTATTGCTAAACCTGTTTCTTCTACCATTATTAAAGCCTTGTTGAGGCTTTTGTTGATCCTTCCATGAGAAATTTGGATGATTTCTCCATGATGAATTATAGGTGTTTCTATAAGGTTCATCCATGTAATTTACCTCTGCCATTGCAGGGTTCTCAGGATCATAAGCTTCTTCTTCAGAAGATGTCTCTTTAGTACTGTTGGATGCATTTTGCCATCCATTCAGACTTTGAGAAATCATGTTGACTTGCTGGGTCAACACTTTGTTCTGAGCCAATATGGCATTCAGAGCTTCAATTTCAAGAACTCCCTTCCTCTGAGG
Organism: Arachis duranensis; assembly: GCF_000817695.3. Lineage (NCBI taxonomy): Eukaryota > Viridiplantae > Streptophyta > Magnoliopsida > Fabales > Fabaceae > Arachis > Arachis duranensis. Next base: position 35,978,929 of record NC_029781.3, read on the forward strand.
CATCCCATTATTCACGGAATTCCTCTTAGAAGTGTACATGAATTGGTTATTTGCAACCATGTCAATAAGTTCTTGAGCTTCTGCAGGCGTTTTCTTTAGGAGAATGGATCCACCTGCAGAATGGTCCAATGACATTTTGGATACCTCAGATAGACCATAATAGAATATATCTAATATGGTCCACTCTGAAAACATGTCAGTAGGACACTTTTTGGTCATCTGCTTATATCTTTCCCAAGCTTCATAGAGGGATTCACCATCTTTTTGCTTGAAGGTCTGAACATCCACTCTGAGCTTGCTCAGCTTTTGAGGAGGAAAGAATTTATCCAAGAAGGCCGTGACCAGCTTATCCCAGGAGTCTAGGCTATCTTTAGGTTGTGAGTCCAACCTTTTTCTAGTTTTGTCTCTTACAGCAAAAAGGAAAAGCATGAGCCTATAGACTTCAGGATCTACTCCATTAGTCTTAACAGTCTCACAAATCTGCAAGAACTTAGTTAAAAACTGGTAAGGATCTTCAGATGGAAGTCCATGACACTTGCAGTTCTGTTGCATTAAAGCAACTAATTGAGGTTTCAGCTCAAAATTGTTTGCTCCAATGGCAGAAATTGAGATGCTTCTTCCATTAAATTTGGATGTTGGTTTAGTGAAATCACCAAGCATCCTCCTTGCATTATTGTTGTTGGGTTCGGCTGCCATCTCCTTCTCTTGTTCGAAAATTTCAAAAAGGTTGCCTTTGGATTGTTGTAATTTAGCTTCTCTTAGTTTCCTCTTCAGAGTCCTTTCAGGTTCAGGATCGGTTTCAACAAGAGTGCCTTTTTCCTTGTTCCTGCTCATATGAAAGAGAAGAGAAAAAGAAAAGGAAGATGAATCCTCTATGTCACAGTAAAGAGGATCCTTATTATTAGTAGAAGAAGAAAGGGGATAAGGATTAAGAAGAAGGAATAATCCAAACACAAGAGTAAGGATAGAGGAAGTGATTGGAGATGAAGAGAGGTGAAGAGAAGTGTTAGTAAATAAATAAATAAATAGAAGAAGATGAAGAGAGAGAATTCAAAAATTAGTTTTGAAAAGTAGTTAGTGATTTTCGAAAATTAAAGAGGAGATAGAATTAAAATTAAAATTTAAAACAATTAATTAATTTAAAAAAAAGAATTTTGAAAAAGGGATGAGATATTTTCGAAAATTAGAGAGGGAGAAGTAGTTAGGTGGTTTTGAAAAAGATAAGAAACAAACAAAAAGTTAATTAGTTAGTTGAAAAAGATATTAAATCAAATTTGAAAAGATAAGAAGATAAGAGGTTAGATAAGATATTTTAAAATCAAATTTTTGAAAAAGATAAAATTTTGAAAAAGATATGATAAAAAAGATATAAAAAAAAGATATGATTTTTAAGAAAAAGATATTTTGAAAAAAAATTAGAATTTTTTAAAATTAAAATTAATTACTTAACTAACAAGAAACTAAAAGATATGATTATAGAATTTAAAGATTGAACATTTCTTAACAAGAAAGTAACAAACTTCAAATTTTTTAATCAATCACATTAATTGTTAGTGTAATTTTGAAAATTTGAAATAAAATTAAGAAAAAGGTTTTGAAAATAATTTTAAAATTTTTGAAATTAATAAGATAAAAATGAAAAATATTTGATTTTTGAAATTTTTTTTTGAAAAGATAGGATTTTTAAAATTGAAAATTTGACTTGACTTATGAAAAACAACTAATTTTTAAAAAATGAACACTAAGAACACTTTGAAGATCATGATGAACATCAAGAACATATTTTTGAAAAATTTTTGATGCAAAGAAAACATGCTAGACACCAAACTTAGAATTCTTTAATACATGGATACTATGAATGCAAAAATCATATGAAAAACAATAAAAGACACAAAACAAGAAAACATCAAGATCAAACAAGAAGACTTACCAAGAACAACTTGAAGATCATGAAGAATACCATGAATGCATGAATTTTCGAAAAATGCAAGAGATTTTTAAAACATGCAATTGACACCAAACGTAAAAATTGACACAAGACTCAAACAAGAATCACAAAATATTTTTTTGATTTTTATGATTTTATTATTTTTTTGTATTTTTATTATTTTTTTCGAAAATAAATTTTGGGAAGAACGAAAACAAAGAAAAATTTTGAAAAAAAAATTTTTTGAAAATTTTTTTGAAAAGAAAATTACCTAATCTGAGCAACAAGATGAACCGTTAGTTGTCCAAACTCGAACAATCCCCGGCAACAGCGCCAAAAACTTGGTGCACGAAATTGTGATCATCAACAATGGCTCCAAAGACTTGGTGCTCTTAAACATGAATCACACTTTGTCACAACTCCCCACAACTAACCAGCAAGTGTACTGGGTCATCCAAGTAATACTTTACGTGAGTAAGGGTCGATCCCACAGAGATTGTTGGTATGAAGCAAGCTATGGTCATATTGTAAATCCCAGTCAGGCGGATTTAACTAATTTAAGAGATTATTGATTTTTTGAATAATAATAATAAATAAATAGAAAATAGTTACTCATATAATTCAATGGTGGGAATTTCAGATAGGTGCATGGAGATGCTGTGTTCCTTCTGAATCTCTGATTTCCTACTGCTTTTATCCAATCTTTGTCATTCCTTTCTATGGCAAGCTGTATGTAGGGCATCACCGTTGTCAATGGCTACATCCCATCCTCTCAGTGAAAACGGTCCAAATGCTCTGTCACAGCACGGCTAATCATCTGTCGGTTCTTGATCATGTCGGAATAGAATCCCTTGATTCTTTTGCGTTTGTCATCACGCCCAACAATCGCGAGTTTGAAGCTCGTCACAGTTATTCAATTCCGGAATCCTACTCGGAATACCACAGACAAGGTTAGACTTTTCGAATTCCCATGAATGCTGCCATCAATTCTAGCTTATACCACGAAGATTCTGATTAAGGAATCCAAGAGATATGCGCCCGGTCTAAGGTAGAACGGAAGTGGTTGTCAGTCATGCGTTCATAGGTGAGAATGATGATGAGTGTCACGGATCATCACATTCATCATATTGAAGTGCAACGAATATCTTAGAATAAGAACAAGCGGAATTGAATAGAAAACAGTAGTAATTGCATTGAAACTTGAGGTACATCAGAGCTCCACACCCTTAATCTATGGTTTGTAGAAACTCCACCGTTGAAAATACATAAGTGATGAAGGTTCAGGCATGGCCAAATGGCCAGCCCCCAAACATGGTCAAAAGATCAAAAATACAATCCCAGACGTCTAATACACTAGTAAAAAGTTCTATTTATACTAAACTAGCTACTAGGGTTTACAGAAGTAAGTAATTGATGCATAAATCCACTTCCGGGGCCCACTTAGTGTAAGTTTGGGCTGAGCTTATCTTTACACGAGATGAGGCTTATCTTGGAGTTGAACGGCAAGTTGTAACGTGTTTTGGGTGTTCAACTCTGGTTCGTGACGTGTTTTTGGCATTTGACTCCAGAATGCAGCATGGAACTGGCGTTGTGCGCCAGTTTACGTCGTCTAATTACGAATAAAGTATTGACTATTATATATTGCTGGAAAGCTCTGGATGTTTACTTTCCAAAGCCGTTGAGAGCGTGCCATTTGGATTTCTGTAGCTCTAGAAAATCTATTTCGAGTGCAGGGAGGTCAGAATCCAACAGCATCAGCAGTCCTTTGTCAGCCTTCTTATCAGAGTTTTGCTCAGGTCCCTCAATTTCAGCCAGAAAATACCTGAAATCACAGAAAAAAACACAAACTCATAGTAATGTCTAGAAATGTGAATTTAGCATAAAAACTAATGAAAACATCCCTAAAAGTAACTAGATCATACTAAAAACTACCTAAAAATAATGCCAAAAAGCGTATAAATTATCCGCTCATCAATCAACAACCACCACCATACGCCTATGAACCCCCTCATCAACATAATTTTGAACCACCATACTCACAAGAACCTTACCACCAAACACCCCAATATGACCCTAATCCTCACCCACCATACCAAGAGCCTTATGAGCCATACTTAGAACCACCACCTCAATATACACCATCTTCGTATCCTTATCAAGATGAACCATCTTCCTATCGTGAACCCTTTCTCCCAACAGATGAACCCTCCTATCCACCCCAACCTCCATTAGATACCAACACTCTTAGAGTTATGTACCAAAGACAAACATCCATGGAGAACACATTTACCTCTCTCACTAGTCTAACCTCTACTTTCCAAGCTCTTATATCCCGCATGGACCAATCCTTTACCTCGAATACTCAACCCTCAAGCTCTAGTGCTCCACCACCCTCCATTGAAGAGCATCCACATCCAGCAATCCAAGAGCAACATGATCCCAATTATGCTAGTGACATGGAACAAGAAAGGGATCGTTTTAGGGACGCAATGGATCGATTGCACGTAGCCTTTTTTTCAGAGGAGCAAGAGGAGGCCCAAAATGTGGAGGTAGTAGAGACCCTTTGAAGATGAAGGAGTAATTGAAGGGAGTTGTCATGGAAAGAAAATCATCAAGGAGGAGTACGATTTTATACTAAAACAACTGGACGAAGCCGTAATAGTTGAAGAGGAAGAAGTGGTTGAAGACTTAGGAGATGCAAAACCTTCAAGGGAAAATCAAGTCATAGAGCCTCCTTCCAAGGCATATTATGGTTAAAGACTTGGAAGAGGTTGATCAAGAGATGAATATTCAAGAAGAAGAAGCACAACCTCCCATGCCCTTGGTAAACAATGAAGAATAGATTGAATTGGGAGAAAGCTACCAAGAGGAAGAGGTTGAAATTGAAGAAGCTTGCAAAGAGGTGGAAGTTGTCAAGGAAGAGCACAAGGGAGTGGAGCTAGCAAGATTATCAGAAACACCTCTCCTAAACCTATTACCATCCAATACAACATTCAAGTGGATAAAATCCTTATCCTTCTCCTTTACTTTCCCACTTGAATATGGTTTGCTTGAGACGGATGGTCAACTTAGAGCTCTTTATGGCCTTAAGAGTAAGAGGGAGATGATTAGTGGTAGGATTTGTCAGGAAAAGTTTGATATGGTTGCATGCTCCAAATTGAAGTGCAAAGGTTGGTGTAGAGCTCAATTGAATGGGTATAGGAAGTTGTTTGGATGCTTCAGTGAGAATTCAGATTGCTTGCCACCCTGTTGGAATAATGGTGAGCAACACAAAGACAGGTGCAAAAGGAAGGTTTGGGACCCCGGAATTCAGTCTAACAATCAACACTCTTGGGGCCTTGTCACCTGCTTTAACTTGCTTGAAGGCTCTTTGCGCCTAGTTTGGGATCTCGGAGGCCATTGGAATTACAAACATTGGTGAAGATTTCTGGATGAGTTCAAGCACAAGCCGCCATGACAAGGAGCTCACCGACTGTCCAACTTAAGGACAATAACTAAAAGTTCTAGGTGGGAGACAACCCACCATGGTACATTCTTCCATTTTTTATTAGTTTCATTTTATTCATATTAGTGTTAATTTTCAGTTCTGCATGTTTACTTTTACTTTGCTAGATTTGAAAGAGAGAGAGAGAGAGAGAGAAAGAGAGAGAGAGAGAGAGAGAAAAGCGCATTTCACGCGTGCGTATGAACCACGCGCATGCATCACATGCGACGCTAAACCTTACAGAAGGTTACACGGGAGCTGTGCAGGAAAGGTGCCTTGTGCACGAGCCAACCCACGCGTACGCGTGCGCGTCACCTATATTTTAGTCAACCCACGCGTAAGCGTCAGTGACGCGTACGCGTGGATTGCCAAATCGGTGTCAATGGGTGATTTGGCCGAGAGTTGTGCTGCCTTGGTGCTGGTATTGTGCATTTAGCACAACCAGTGGTCACGGGTATGCGTGACTGAAGCTTATGCGTCACTTGGATTCTTGCTCACCCACGCGTAAACATGACCGACGCTTACGCATCGCCTCTTCTCTTGCACACCCACACGTAGCCGATTCCATTCTTCTACTTTTCTCTCTCCTTTCTAATTATTCCCTCCTCCTTTCCTACTTTCATCTCCTTCATTTTCCCTCTCATTTTCTTTTCCTCATTTCATTTACATACTTTCATTCATTGCATTTCAACTGTATGCATGTTTCTATTTTCTTTTCTATGTTTATTATTTTTCTATTGGTGTTAAATGTTTTTATTCCACTGTTGCATTTCTCTTGCTTTCTTTTGGTGCTTCGTGACTTGTTTCCATTGTTGGATAATATTATTTAGATGTCAATGCTACTCTTTTATGACATTTGTATTCCATTTGCATTGATATGCACTTATATTGTCTTTCATTACCCACACTCTCTCCCCCATTATTGCAATTTTTGCACTATTCATATGCCATTTGCTTCTATTATTTTCTCACTTGCATGCGGTAGCTACCATGTAATTGAAAACCTTATTATTTGGCACTAGCCCACATATGTTTTATTTCTTTTCATATCTTTGCTTGTGGGTTATTTCCCGTCCTTTTTCTTTTCTTTCAGGATGGCCATCAAGAAGGGAAATGGAAAAGCTTCTCAATGGGGGTAACTGACAAGTCCATCTGCACAACCTTTGGTAAAAAGCATCAGTTATAGCCACCCGTCCACTTGCACATCTTAGCATGCACCGAAGACGGTGCAATCTTTAAGTGTGGGGAGGTCGATACCGACTTCCGCGGGTTAGTTAGTCCCCTCTCAACACCAATGTTTAATTTCTTTTGTTAGTTCATTGTTGCATTTGCATGTTTGATTGCATGTTTGTTACATTTTGTACATATTTTACCACTACCTGGTTGAAGTAATATTTTCTTTTTCAAGAAACTATTTTATAGCATTTCACTAATTTGAATTAAAATTCTTGTTAAACTTGTTTGAAGAAATTTATTTTTGGAACATGGTTTTAGAGCTCGAACACACAAAACCAGTGAGATTTTGAGCCTATTTGATTGGTTGCATTTTATCAACCAATATTTTGTTTTAGTGTGTGTTGTTCTCTCTAAAATTGTTATCTTTGTCTTGCTTAATTCTATATTTCCATTATTTGATGTATGCATACACTTACATGATTGAGGCCTTGTTTCACTTAGCTTACATACCCATATGGCCTTACCCTTTCATTATCATTTGCAAACCAATTTGAGCCTATTTTACCCTATTTGTTCTTTACTTTAGCTCATCACTAACTCTAAGCGGAAGATAATAATGTCCTTAATTTGAATCCTTGGTTAGCTTAGACTAGTGAGAGTGCTCATGAATTAAGTGTGGGAAAAGTGGGTTTGGAAATGTTTGGTTTGGGAATTGAGTATGTTAAACTTTTTGTGAAAATGTGAAAAATATTGAGGACATGTTTATGCATTCAATACTTTAATCATATGCATTGAGAAAAAGAAAAGAAAAGAAAAGAAAAGAAAAATAAAAAAAAGTAAAAAATAGAAAAAAGAAAAAAAAGAGCAAACAATAAAAAGGGGGACAAAATGCCCCAAAGTAAATGTTGGTAGCAATGTATATGAGTTGTACTCAATTTGGGATGCATGAATATGTGAAAAATTTAGTTAATGGGTATTTAGATTTTATATTTTGATTACATGGATTATCTTAAGTTAGATGGTAAGTTTAGGTTAATCAAGGATTCAGATTTTAGTCCACTTGACCAAATACAATCCTACCTTGACCTTGACCCCATTACAACCCTTAAAAGACCTCTTGATATGTGTATTTATGCATTAATTCTTTGTTGATTGGTAGAAGAAGAGCAAGTCTTAGAAAGTAAGGTTAGTAGAGAATTCAGAGAATTAAACCTTAAACACTTGAGTAATTAGAGTGTATACACTTCTGGTGAGGGTTCGATGCTCGATTCTTTGTTCCCGGCTTTCATGAGCTATTTTCTTCTTGCAAGTCTATTTGTACTTCATTTTTATGATTCGAATTAGTGAAATCTAGTTCATATTTGATCTTGAAAGGTTTATTTACTTTTCACCAAGTTGATAGAAATATTTTGCATTTAGCTGCATTCATACAATTGGGTTGCATCTCATACTTTCTACCCTTCCTCTTCACTCTTTTAGTTTATCTTGAGCTTAGCATAAGGATATGCTAATGTTTAAGTGTAGAGAGATTTGATACATCACTATTTCGTGGTACATCTTGTGCTTAATTGAGTGGATTTTATCCACTATTCTCACACCTATTCATAGAATTCGCATGTTTTACATTTTCCTTCATGATTTTGTGCTATGATTGAAAACATACTTATTTAACATTAAATTTGCTAATTTTAATCATCTCTTATTACCATTCGATGCCTTGATATGTGTGTTAAGTGATTTTAGGGTTTATAGGGTATGAATGGCTTAGAGGATGGAAAGGAAGCATGCAAAAGTGGAAGGAATACAAGAAATTGAAGGAATTGCTGAGCTGTCAGCCATGACCTCTTCGCACTCAATCGGTCATAACTTGAGCTACATAGGTCCAAATAAGGCGGTTCTAGTTAAGTTGGAAAGCTAATGTCTGGGGCTTCAAAATGATATATATTTTTGCCATAGTAGCCATACAGCTAGACGACGCGCACGCATGCATATGAAAAAATTCAGCGTATCAGAATTCACCCCCAGCGATTTCTGGGCTGTTTTTGAGTGGACTAATTCGTTGTACATCTTGTGCTTAATTGAGTGGATTTTATCCACTAATCTCACACATATTCATATAAATCGCATGTTTTATATTTTCCTTCCTGATTTTGTGCTATGATTGAAAACACGCTTCTTTGGCCTTAGATTTGTTAATTTTAATCCTCTCTTATTACCATTCAATGCCTTGATATGTGTGTTAAGTGATTTCAGGATTTATAGGGTAGCAATGGCTTAGAACATGGAAAGGAAACATGTAAAAGCAGAAGGAATGCAAGAAGATGAAGTTGTGAGGAACGAGCAGCAACGCGTACGCATGGACGAAGCGTACGCGTGACTAGCGCAGAGGAGAAGCGACGTGTACGCGTAACTGACGCGTATGCGTGATAAGGAATCTCGCCAAATGACGCGCACGCGTGACCTACTCGTACGTGTGACATGCGCGACGTACAGCAATTGCAGAAATCGTCCCCAGCGATTTCTGGGCTATTTTGACCTAGTTTTTGACCCATAAAATATAGATTAGAGGCTGTAGAGTGGGAAATCAGATTCATAGATCAGATTTAACTCATTATTCACAATTTTAGGTTTTAGATGTAGTTTTCTAGAGAGAGAGGCTCTTTCCTCTCTCTTAGGTTTTAGCATTTTAGGATTAGCTTTTCTTAAATTCAGATTTCTATCATGCTTTAATTTAGTTTTTTTGTACTCCTATTTGTTCGAGTAGTTTAGTTTATCTATCTTCTCTTGTTAATCTATTTATTCTTCAATTTAGCTTATGAATGTTTCAAGTTAGATTGATTTTCTCTTTAATGCAATTTGAGGTATTTTATATTTATGATTGCTTTCTTCAATTTGTGTTATTGATGCTTTCAATTGATTGTTTGGATTTAATATTCTCGTATTAATTTTCTATGTTTTTATGTTATGCCCTCCAAGTACTTGAAAAAATGCTTAGAAGGATGTTAGAGTAGGATTCTATGTTCTTGGCTTGGTTGAGTAATTGGTGACACTTGAGTTATCAAACTCCTTTGTTGATTGATAATTGAAAGTTGCTGATTGATTTGGATTCCACTAAAGCTAGTCTTTCCTTAGGAGTTGACTAGGACTTGAGTAATCAAATTGATTAGTCCACTTGACTTTCCTTCATTCGTTGAGGGTTAACTAAGTGGGAGCAATGAACAATTCTCATCACAATTTATAACGATAACTAGGATAGAATTTCCAATTCTCATACCCTGCCAAGAGCTTTTCTAGTCATTTTGATTTTCATTACCGTTTACTATTCTTGCTTCTTATCTTAAAAACCCCAAAATAGAGCTTTACATAACCAATAACAAGAACACTTCCTTGCAATTCCTTCAGAGACGACCCAAGGTTTAAATACTTCGATTATTATTTATTAGGAGTTTGTTACTTGTGACAACCAAAACTTTTGTACGAAAGGACTCTAGTTGGTTCAGAAACTATATTTTCAACAAGAATTTATTTGTCGGCCACTCAAAGGCAAAAAAGGAGGAGGAAACCGGACTGAATATTGTGAATATCATCGGATCCACGGGGCATTCCACCAATGAGTGCTTTGATTTAAAAAACGTCATAGAAAAACTAGTAAGAGAAGCAAAGCTAGATCGATATCTGGCCACCTGTGACGATGAGCAAAGAAAAAAAGAAGAGTAGAAGATGTTGGACAAACTGAGCGATCACCTCGTACACCAGAAAGACATGTCCACATGATACACGGTGGATTTGCCGATGGAGGAATCTCCAAATCATCTCACAAAAGGTATCTCGAAGACGTATATCATGTCGAAGGGAAGGAGGAAGCACCCGACATCCCCGCGATTACTTTCACCAAAGAAGACGCATCCGGCATCACATCAGGACACGACGATCCCATGGTCATCACTGTTATACTGGCAAACGCAAATCTCCACCGTACGCAGATAGACCAGGGGAGCTCCGCTGACATCTTATTCAAAACTACCTTCGACAAGCTCGGATTGGAAGAAAAAGAACTCAGAGCATATCCGAACAGCCTGTTCAGACTAGGAGATACCCCGGTTCAACCAATGGGATACATCTCGCTACACACAACTTTCGAAAAAGGAAACCAGTCAAGAACACTCAAGATAGATTACATCGTAGTTGACGTAAGTTCAGCCTACAATGCCCTAATAGGTCGGACAATATTGAATCAGCTCGGTGCAATAGTCTCAATTATAGGGGGATAACTACAATAAAAACAAATCAGAAGATGGCACGCCGCTGTTACAATGAAAGTCTAAACCTCAGAGGCAAAGGGGAAGAATTCCACACAATCGAACTCGGTGGAGTTCAGAGGCGGGAAGAACTCTGCCCATAACCTGAAGGTGAAACAGAGAAAGTCTAGATCGGGGATGCCCCGGACTAAACAACCAATATTGGTACACTCCTAAAATGAGACATAAAAGAATCACTCATACAGTTCCTACGAGATAACGTCGACTTTTTTGCGTGGAAGGCGGCAGACATGCCAGGCATAGATCCCAAGTTAATGTGCCACAAGCTAGCAGTCTACCCAGGATCTCAGCCAGTGCAGCAAAGGCGTAGAAAGCTCGGACCTGAACACTCTCAAGCTGTGGAAGAGCAGGTACAAGCTCTACTGGAGGCAGGATTCATAAGAGAAGTCAAATATCCATTATGTCTTGCTAACGTCATCTTGGTGAAAAAATCAAACGGGAAGTGGCGAATATGCATCGACTACACCGATTTCAATAAAGCCTGCCCAAAAGATCCTTATCCACTCCCAAGCATAGACACACTGGTCGATGCCTCCTCTGGATATAAATACCTCTCCTTTATGGACGCATACTCGGGATACAACCAAATCCCAATGTACCCACCTAACCAAGAAAAAACCTCATTCTTAACCCCAAAAGCAAACTACTGCTACATCGTCATGCCCTTTGGTCTTAAAAATGCGGGAGCTACTTGTCATAGATTAATGAATAAGGTTTTTTCGGATCACGTCGGAAAAATCATGGAAGCCTACGTGGATGACATGCTAGTAAAGACACAAAACAAAGAGATGTTATTATCCGACCTGACCCAAGTATTCGACACTATAAGATGGCATGTTATGCGACTCAATCCCGCAAAATGCACCTTTGCAGTAGAAGCCGGTAAATTCTTGGGTTTTATGATCACACATAAAGGAATAGAGGACAACCCGGATAAATGACGGACCATATTCGACATGAAAAGTCCGACTTGTGTCAAAGAGGTACAACAACTCAACGGGAGGTTGGCAGTCTTGTCCAGATTCCTGGCCGGATCGACAATAAGATCCCTCCCCTTCTATGCCACTCTAAGGAAGGGAAAGGAGTTTGAATGGACAGCGGAGTGCGAGTAAGCCTTCCAAGGTTTCAAAAGATTCCTGGGACAGCCACCTATACTAACTCGGCCACAGGAAGGAGAACCACCCATATTATACCTCACGGTAGGAAGTCGGGCAGTAACCTCAGGACTAGTCCGAGAAGACGACAGCAGGCAATAGCCCATATGCTTACGCTCTCATACTAACATCACGATGACTTCACCCATACTTCCAGGCCCACACCATTAGAGTTCGGACCAACCAGCCCAAAAAAGGATCTTACAGAAAACAGACCTGGCGGGCAGAATCTTGCAATGGGCAGTCGAGTTATCCGAATTTGATCTTCAATACGAAGCTCGGACGGCTATCAAATCACAATACCTGGCCGACTTCATTGTAGAATTTACAGACACACCAGAAATCCCCACAGAATGGAATCTCTACGTGGACGGTTCCTCAAATAAAACTGGAAGCGGCGCGGGCGTGATAATTGAAAGTGACCAGGGAACCCAAATTGAACTCTCCCTCAAATTCAGGTTTCCAGCCTCAAACAACCAAGTGGAATATGAGGCACTTCTAGCTAGTTTGAAGCTGGCTAAGGAGGTCGGAGCTCAAAAGCTTATCATTTTCAGTGATTCACAGGCAGTCACTGCACAAATAGCAGGAAGCTACCAAGCCAAAAACCCCACCATGAAAAAATACCTGGATAAAACCAGGGAACAACTCGGACAATTCGGAGAATATGAGATCCGTCACATACACCAAGAACAGAATGCCCGAGCCGACGCACTCTCAAAATTAGCCAGCACCAAACCAGGGGACAACAATAGAAGCCTCATCCAAGAAATTCTGCAGAATCCATCAATCTCAGATGGTGAAAAAATCCTGGCCATAACAGGTCAGGATCAAGGATGGATGACTCTCATAATTAACTACCTCAAAACAGAAGCACTCCCCACAGAGGAAAAGGAGGCAAAGAGGCTGAAAAAGGAGGCACAATACTACACTATTATAAACAATACTCTATACAAAAGAGGGATTTCGATACCATTGTTAAAATGTGTGCCAACTTCCAACACGAAGGAAGTTTTAGAAGAAGTACACAGTGGCATTTATGGCAATCACCTCGGAGCGCAGGCACTCACCAAAAAAGTACTTCGGGCAAGGTTTTATTGGCCAACTTTACAAAAGGAAGCCATATAGTTCGTAAAGACATGTTCATCATGTCAGAAACATGCTAACCTTCACATCGCCCCACCAGAGGAGCTCATCGCTGTAACCTCACCTTGGCCATTCACAAAATGGGGACTCGATCTTCTCGTACCCTTCCCCAAGGATCGGGACAAGTCAAATTCCTTATAGTGGGAATAGACTACTTCACAAAGTGGATCCAGGCAGAACCCCTAGCTAACGCTACCGCTCAAAGAAGTCGAAAATTCCTATATAGAAACATCGTCACAAGGTTTGGGGTTCCATACTGCATCACACAGACAATGGTACCCAGTTGACAGATGCAGGCTTCAGAAAGCTAGCGGCCGACTTGAATATAAAACAACAATTCACCTCTGTAGAACATCCCCAAGCCAATAAACAAGCTGAAGCTGCCAACAAAGTCATACTGGCTGGGCTGAAGTGGAGATTATAGGATGCAAAAGGAGCCTGGGCCGAGGAGCTCCCACAAGTCTTATGGGCATATCAAACAATGCTACATTCCACCACAAAGGAATCACCCTTCCGACTAGCGTATGGAATGGAGGCAATGATCCCAGTGGAGATGGAAGAAAGGTCACCTAGAGTGATCCACTATAGCAAAGAAGCCAATTCCTAACTTCAAAGGGAAGAGCTCGACCTACTTTTGGAAGTCCGAGAAAGAGCTCGGATTAGGGAATAAGCATTAAAACGATGAATGGCTTCCAGATACAATCAAAAGGTAATACAACGAGCTTTTACCAAGGACGACCTCATTCTAATCTGAAATGACATCGGAACAACTCGACCTGGAGAAGGAAAGCTGGCAGCAAACTGGAAAGGACCCTACCGAGTCATCAAAGTACTAGGGAAGGGCTACTACAGACTGTCTGAACTCGATGGGCGAGAGCTTCCTAGGTCATGGCATGCCTACAACCTAAGAAGGTACTATAGTTAGGGATGATAAAGGATCTTGGATAAGGCGCACTCTTTTTCCTGAAAAGGTTTTTTAACGAGGCGCCAAGCCAACACCTACAAATCACCCGATTTAGGGAATTAACCCCCCGTATGTATATATTTGCATTTTCTTTTGAAATAAAATATGTTTAGATCTTCTACAAGTGCTCAAGCCGCATTAATCTGAAACATTCATCATTCGATTATAAAGCTACAGATCGGCAGAAAGTGAAAATCAAATTCACTACGCGATCACGATAAAGACCAAAGATGAAAACCAAATTAATTAAAAGGTTGACCAAATGAGGGTTAAAACCCAATCTCTACAAACCGGCAAAGATGAAAATAGAATAATGCAAGAATTTATAGAAAGTGATCCATAGAAAGGACCTAACGAGGTCCTAACAAAATGGATTGCTATAAAATAACTTAAAGACTGGCCGATATAGAGAAGTTGGACCAGTCACAATAACCGAAGTTATAAGTAAAGCCCTGGCAAGAGGTCTGACCAGCCCTATAAAAGAGGATTACTATAACATAGAAGAGCCCGACATGATGAAGTCGGACTCCCACAAACAAGTTATAAAAAGTAATCCCTGAAAGAGACTTGAATAAGGTCCAGGAAAGAGGATTACAAAAATAACTTAGAAGAGACCGACATGATAAAGTCAGACTCCGACGAACAAGTTAAAAAGGTAATCCATGAAAGAGACCTGAACAAGATCCAAGAAAGAGGATTACAAAGTAACTCGACCGGGCCCAACGTGACGAAGTCGGCCCAAAATATAAAGCTACAAAGGTAATCCATGAAAGAGACCTGAACAAGGTCCAAGAAAGAGAATTACAAAGTAACTCGACAGGGCCCGACGTGACGAAGTCGGCCCAAAATATAAAGTTACAAAGGTGATCACTGAAAGAGACCTGAACAAGGTCCAAGAAAGAGGATTACAAAGTAACTCAACATGGCCCGACGTGACGAAGTCGGCCCGAAATATAAAGCTACAAAGATAGTCCCTGAAAGAGACCTGAACAAGGTCCAAAAAAGAGGATTACAAAGTAACTCGGAAGGGCTCGACGTGTTGAGGTCGGCCCAAAACATAAAACTACAAAAGTAACCCCTAAAAGAGATCTACACAAGGTCCAAAAAAGAGGATTACAAAGTAACTCGGAAAGGCTCGACGTGATGTGGTTGGCCCAAAACATAAAACTACAAAAGTAACCCCTAAAAGAGACCTAAACAAGGTCCAAAAAAAGAGGATCACTAACAACTCTTTGGACAAAATCAACATAACAAAATCAGCAACCACAGCGAACCAAAGAACAAAAAAGGTTGCTGAAAATAGCATCAAGCAAAGAAATCAAGCCAATCCAGAGAGGTCAGACAAAAAAAAGTTCTAACACTCCCAAAACCTAGAAAGGTACTAAGCCAAGTGCAAGCAGGCCTGACATAAAAACTGCTAGTTAGGATAAATAGCAAACTTCAGAGGCCACCAGAAGCAGCCCCAAAAAGTTCGGCAACTACTTTGTTTTTCAAATAAAGTTGCTAAACAAAGCAACTAAAAGGGTATCAACAGTCCACAAAACATCATTTACAAAATAAAGAGTTTAAAAAGCCCACAAGCCGGGCTATCTACAACAAGCAAGAAGAAAATTCAGTTAACATCCGAAGGCTTCTCGGCAGCATCAACTCAGGGTGAAGGAGGATGAGTCTGAAGAGGCACCGCATCCACCATCCCATCATCCCGGTTCAAAATCTGGCAATCTGGTTCCCCTTCAGGTCGGTTAATCTCAGCAATGGAAGCCAGAGAAGTCGGCGCAACAGAGGTCTTGGTGGCAGGCAGTGAAGGACGATCATCATCATCATCATCAGGGTCATCAGGAACAATCTTACCATCCCTAACAATATTGTCCAGTCTGAAAAGGGAAAGATCGAGCTTTGGCACAAGAACTCAAACTTGCTCCTTCAGATTCTCATAAGCAGCAGAAACACTGCCTACAAGGTGACTTTGAAGCTCGGTATAATTGGTCTGGACAGATTCCAAGCTATTCCTGAGATCCATCATCTCTCTATAGGTGGTAACATAGCTATCCTTATGTTTTAACGCCGTATCGTCAGCTAGTTGCACAGCAGCCACCAGACCAATAGCCCGAGCTTTTTCCCCCTTTAACTCCTTCTCCAGCTCGGTCACTTTCACCTCGAGCTCCTCTTTTAAACCCTTAATTCGGTCAAACTCCAATTTTGCCTCCTCCATAAAGGCCTTGGTAGCATGGATAGGAAGATCTTGAGCAGTTCGGTATAAAGCCGCTCCCATGTGTGCCAGTTTAATACCACTCTGAGTAATGAAGTCTAAATGATGAAGAATGGATACATCATCAGTAGGCATGACACCATAAGGAGCAATTTGTTGATCTACAAACCCGACAACATCAAAGTTGGGAGCATCCAGACTAAAAGGCTCGACAGTTCGAGGTCTTTTTGGAGGAGGAGCTGCGGAAGGAGAGGAGGTACCAGCAGAAGTTTGTGAAGGATCAACCAAACAAACTTGAGGAGTGGGGATAACCCTCCTCGGCCCAAGAGAACTCGTAACCAAAGTCTTCGACGAAACCTGAGAAGACCCCTCCCCGGCCGCCTTGGCTGAGGCATTCTGAGCTGCAGTAGCCTTCCTCGCCCTTTTAAAGGCCTTCGTGAATTCATTATTTTTAATCATCTCTGCAAACAAACATCACAGCAAGAAACCAAGCTACGAGTCAGAAAAAGATCTCATAAGAGACAAACTTGACAAAGCGATAAGCAAAACCAAATAAGAAAATGGACCACTACCCAGCTCAGCTCGGAGGAGAGAGAGGTTAGCTAAAAATTTCTTTGTGTCAAGATGAGGAGGTTGCCCCCAGTTTTCTTCCAGCACAGTCACAAAAGCTTGTTCAGCCTCATTCAACATCTCCCATGAATATCTCAATACCAGTACATTCTTTTTCCATTCTAAAGGAAAGGTGGGTTCATCATTTTCATCTAGAAAAAAGGGCCGAGCTCCTTTAACAGCTCGGACCCTAAAAAAGTAATTTTTGAAATCGCGAAAAGATTCATCAAACATGGAGAAAACCTTTTTCCCATGGGAAGCTCGGAAAGAAACCCAAGCGGCTTTCTTTTTCACTACACCAGGCTTTGTCAAGACGAAAAGATAAAAGAAGAGAGATTGTGAAGCAGGGATACCAAACTCACGACACAGCAGGTGAAAGATCTTTATAAAACCCTAGAAATTGGGGTGAAGTTGGGATGGAGCTAAATTACAGGACCATAACAGGTCGGTCTCAAAGGGGGTAAAAGGAAGAGTAATATTCATTTGACTAAAAAAGAAGTCGTAAGCGTAGAAAAAAGGACGCTTTCCAGCAACTCGGGTAGAAAAACAGACCCTTTCCTCAGAAGTTGGAGATACTAGCTCATAATTCTTATCATCACTACCGTCGCCACAAATCCTATGAAATTGCCTAAGTTGCTGACAAAACTCTGAGTCAACCAACAAGACACACAGAAGGACCATAGAATCCACCCAATCGGCCATACCTTTAGGGACTTGGGAAGATGTCTCAACAATATTTTTGCGAGAAGACATGAGGTCAACTAGTCCTACAAGAAGAAAAGAAGATTGGATTAGTCAAAAAACATATCAGTACACTAATCAAACAACTCGAGCATAAATGGAGGCAACTTAAAACTAAAGCACATAGGTGTCAAAAAGCGAGCCAGAGCAACAAAAAGAAACCCCAGGACCCACTCCAAAAAAGGATCCAGGGGCATCCTGTGGAGGCAGAATAAGGACTCAGAAAAATCTACAAGCCTACACCTCGACACACCCCAATAGGAAGATAAAACCTCTCTTTCAACAAAAATGACACTCCAAAAGGCCACAAACTAAATAAAGTCATCAAAATAAGCCACCTCTCAAATTGTAATTTCAGTCTATCAGCAAAGGGAACTACCAAAACAGCAAGAACATGCCAAGCGAAAAAATTGTCAAAGACACAATCTTTCTTCAAAATCAAACAAACCATTTACACAGAAACAGGCAACAACATGCAAAACCCTAGAAGCTTCAACCATCAAGGAAACACCAGAGAAGAAGAAGCCAAAAATCACAGCAACAAAAAGTATAGAAATGCGAAAAGGTTCAAGCTTTCCAAATATACACTCAAGTAAAAACCCTACTTTACCAGAAAATAGAACAATGCAAGCAAAAAAAGAAAAGATGAACCAACCTGAAAAAGGAGAAGTGTACGGAGGGAAGATTAAAGATGAAGAGATTAGGAGTTGCCGTCAAAAGCAAAGAAAACACCTACGATCGCCAAACAATGTCGCAAGGAGAAACACGAAAATGTAGATGACAGGCGAAAACAGAAAAAGTGAGAAAGAAAAGGGGAAGTTACAGAGAAGAGGAAAAACCGTTTCTGTGTGTAAAGTTCAAAATAAAAGAAACAAGAGAAACGGGGCATTGAAAACCAATTAAAACCCTCACGCATTCCCAAGGCTAGGACGCAAATACAAAAGCGCGCACTCTTAGAGGAAGCAAAACATTCCGCATTCAAAAAAGGAACTCTACAAAGATAAAGTCGACAAAATGCTCGAGTTCGGCTTCAGCCAAGAAGGTTCGAAGTCCTAAAAACTAAAGACTTGACCTCCAAATAAAGACCGAGCTTGAGCAGGGGCACTGTTCATACCCTGGGTCGAGCTGTCCGACCCGAAATGTTCTACAGACAAAGCGACTGACCTCTTCAGGTCAGGACAACCCGACCTCTTCTCAGAAAGCTCGACCAAGTCACTAGGAAAGCCTAAAGAAGGGCCCTAACAGAGGACCTCGCACCAAAACCCAAGGCAGTCCAAGCCCGCAGGGAGAAGGGCGATTCCTTTGAAGATAAGATATGATAAATAACTTATCTTATCTAAAGAAGGTCACTCTACACTATTATAAATACACTGGAGCACCTAGGTGTAACTCATACTCTGATTCTACTAAAAACCTGCTTAATACCCTTGCTAACTTAAGCATCGAAGTCCCTTGCAGGTACCCCCACCCTCCGGTGACGAAGGATCACCACCACCGTGTCCAACAAGTCAGACACGGCGGCTCCAGCCACCATCAACAAGTCAAACATAATAGCTCCGACCAGTACAGAAGATCTCGTCTGAGATCGACCTACAGTTTCAGGTAACCCTCGGAACAGTATCTTTATTGCCCGGTTTGTGGGTCTTTGAACTCTTATTTTTTGTATCTTGTGGCCTAGACATGGATATTTTGGTTACTTTTCCTAGCAACCTTATTTAGAAAAACAAAGTAACTTCTTGAGCTCATTGAGGTCGACTCTTGAGTGGCCTTTTTAGCTTTTGCTTATATTCTTCATGTGTTTGTTTGCAACCTTTTGGAGCCTCTAGGAATCTCAAGAGTGTTGGTGCTCTTTGCTGTCCGACCGCTTTTTGGTTCCCTTTGTGTTTGAACACTTGATTTTGTGTGAGGTCGTCGCTTTCTTTGGGTCGAGCTGTGTCCTTTCTAGCGCACGCCTTCTGTTCTGTCAACTTCTTTCGTTGAGTCTTTTGAGTTATTTTTAGTAATCCATTTGGACCTCGCCGGGTCTTCTTTTTATGGATTTACTTTTTATAACTCTTTCGCCTTTTGATCGGCTTGGGCCGACTTCTTCATGTCGGTCTCAATCTAAGTTATTTCTAGTAATCCATTTTATTTGGACCTTGTCAGGTCTCTTTTTATAGATTACTTTTATAACTTTTTGTAGCTTTGTCGGGTCGACTTCATCATGCCGGTCCCTTCTAAGTTATTTCTAGTAATCCATTTTCAGGGCTGGCCAGCCCTCTTTTCTATGGGTTACTTTTTATAACTTTTTGTCGCTTTGACCTGGTCCGACTTCTTTTATGTCGGTCTATTCTAAGTTATTTCTAGCGATCCATTTTTGTTTCAGACCTCGTCAGGTCTCACTTCATGGATCGCTTTTTATAACTTCTTGCATTATTCTGTCTATGTCGCTTTTCATCTTTGCCGATTTTGATCCTCGCTTAGCCTGACCTTTGAGAAGTTCAGTTTTCATCTTTGTCTACCTTATCGTGATCGAGCAATGAATTTAGTTTTTCACTTTTGTCGATCTGTAGCTTTATAATCGGGAGATGAATTTTTACGTTTCAGATTAATGCGTCTTGCTAAAGAGAATTTGTAGAAAATCTGAAAAAACTTTATTCAAAAATAGAAAATATGCAAATATATACATGTTGGTGCTCACCCTTCTTAGGTTAGGTAATTTTTGCAGATCTTGGCTTCGTGCCTCATTAAAAAACCTTTTTCAGGAAAAAGAGTGCACCTTTGTCCTAAGATCTTTTTATTACCTTTTAACTATAATACCTTTTTCTAAGATTCATAGACAGTAAGCTAATTTTCACTTAGAAAGAGAACAATCTATCCTTTTATTCATTATAATTGAGCTACTACACAATCAAACACACATACCACCACTTGCTGTTATTTTACTACTTGCTGAAATGGAACTAATCCGCTTCTTGTTCAAACATTTCTTTTATTGAAATTAAAGGGACAGGGGGACAAGACAGGCATTTAGACAGGTGAAAATGAAGGCACACACACCTAGGCTAGCATACTTATTGCAAAGATTAAACATAACAGGATGCAGAACCAAATAAAACCAACTAAAACTAAACATGTTCTTTCTTTATTGAATGTGATAAGCAAGGAGCAGGTCCACCTTTCATTTGTTATCCTATTTGTCTTTCTTTTTCTTCTCGCTTGCTTGCTTACTAGTTTCTCCCTTGCCCTTGCCCTTTAGCTTTTGCCAGAATCTAGCTTTTTTTATTGTCTCTTCTGTTCTATTTTCAAGGCGTATTGCTTTGTCTATTTCTCTGTCGCTCCTTTCCTTGAAGTATTCATCGTAAATTGGAAATGCTGGGTCCATGCGATGTAGATGTTCCCCAATGTAGTTGAGCTTGATTTGGCTATTTATGTTGTAATCAGCTCGTACTCCATATCTTGCACCTTGAAGGGTCGTGAATTCCTTGAAAGCTCTCATCTTCTCAACTTGCAGTTGGGCCAACTGGTTGAATGATTCTTGAAATTGTGAAGCTTGCTCCTGTTACATAACTAAGGATCTTGACTCAAAGTCTCTCTGTTGACTCATCATTCTCAACTGAAGCTCCTCTTGTCTTTGTTGAGCTCTCATGTACTGTGAATGGAATTCTCCCTGCTTCTCTTGAATCCCCATGTACTGTTCTGATAACCTTTCAATTGCTTCTTGCATTCGAACCATGTCCATATTATTTTGTGGTTGGAATTGTTGATATTCTTATTGTTCTTCTCGTGGTTCTTCTTGTCGTTCTTCTTCCTCCCTTAGTTCTTCTCTCCTTCTCCTTCTTTGTGGCCTTCGACTTTGTTGTGCCTCTGTGACAATCATCATCCTTTCGAGGGTTATAGGCATGCCTGGATACAACCATGTTGGGTTTGCATCCTCCAGTGGCACTTTGGCCTTCATGCACAACCGCATAATGGTACTTGGGTAATAGAGCCAAGCTTTAGCAGAATTCTTCTCCGCAACCTTTTGAATATCACTTGCAATGATCACGTGAACCTTTACCTCTCCTCCTACCATTATACAGTGTAGCATGACAATCCTTTGCTTGTTAACTTCTGAGGTGTTCACTGTACCCATAATTGCTCTTTATAAGATCATACTACCCTTTTGCTTCAGGGGTGAGATCTCCCCTTTAGAAGAATTTGTGCCTTCCGTGATCATCTCTCTCCCAATCAGTATTCACCACACAGATATCACTAGATATTTCATCATAATCTGGGTTTACATTTACTCTTTTGTGGTACCCTGCCTCATCAAAATAGGCTGTCCTAAGTCCTAAGATTTTCATGATAGTCTTCGAACTAAAGTCCACTTCAACTCCCGTACATATCTCTTGTAAGTTGGGGCTTCATTCATATCAAGCCTTGGGGTGTTAGCATAAAACTCCCTTATGATGTTTGCATTAATCCTGGTGATTGGTGAGGTGAGCTCTTCCCATTTTCTCTTTCTGATCTTGGCTTTCATTTCTAGGCACCCTTTATAAGGTAGCTGAAGTGGGACTTCTAGATATATCTTTTTGTCATTCATCCACCCAAGTTGCATTTGATGGTACCATGATCTGAACTTCCATCGATCATATTCGTTTCCACTTTCTTCAACCACAGGTTCCTTTTCTCTTCTTCTTTTGGAACTTGAGGAAGAAGCCATGCTTCCTTTAATTGGTTGACCGAGTTGAGGTTAAATGTTTATGAAGAAGATTGGTTAATGTGATGTACTCTTGGAGGAAAAGTGTTTGAAGTTAAGGTAGTATTATAGATGAAAGTGAACAAGGGTGCTTTGTTGCACAGGGAGCACGGTTTCTAAGCTTTGGTTTTAGAGAACACAAGGTTTGAATATCTGGAGTGCAAGATGTGTGAAATTTTAGTTCATATGCAAAGTTCAAGTGAGGCTATTTATAGTAAGCTTTAATGAAGAATTGATGGTTAGGATTCATTGGGACAAGTGGTAAATGAAGGGTGTGCATGCAAGGTTGAATAAAGACAAAAGTTGCCTCTTCATGAAGCATATATCTTCAGTCTTCAAAGTGTTTCTTCCAAGGGTGTGTAGATTCACCCTTCAAGCCATATGATCCACTTTTGTCTTCATGCTAGTCTTATCCTTCCTTGTCTTGTCCCTTTCATTAAATAGTTCTCTGCTCACCTAACCATTATAACAAGACCAAAGGAGTGAGTATTAACGGGTGGTAGCAAAAGAACAGTTAATATTTAAAACTCAAACTTTGACTATCATTCCTCATGCTTGTTTAACCTACCGTGACTCTTTTTGGTGCCACTATATATATAGTCTTGGAGGACACCAAACTTAGTGTTTGGTTATATGGTTCAAATTGTCACTACCTTCAAGTGTTGTTATTGAAATCTCAACTAAATTAGTTTCACTTTTTGGTTAAACCATCATGAGAAAAACTTTATTCTGTTATGAACTAGAAATTATAACCATGGTTGCACTCTCGTGACTTTCAAAACTCAAGAAAACTTTGACTTTCATGATTTATTCTTTCAATATATAAAACACCAAACTTAATGTTTGGCTATCTATTCCAAGAAACACCTGTCAAAATAGCAATAAGATCATCATTTTTGAAATTTGTCTTAGCGTGCCTGTAGGCACACCAAACGTAGAATCGGATCGTATACTCTTCAATGTCATGAATAGTTGTCAAAATTGTCTAAGAGAACTTGAATTCATGTTAGAGCAATGATAAGCGGATAATTTATACGCTTTTTGGCATTGTTTTTAGGTAGTTTTTAGTAAGATCTAGTTACTTTTAGGGATGTTTTCATTAGTTTTTATGCTAAATTCACATTTCTGGACTTTACTATGAGTTTGTGTGTTTTTCTGTGATTTCAGGTATTTTCTGGCTGAAATTGAGGGACCTAAGCAAAACTCTGATAAGAAGGCTGACAAAGGACGCTGCTGATGTTGTTGGATTCTGACCTCCCTACACTTGAAATGGATTTTTTTGGAGCTACAGAACTCCCTATTTGATGCTTTTAGGGTTTTTGCATGTTATGACTGCCTCTGAAGGGACTTTTTGTGGCTCATGAACTGCTTGATTCTTGAAAAAGACTGTGCCTTTTGGTGATTTTTATCTGTTTTGATGTTGACAGTTTCCTTTGCTAGTAGTTTTGTTGAAAGATGGCTATTTTTTATGACTTTCTTCTCGGAGTGTTATTTGTGTGAAAAATAAGGTTATTTTTCTTGCTTAGATAGATTAAGTCCTCGTTCTGTTGCTGCCCCCAGAGGATGCCCCTGGACATTGGGTTGTGTCCTGGGGTTTCCTTTTACTATTGCTGCTGCCCTGTGTGCCTTAGGTCGAGTCATATCTGTTTTGTCCAAGAAGTTTTCTTTGTTATGCCCGAGCTGTTTATTTAGTAATCCCTATATCTTTTTCTTTACTGTAGGACCATGTCTTCTCGCTAAAATATTGTCGAGATGTCTTCCAAGGTCCTCGAGGGTATGTCCGACTGGCTGGACTCACTCGTCCTGATGTGTGTTTCCGTAGTGAATTCTGAGTTCTGCGCGGAGCTTAGAAAACATCACCGAATCTATAGTAGTAGAGATTAGGAGAAGAACTACGAGTTGGTGGTACCAGATTCTGACGAGAGGGTTTGCTTTCCTTCTCTCACCCAGGGGGAACACCCCTTCTTTTATGCTTACGATTACTTTTTTAGCCAGAAAAATATTTCCCTGCCTTTTACTTCTTTCGAGACTGACTTGCGGTGGTCATGTAATGTAGCTCCATCCTAACTCATGGGGCTTTGTTAAGATTTTTTCAATTGCTTTGCCAAGAGTTGGATGTCAAACCTTCTCAAACTCTCTTTCTTTATCTTTTCATTTTGACTAAGCCCAAGAACTCCTCGAAAAAGAAAGCTTCTTAGATTTCCTTTCGGTCTGCTCAGGGACATAAAGTGTTTGTTATGTGTGATAAGTCCTTTAGGGACTTTAAGAATTACTTTTTTAAGGTCTGAGCTGTTGAGGGAGCTCGGCCATTTTTCTTAGAGTCGAATAATGAACCTACCTTCCTCTTGTGTTGGCAAAAGAATGTTGTGGTGTCTCGATACTCGTGGGAGATGCTTGATGGGGTTGAGCAGGCTTTTGTGAATGTGTTGGAAGATATTTGGGGGCAACCTCCTCATCTCGATACAAAAAAATTCCTAGGGGATCCCTCCTTTCTCCGGGCTGAGCTGGGTAGTGGCCGACTTCCTTTGTATTTGTTGTGCTAGTTTATTTCGTTGAGTTTGCTCCTTTCTTTTCGATTTATAACTTGGTCTGTATTTTTTCAGAGATGGTTAAAAATAATGACTCCATGAAGGCTTTCAAAAAGGCGAGGAAGGCTATCGCTGCCCAGAACATCTTGGCTAAGGCTGCCGGGGAAGGATCTTCTCAAGTTCCTCCTAAGAAGCCGATCTTGAGCTCTGCCGGGCCGAGGAGGATGATTCCAACTCCTCAGGTCCATTTGGTTGATCCTCCCCAGACCTCTGCTGCTACCTCTTCTCCCACTGTCGGTCCTCCACCAAAGAAGCAAAAGATTGTTGAGCCCTTTAACCTTGATGGCCCCGACTTTGATGCTGTGGGGTTTGTTGATCATCAGATTGATCCTTATGGTGTCGTGTTTATGGATGATGTTTCCATTCTTCGTCATTTGGATTTTATCACCCGAAGTAGCATTAAGATGGCGCATATGGGGGTGGCCTTGTTCTGGACTGCTCAGGATGTTCCGATTCATGCTACAAAGGCTTTCATGGAATGAGGGTCTGAAGGAGGAATTCGAGAAGAAGGTGGCAAAGTTGCAGAAAGAGTTAGAGGGTGAGAAGACTCGAGCTACTGCTACGGTGGCTTCGGTCAACTTGGCCGAGGAGATGGCACAAAAGCATAAGCATAGCTATATCTTAACTTATGGTGAGATGGTAGAGCTCAGGGGGAGGTTGGACTCTGTTCATGCTGACTACACTAAGCTCCAGGACCATCTTGTAGGCAACGTGAATGCTGCTTATGAGAATTTGAAGGCTCAAGTTCGAGTTCTTGCGCCTGACCTCGACCATACCCTATTCAGCTTGGACAACATTGTAGTAGATGAAAAGATTGTCCCTGACAGCTCAGATGATGATGATGTAGACGTAGACCCTCTTCCTGTGCCATCAGCCAAAAGCCTCTGCTGTCCCGGCTTCTTCAACTCCTACTACTGAGGTCGGCCATCTCGAGTCGGACCCTGATGTCCAGATTCTGAACCGGCCAGATGGGACCGTGGATGCCGTCCCTCTCGTGACTCATTCTCATTCTCCCCGGGATGCCGCTATTGGGGAGTCTTTGAATCCCTTGTAATTTTCTAATTTAGAATCTGTTTATACCCTGGGTCGAGTTGTCCGACCCGGGATGTTCTACAGACAAAACGATCGACCTCTTCAGGTCAGGGCGACCCGACCTCTTCTCAGAGAGCTCGGCCAAGTCACTAGGAAAGCCCAAAGAAGGGCCCTAACGGAGGACCGCACACCAAAGCCCAAGGCAGTCCAAGCCCGCAGGGAGAAGGGCGGTTCCTTAGAAGATAAGATGACCTCACTCAAAAGATAAAGATAAGATAAGATAACTAACTTATCTTATCTAAAGAAGGTCACTCTACACTATTATAAATAAACTGGAGCACCCAGGTATAACTCATACTCTGATTCTACTAAAAACCTGCTTAATACCTTTGCTAACTTAAGCATCGGAGTCCCTTGCAAGTACCCCCACCCTCCGGTGACGAAGGATCAACACCACAACCATGTCCAACAAGTCAGACACGGCGGCTCCAGCCACCATCAACAAGTCGGACACAACAGCTCCGACCAGTACAGAAGATCTCGTCCGAGATCGACCTACAATTTCAGGTAACACTCGGAACATTGACGTCGTTGCCAGGGACCTGAAATTCATCCTATCACTATGGCGAATGACCATGACAATGACCACGATTCAGGTCTAGAGGATAGAACGCCGCACAAAAATGCGGACACTACACCAAAGGATACTCCTCAACTTAACAACAAAAAGAATTCTCCAAATGCGGGAGCCATGGAGGCACTCCAAGACCGTTTAAAACAACTATAAAAAGAAGCTTTACATCAACGATAGGCTGAGAAAGACCTACAAAGCGAGATAAGGCGACGCTGGGAATTGGATGACAAACTCCTAAAACTCGAAGCTGATCTCAAGGCCAAAGCCAACCGATCCCCTCATGAGGACAACTCCCGCAAGGAACAAGATCCATTCACCAAGGAGATTATGAAGACCAAAATCCCAAAGGACTTTAAACTCCCAGATATGACCTTATACGATGGCACTACAGATCCCGACCATTATCTCAGCAATTTTAGAAGTAGAATGTACCTCATCGACGCCTCAGATGCAGTTCGTTCAAAGCCTTTCCGACTACTTTAACAAAGACGGCAATTAGATGGTTTGACAATCTACCTCCTAGGTCTATCTCGAGTTTCGACGACTTGGCCAAAAAATTTTTTGCCAGATTCTCCATCCAAAAAGACAAGGCTAAGCATGCTCTAAGTCTATTAGGAATCAGGCAAGGAGAATGGGAAACCCTCCGCAACTACATGGAAAGATTCAACAAAATGTGCCTGGACATACAGAGCCTACCAACAGAGGCCGCCATTATGGGCCTCATCAATGGCTTGCGAGAAGGACCTTTCAGTCAAACTAAATCAAAAAATACCCCACATCTCTGAATGAAGTGCAAGAACGAGCAGAGAAGTACATCAACATTGAAGAAAACTCTCGACTAGGAGAGACCTCGAAAGCCGGATTCGCCTCCCGGGATAAGGACAAAGAATCCAACAAGAAGGAAGATTGACATGGAGAGAAAATAAAAAAATACCACAATTACACCCCTCTTCGGGTGTCTTATGTGGACGTCTACAGAGAGGTTTGCAACACTGAAAAAATACCCCCATCTCGGCCACTCAAAGGCAAAAAAGGAGGAGGAAACTGGGCTGAATATTGTGAATATCATCGGATCCACGGGCATTCCACCAATGAGTTCTTTGATTTAAAAAATGTCATAGAAAAACTAGTAAGAGAAGCAAAGCTAGATCGATATCTGGCCACCTGTGACGATGAGCAAAGAAAAAAAGAAAAGCAGAAGATGTTGGACAAACCGAGCGATCACCTCGTACACCAGAAAGACATGTCCACATGATACACGGCGGATTTGCCGGGGGAGAAATCTCCAAATCATCTCACAAAAGGCATCTCGAAGACGTATATCATGTCGAAGGGAAGGAGGAAGCACCCGATATCCCCGCGATTACTTTCACCAAAGAAGACGCATCCGGCATCACATCAGGACACGACGATCGCATGGTCATCACTATTATACTGGCAAACGCAAATCTCCACCGCACGCAGATAGACCAGGGGAGCTCCGCTGACATCTTATTCAAAACTACCTTCGACAAGCTCGGCTTGGAAGAAAAAGAACTCAGAGCATATCTGAACAGCCTGTTCGGACTAGGAGATACCCCGGTTCAACCAATGGGATACATCTCGCTACAGACAACTTTTGAAAAAGGAAACCAGTCAAGAACACTCAAGATAGATTACATCATAGTCGATGTAAGTTCAGCCTACAATGCCCTAATAGGTCGGACAATATTGAATCAGCTCGGTGCAATAGTCTCAACTATAGGGGGGATAGCTACAATAAAAACAAATCAGAAGATGGCATGCCGCTGTTACAATGAAAGTCTAAACCTCAGAGGCAGAGGGGAAGAATTCCACACAATCGAACTCGGTGGAGTTCAGAGGCGGGAAGAACTCCGCCCACAACCTGAAGGTGAAACAGAGAAAGTCTAGATCGGGGATGCCCCGGACCAAACAACCAATATTGGTACACTCCTAAAAGGAGACATAAAAGAATCACTCATACAGTTCCTACGAGATAACGTCAACTTTTTTGCGTAGAAGGCGGCAGACATGCCAGGCATAGATCCCAAGTTAATGTGCCACAAGCTAGCAGTCTACCCAGGATCTCAGCCAGTGCAGCAAAGGCGTAGAAAGCTCAGACCAGAACACTCTCAAGCTGTGGAAGAGTAGGTACAAGCTCTACTGGAGGCAGGATTCATAAGTGAAGTCAAATATCCATTATGTCTTACTAACGTCGTCTTGGTGAAAAAATCAAACGGGAAGTGGCGAATATGCACCGACTACAACGATTTCAATAAAGCCTGCCCAAAAGATCCTTATCCACTCCCAAGCATAGACACACTGGTCGATGCCTCCTATGGATATAAATACCTCTCCTTTATGGACGCATACTCGGGATACAACCAAATCCCAATGTACCCACCTAACCAAGAAAAAACCTCATTCTTAACCCCAAAAGCAAACTACTGCTACATCGCCATGCCCTTTGGTCTTAAAAATGCAGGAGCTACTTATCATAGATTAATGAATAAGGTTTTTTCAGATCACATCGGAAAAATCATGGAAGCCTACGTGGATGACATGCTAGTAAAGACACAAAACAAAGAGATGTTATTATCCGACCTGACCCAAGTATTTGACACTATAAGATGGCATGGCATGCGACTCAATCCCGCAAAATGCACCTTCGCAGTAGAAGCCGGTAAATTCTTGGGTTTTATGATCACAGATAGAGGAATAGAGGACAACCCAGATAAATGCCGGGCCATACTCGACATGAAAAGTCTGACTTGTGTCAAAGAGGTACAACAACTCAACGGGAGGTTGGCAGCCTTGTCCAGATTCCTGGCCGGATCGACAATAAGATCTCTCCCCTTCTATGCCACTCTAAGGAAGGGAAAGGAGTTTGAATGGACAGCGGAGTGCGAGTAAGCCTTCCAAGGTTTCAAAAGATTCCTGGGACAGCCACCTATACTAACTCGGCCACAGGAAGGAGAACCACTCATATTGTACCTCACGGTAGGAAGTCGGGCAGTAGCCTTAGGACTAGTCCGAGAAGACGACAGCGGGCAATAGCCCATATGCTTACGCTCTCATACTAACATCACGGCGACTTCGCCCATACTTCCAGGCCCACACCATTAGTGTTCAGACCAACCAGCCCAAAAAAAAGGATCTTACAGAAAATAGACCTGGCAGGCAGAATCTTGCAATGGGCAGTCGAGTTGTCCGAATTTGATCTTCAATACGAAGCTCGGACGGCCATCAAATCATAATACCTGGCCGACTTTATTGCAGAATTTACAGACACACCGGAAATCCCCACAGAATGGAATCTCTACGTGGACGGTTCCTCAAATAAAACTGGAAGCGGCGCGGGCGTGATAATTGAAAGCGACCAGGGAACCCAAATCGAACTATCCCTCAAATTCAGGTTTCCAGCCTCAAACAACCAAGTGGAATATGAGGCACTTCTAGCTAGTTTGAAGCTGGCTAAGGAGGTCGGAGCTCAAAAGCTTATCATTTTCAATGATTCACAGGTAGTCACTTCACAAATAGTAGGAAGCTACCAAGCCAAAAACCCCACCATGAAAAAATACATGGATAAAACCAGGGAACAACTCGGACAATTCGGAGAATATGAGATCCGTCACATACACCGAGAACAAAATGCCCGAGCCGACGCACTCTCAAAATTAGCCAGCACCAAACCAGGGGACAACAATAGAAGCCTCATCCAAGAAATTCTGTAGAATTCATCAATCTCAGATGGTGAAAAAATCCTGGTCATAACAGGTCAGGATCAAGGATGGATGACTCCCATAATTAACTACCTCAAAACAGAAGCACTCCCCACAGAGGAAAAGGAGGCAAAGAGGCTGAAAAAGGAGGCACAATACTACACTATTATAAACAATACTCTATACAAAAAATGGATTTTGATACCATTGTTAAAATGCATGCCAACTTCCAACACGAAGGATGTTTTAGAAGAGGTACACAGTGGCATTTATGGCAATCACCTCGGAGCGCAGGCACTCACCAAAAAAGTACTTCGGGCATGGTTTCATTGGCCAACTTTACAAAAGGAAGCCATAGAGTTCGTAAAGACATGTTCATCATGTCAGAAACATGCTAACCTTCACATCGCCCCACCAGAGGAGCTCATCGCTGTAACCTCACCTTGGCCATTCGCAAAATGGGGACTCGATCTTTTCAGACCCATTCCCCAAGGATCGGGACAAGTCAAATTCCTTATAATGGGAATAGACTACTTCACAAAGTGGATCAAGGCAGAACCCCTAGCTAACGCTACCGCTCAAAGAAGTTGAAAATTCCTATATAGAAACATCGTCACAAGGTTCGGGGTTCCATACTGCATCACACAGACAATGGTACCCAGTTCACAGATGCAGGCTTCAGAAAGCTAGCGGCCGACTTGAATATAAAACAACAATTCACCTCTGTAGAACATCCCCAAGCCAATCGACAAGCTGAAGCTGCCAACAAAGTCATACTGGCTGGGTTGAAGTGGAGATTACAGGATGCAAAGGGAGCTTGGGCCGAGGAGCTCCCACAAGTCTTATGGGCATATCGAACAACGATACATTCCACCACAAAGGAATCACCCTTCCGACTAGCATATGGAATTGAGGCAATGATCCCAGTGGAGATTGAAGAAAGGTCACCTAGAGTGATCCACTATAGCGAAGAAGCCAATTCCCAACTTCAAAGGGAAGAGCTCGACCTACTTTTGGAAGTCCGAGAAAGAGCTCAGATTAGGGAAGAAGCATTAAAACGATGAATGGCTTCCAGATACAATCAAAAGGTAATACAACGAGCTTTTACCAAGGACGACCTCATTCTAATCTGAAATGACATTGGAACAACTCGACCTGGAGAAGGAAAGCTGGCAGCAAACTGGAAATGACCCTACCGAGTCATCAAAGTACTGGGGAAGGGCTACTACAGACTGTCTGAACTCGATGGGCGAGATCTTCCTAGGTCATGGCATGCCTACAACCTAAGAAGGTACTATAGTTAGGGATGATAAAGGATCTTGGATAAGGCGCACTCTTTTTCCTGAAAAGGTTTTTAACGAGGCGCCAAGCCAAGACCTACAAATCACCCGATTTAGGGAATTAACCCCTCGCATGTATATATTTGCATTTTCTTTTGAAATAATATATGTTTAGATCTTCTACAAGTGCTCAAGCTGCATTAATCTGAAACATTCATTGTTCGATTATAAAGCTACAGATCGGCAGAAAGTGAAAATCAAATTCACTACGCGATCACGAAAAAGACCAAAGATGAAAACCAAATTAATTAAAAGGTCGACCAAACGAGGGTTAAAACCCAATCTCTACAAACCGGAAAAGATGAATGTAGAATAATGCAAGAATTTATAGAAAGTGATCCATATAAAGGACCTAACGAGGTCCTAATAAAATGGATTGCTATAAAATAACTTAAAGACTGGCCGATATAGAGAAGTTAGACCAGTCACAATAACCGAAGTTATAAGTAAAGCCCTGGAAAGAGGTCTGGCCAGCCCTATAAAAGAGGATTACTATAACATAGAAGAGCCCGACATGATGAAGTCGGACTCCCACAAACAAGTTATAAAAAGTAATCCCTGAAAGAGACTTGAATAAGGTCCAGGAAAGAGGATTAAAAAAATAACTTAGAAGAGCCCGACATGATAAACTCAGACTCCCACGAACAAGTTACAAAGGTAATCCCTGAAAGAGACCTGAACAAGGTCCAAGAAAGAGGATTACAAAGTAACTCGACCGGGCCCCACGTGACGAAGTCGGCCCAAAATATAAAGCTACAAAGGTAATCCATGAAAGAGACCTGAACAAGGTCCAAGAAAGAGGATTACAAAGTAACTCGACAGGGCCCGACGTGACGAAGTCGGCCCAAAATATAAAGCTACAAAGGTGATCACTGAAAGAGACCTGAACAAGGTCCAAGAAAGAGGATTATAAAGTAACTCGACATGGCCCGACGTGACGAAGTCGGCCCGAAATATAAAGCTACAAAGATAGTCCCTAAAAGAGACCTGAACAAGGTCCAAAAAAGAGGATTACAAAGCAACTCGGAAGGGCTCGACGTGATGAGGTCGGCCCAAAACATAAAACTACAAAAGTAACCCCTAAAAGAGACCTAAACAAGGTCCAAAAAAGAGGATTACAAAGTAACTCGGAAGGGCTCGACGTGATGAGATTGGCCCGAAACATAAAACCACAAAAGTAACCCCTAAAAGAGACCTAAACAAGGTCCAAAAAAAGAGGATCACTAACAACTCTTTGGACAAAATCAACATAACAAAATCAGCAACCACAGCGAACCAAAGAACAAAAAAATTTGCTGAAAATAGCATCAAGCAAAGAAATCAAGCCAATCCAGAGAGGTCAGATAAAAAAAAGTTCTAACACTCCCAAAACCTAGAAAGGTACTAAGCCAAGTGCAAGCAGGCCTGACATAAAAACTGCTAGTTAGGATAAATAGCAAACTTCAGAGGCCACCAGAAGCAGCCCCAAAAAGTTCAGGAACTACTTTGTTTTTCAAATAAAGTTGCTAAACAAAGCAACTAAAAGGTATCAACAGTCCACAAAACATCATTTACAAAATAAAGAGTTTAAAAAGCCCACAAGCCGGGCTATCTACAACAAGCAAGAAGAAAATTCAGTTAACATCCGAAGGCTTCTCGGCAGCACCAACTCAGGGTGAAGGAGCATGAGTCTGAAGAGGCATCGCATCCACCATCCCATCATCCCGGTTTAAAATCTGGCAATCTGGTTCCCCTTCAGGACGGTTAATCTCAGCAATGGAAGCCAGAGAAGTCGGCGCAACAGAGGTCTTGGTGGCAGGCAATGAAGGACGATCATCATCATCATCATCAGGGTCATCAGGAACAATCTTACCATCCCTAACAATATTGTCCAGTCTGAAAAGGGAAAGATCGAGCTTTGGCGCAAGAACTCAAACTTGCTCCTTCAGATTCTCATAAGCAGCAGAAACACTGCCTACAAGGTGACTTTGAAGCTCGGTATAATTGGCCCGGACAGATTCCAAGCTATTCCTGAGATTCATCATCTCTCTATAGGTGGTAACATAGCTATCCTTATGTTTTAACGCCGTATCGTCAGCTAGTTGCACAGCAGCCACCAGACCAATAGCCCGAGCTTTTTCCCCCTTTAACTCCTTTTCCAGCTCGGTCACTTTCACCTCGAGCTCCTCTTTTAAACCCTTAATTCGGTCAAACTCCAATTTTGCCTCCTCCATAAAGGCCTTGGTAGCATGGATAGGAAGATCTTGAGCAGTTCGGTATAAAGCCGCTCCCATGTGTGCCAGTTTAACACCACTCCGAGTAATGAAGTCTAAATGATGAAGAATGGATACATCATCAGTAGGCATGACACCATAGGGAGCAATCTGTTGATCTACAAACCCGACAGCATCAAATTTGGGAGCATCCAGACTAAAAGGCTCGACAGTTCGAGGTCTTTTTGGAGGAGGAGCTGCGGAAGGAGAGGAGGTACCAGCAGAAGTTTGTGAAGGATCAACCAAACAAACTTGAGGAGTGGGGATAACCCTCCTCGGCCCAAGAGAACTTGTAACCAAAGGCTTCGACAAAACCTGAGAAGACCCCTCCCCGGCCGCCTTGGCTGAGGCATTCTGAGCTGCAGTAGCCTTCCTCGCCCTTTTAAAGGCCTTCATGAATTCATTATTTTTAATCATCTCTGCAAACAAACATCACAGCAAGAAACCAAGCTACGAGTCAGAAAAAGATCTCATAAGAGACAAACTTGACAAAGCGATAAGCAAAACCAAATAAAAAAAATGGACCACTAACCAGCTCAGCTCGGAGGAGAGAGAGGTTAGCTAAAAATTTCTTTGTGTCGAGATGAGGAGGCTGCCCCCAGTTTTCTTCCAGCACAGTCACAAAAGCTTGTTCAGCCTCATTCAACATCTCCCATGAATATCTCAATACCAGTACATTCTTTTTCCATTCTAAAGGAAAGGTGGATTCATCATTTTCATCTAGAAAAAAGGGCCGAGCTCCTTCAACAGCTCGGACCCTAAAAAAGTAATTTTTGAAATCGCGAAAAGATTCATCAAACATGGAGAAAACCTTTTTCCCATGGGAAGCTCGGAAAGAAACCCAAGCGGCTTTCTTTTTCACTACACCAGGCATTGTCAAGACGAAAAGATAAAATAAGAGAGATTGTGAAGCAGGGATACCAAACTCATGACACAGCAGCTGAAAGATCTTTATAAAACCCTAGGAATTGGGGTGAAGTTGGGATGGAGCTATATTACAGGACCATAACAGGTCGGTCTCAAAGGGGGTAAAAGGAAGAGTAATATTCATTTGACTAAAAAAGAAGTCGTAAGTGTAGAAAAAAGGACGCTTTCCAGCAACTCGGGTAGAAAAACAGACCCTTTCCTCAGAAGTTGGAGATACTAGCTCATAATTCTTATCATCACTACCGTCGCCACAAATCCTATGAAATTGCCTAAGTTGCTGACAAAACTCTGAGTCAACCAACAAGACACACAGAAGGACCATAGAATCCACCCAATCGGCCATACCTTTAGGGACTTGGGAAGATGTCTCAACAATATTTTTGCGAGAAGATATGAGGTCAACTAGTCCTACAAGAAGAAAAGAAGATTGGATTAGTCAAAAAATATATCGGTACACTAATCAAACAACTCGAGCATAAATGGAGGCAACTTAAAACTAAAGCACATAGGTGTCAAAAAGCGAGCCAGAGCAACAAAAAGAAACCCCAGGACCCACTCCAAAAAAGGATCCAGGGGCATCATGTGGAGGCAGAATAAGGACTCAGAAAAATCTACAAGCCTACACCTCGACACTCCCCAATAGGAAGATAAAGCCTCTATTTCAACAAAAATGACACTCCAAAAGGCCACAAACCAAATAAAGTCATCAAAATAAGCCACCTCTCAAATTGCAATTTTAGTCTATCAACAAAGGGAACTACCAAAACAGCAAGAACATGCCAAGCGAAAAAATTGTCAAAGACACAATCTTTCTTCAAAATCAAACAAACCATTTACACAGAAACAGGCAACAACATGCAAAACCCTAGAAGCTTCAACCATCAAGGTAACACCAGAGAAGAAGAAGCCAAAAATCACAACAACAAAAAGTATAGAAATGCGAAAAGGTTCAAGCTTTCCAAATATACACTCAAGTAAAAACCCTACTTTACCAGGAAATAGAACAATGCAAGCAAAAAAAGAAAAGATGAACCAACCTGAAAAAGGAGAAGTGTACGGAGGGAAGATTAAAGATGAAGAGATTAGGAGTTGCCATTAAAAGCAAAGAAAACACCTACGATCTCCAAACAATGTCACAAGGAGAAACACGAAAATGTAGATGACAGGCGAAAACAGAAAAAGTGAGAAAGAAAAGGGGAAGTTACAGAGAAGAGGAAAAACCGTTTCTGTGTGTAAAGTTCAAAATAAAAAAAAACAAGAGAAACGGGGGATTGAAAACCAATTAAAACCCTCACGCATTCCCAAGGCTAGGACGCTAATACAAAAGCGCGCACTCTTAGAGGAAGCAAAATGTTCCGCATTCAAAAAAGGAACTCTACAAAGATAAAGTCGACAAAATGCTCGAGTTCGGCTTCACCCAAGAAGGTTCGAAGTCCTAAAAACTAAAGACTTGACCTCCAAATAAAGACCGAGCTCGAGCAGGGGCACTATTCATACCCTGAGTCGAGCTGTCCGACCCGAAATGTTCTACAGACAAAGCGACCGACCTCTTCAGGTCAGGACGACCCGACCTCTTCTCAGAGAGCTCGACCAAGTCACTAGGAAATCCTAAAGAAGGGCCTTAACAGAGGACCGCGCACCAAAGCCCAAGGGAGTCCAAGCCCGCAGGGAGAAGGGAGATTTCTTTGAAGATTAGATATGATAAATAACTTATCTTATCTAAAGAAAGTCACTCTACACTATTATAAATACACTGGAGCACCTAGGTATAACTCATACTCTGATTCTACTAAAAACCTGCTTAATACCCTTGCTAACTTAAGCATTGGAGTCCCTTGCAGGTACCCCCACCCTCCGGTGACGAAGGATCAGCACCACCACCGTGTCCAACAAGTCGGACACGACGGCTCCAGCCACCATCAACAAGTCGGACACAATAGCTCCGACTAGTACAGAAGATCTCGTCCGAGATCGACCTACAGTTTCAGGTAACCCTCGGAACAGTATCTTTATTGCCCGGTTTGTGGGTCTTTGAACTCTTATTTTTTGTATCTTGTAGCCTGGACATGGATATTTTGGTTACTTTTCCTGGCAACCTTATTTAGAAAAACAAAGTAACTTCTTGAGCTCATTGAGGTCGACTCTTGAGTGGCCTTTTGAGCCTTTTATCATAGTAGCTTTTGCTTATATTCTTCATGTGTTTGTTTGCAACCTTTTGGAGCCTCTAGGAATCTCAAGAGTGTTGGTGCTCTTTGCTGTCCGACCGCTTTTTGGTTCCCTTTGTGTTTGAACACTTGATTTTGTGTGAGGTCGTCGCTTTCTTTGGGTCGAGCTGTGTCCTTTCTAGCGCACGCCTTCTGTTCTGTCAACTTCTTTCGTTGAGTCTTTTGAGTTATTTTTAGTAATCCATTTGGACCTCGCCGGGTCTTCTTTTTATGGATTTACTTTTTATAACTCTTTCGCCTTTTGATCGGCTTGGGCCGACTTCTTCATGTCGGTCTCAATCTAAGTTATTTCTAGTAATCCATTTTATTTGGACCTTGTCAGGTCTCTTTTTATAGATTACTTTTATAACTTTTTGTAGCTTTGTCGGGTCGACTTCATCATGCCGGTCCCTTCTAAGTTATTTCTAGTAATCCATTTTATTTGGACCTTGTCAGGTCTTTTTTTACAGATTACTTTTATAACTTTTTGTAGCCTTGTCGGGCCGACTTTATCATGACGGTCCCTTCTAAGTTATTTCTAGTAATCCATTTTCAGGGCTGGCCAGCCCTCTTTTCTATGGGTTACTTTTTATAACTTTTTGTCGCTTTGACCTGGTCCGACTTCTTTTATGTCGGTCTATTCTAAGTTATTTCTAGCGATCCATTTTTGTTTCAGACCTCGTCAGGTCTCACTTCATGGATCGCTTTTTATA
Organism: Arachis duranensis; assembly: GCF_000817695.3. Classification (NCBI taxonomy): domain Eukaryota; kingdom Viridiplantae; phylum Streptophyta; class Magnoliopsida; order Fabales; family Fabaceae; genus Arachis; species Arachis duranensis. The sequence goes on from NC_029781.3 coordinate 36,016,787, forward strand.
ACTTCTTGCATTATTCTGTCTATGTTGCTTTTCATCTTTGCCGATTTTGATCCTCGCTTAGCCTGACCTTTGAGAAGTTCAGTTTTCATCTTTGTCGACCTTATCGTGATCGAGCAATGAATTTAGTTTTTCACTTTTGTCGATCTGTAACTTTATAATCGGGAGATGAATTTTTACGTTTCAGATTAATGCGTCTTGCTAAAGAGAATTTGTAGAAAATCTGAAAAAACTTTATTCAAAAATAGAAAATATGCAAATATATACATGTGGGTGCTCACCCTTCTTAGGTTAGGTAATTTTTGCAGATCTTGGCTTCTTGCCTCATTAAAAAACCTTTTTCAGGAAAAAGAGTGCACCTTTGTCCTAAGATCTTTTTATTACCTTTTAACTATAATACCTTTTTCTAAGATTCATAGACAGTAAGCTAATTTTCACTTAGAAAGAGAACAATCTATCCTTTTATTCATTATAATTGAGCTACTACACAATCAAACACACATACCACCACTTGCTGTTATTTTACTACTTGCTGAAATGGAACTAATCCGCTTCTTGTTCAAACATTTCTTTTATTGAAATTAAAGGGACAGGGGGACAAGACAGGCATTCAGACAGGTGAAAATGAAGGAACACACACCTAGGCTAGCATACTTACTGCAAAGATTAAACATAACAGGATGCAGAACCAACTAAAACCAACTAAAACTAAACATGTTCTTTCTTTATTAAATGTGATAAGCAAGGAGCAGGTCCACCTTTCATTTGTTATCCTATTTGTCTTTCTTTTTCTTCTCGCTTGCTTGCTTACTAGTTTCTCCCTTGCCCTTGCCCTTTAGCTTTTGCCAGAATCTAGCTTTTTTTATTGTCTCTTCTGTTTTATTTTCAAGGCATATTGCTTTGTCTATTTCTCTGTCGCTCCTTTCCTTGAAGTATTCATCGTAAATTGGAAATGCTGGGTCCATGCTATGTAGATGTTCCCCAATGTAGTTGAGCTTGATTTGGCTATTTATGTTGTAATCAGCTTGTACTCCATATCTTGCACCTTGAAGGGTCGTGAATTCCATGAAAGCTCTCATGTTCTCAACTTGCAGTTGGGCTAACTGGTTGAATGATTCTTGAAATTGTGAAGCTTGCTCCTGTTACATAACTAAGGATCTTGACTCAGAGTCTCTCTGTTGACTCATCATTCTCAACTGAAGCTCCTCTTGTCTTTGTTGAGCTCTCATGTACTGTGAATGGAATTCTCCCTGCTTCTCTTGAATCCCCATGTACTGTTCTGATAACCTTTCAATTGCTTCTTGCATCCGAACCATGTCCATATTATTTTGTGGTTGGAATTGTTGATATTCTTCTTGTTCTTCTCGTGGTTCTTCTTGTTGTTCTTCTTCCTCCCTTAGTTCTTCTCTCCTTCTCCTTCTTTGTGGCCTTCGACTTTGTTGTGCCTCTGTGACAATCATCATCCTTTCGTGGGTTATAGGCATGCCTGGATACAACCATGTTGGGTTTGCATCCTCCAGTGGCACTTTGGCCTTCATGCACAACCGCATAATGGTACTTGGGTAATAGAGCCAAGCTTCAGCAGAATTCTTCTCCGCAACCTTTTGAATATCACTTGCAATGATCACGTGAACCTTTACCTCTCTTTCTACCATTATACAGCGTAGTATGACAGCCCTTTGCTTGTTAACTTCTGAGGTGTTCACTGTGCCCATAATTGCTCTTTATAAGATCATACTACCCTTTTGCTTCAGGGGTGAGATCTCCCCTTTACAAGAATTTGTGCCTTCCGTGATCACCTCTCTCCCAATCAGTATTCACCACACAGATGTCACTAGAGATTTCATCATAATCTGGGTTTACATTTACTCTTTTGTGGTACCCTGCCTCATCAAAATGGGTTGTCCTAAGTCCTAAGATTTTCATGATAGTCTTCGAACTAAAGTCCACCTCAACTCCCCGTACATATCTCTTGTAAGTTGGGGCTTCATTCATATCAAGCCTTGGGGTGTTAGCATAAAACTCCCTTATGATGTTTGCATTAATCCTGGTGATTGGTGAGGTGAGCTCTTCCCATTTTCTCTTTCTGATCTTGGCTTTCATTTCTAGGCACCCTTTATAAGGTAGCTGAAGCGGGACTTCTGGATATATCTTTTTGTCATTCATCCACCCAAGTTGCATTTGATGGTACCATGATCTGAACTTCCATCGATCATATTCGTTTCCACTTTCTTCAACCATAGGTTCCTTTCCTCTTCTTCTTTTGGAACTTGAGGAAGAAGCCATGCTTCCTTTAATTGGTTGACCGAGTTGAGGTTAAAGGTTTATGAAGAAGATTGGTTAATGTGATGTACTCTCGGAGGAAAAGTGTTTGAAGTTAAGGTAGTATTATAGATGAAAGTGAACAAGGGTGCTTTGTTGCACAGGGAGCACGGTTTCTAAGCTTTGGTTTTAGAGAACACAAGGTTTGAACATCTGGAGTGCAAGATGTGTGAAATTTTAGTTCATATGCAAAGTTCAAGTGAGGCTATTTATAGTAAGCTTTAATGAAGAATGGATGGTTAGGATTCATTGGGACAAGTGGTAAATGAAGGGTGTGCATGCAAGGTTGAATAAAGACAAAAGTTGCCTCTTCATGAAGCATATATCTTCAGTATTCAAAGTGTTTCTTCCAAGGCTGTGTAGATTCACCCTTCAAGCCATGTGATCCACTTTTGTCTTCATGCTAGTCTTATCCTTCCTTGTCTTGTCCCTTTCATTAAATAGTTCTCTGCTCACCTAACCATCATAACAAGACCAAAGGAGTGAGTATTAACGGGTGGTAGCAAAAGAACATTTAATATTTAAAACTCAAACTTTGACTATCATTCCTCATGCTTGTTTAACCTACCATGACTCTTTTTGGTGCCACCATATATATAGTCTTGGAGGACACCAAACTTAGTGTTTGGTTATATGGTTCAAATTGTCACTACCTCCAAGTGTTGTTATTGAAATCTCAACTAAATTAGTTTCACTTTTTGGTTAAACCATCATGAGAAAAACTTTATTCTGTTATGAACTAGAAATTATAACCATGGTTGCACTCTCGTGACTTTCAAAACTCAAGAAAACTTTGACTTTCATGATTTATTCTTTCAATATATAAAACACCAAACTAAATGTTTGGCTATCTATTCCAAAAAACACCTGTCAAAATAGCAATAAGATCATCATTTTTGAAATTTGTCTTAGCGTGCCTGTAGGCACACCAAACGTAGAATCGGATCATATACTCTTCAATGTCATGAATAGTTCTCAAAATTGTCTAAGAGAACTTGAATTCATGTTGGAGCAATGTTTGGCATTGTTTTCAGGTAGTTTTTAGTAAGATCTAGTTACTTTTAGGGATGTTTTCATTAGTTTTTATGCTAAATTCACATTTCTGGACTTTACTATGAGTTTGTGTATTTTTCTGTGATTTCAGGTATTTTCTGGCTGAAATTGAGGGACCTAAGCAAAACTCTGATAAGAAGGCTCACAAAGGACTGCTGATGTTGTTGGATTCTGACCTCCCTACACTCGAAATGAATTTTTTTGAAGCTACATATTTCCAAATAGCGCGCTCTTAACGGCGTTGGAAAGTAGACATTCAGAGCTTTCCAGCAATATATAATAGTCCATACTTTATTCGAGATTTGACAACGTAAACTGGCACTCAAGCCAGCTCCATGCTGCATTCTGGAGTCAAACACCAGAAACACGTCACGAACCAGAGTTGAACGCCCAAAACACGTTACAAATTGGCGTTCAACTCCAAGAGAAGCCTCAACTCGTGGATAGATCAAGCTCAGCCCAAACATACACCAAGTGGGCCCCGGAAGTGGATTTATGCATCAATTACTTACTTCTGTAAACCCTAGTAGCTAATCTAGTATAAATAGGACTTTTTACTATCATATTAGACATCCTGGATCCTGAATTGTATTTTTGATCCTGTGATCACATTTTGGGGGCTGGCAATTCGGCCATGCCTGGACCTTCATCACTTATGTATTTTCAACGGTAGAGTTTCTACACACCATAGAATAAGGGTGTGGAGCTCTGCTGTACCTCAAGTTTCAATGCAATTACTACTATTTTCTATTCAATTCTATTTATTTTTGTTCTAAGATATTCGTTGCACTTCAACTTGATGAATGTGATGATCCGTGACACTCATCATCATTCTCACCTATGAACGCG
>NC_029781.3:36021175-36021419 GCF_000817695.3 Arachis duranensis
TGATGGCGGCATTCATGGGAATCTGGAAAGTCTAACCTTGTCTGTGGTATTCCGAGTAGGATTCCAGGATTGAATGACTGTGACGAGTTTCAAACTTCTGAAGGCTGGGCGTTAGTGACAGACGCAAAAGAATCACTGGATTCTATTCCAACCTAATTGAGAACCGACAGATGATTAGTCGTGCTGTGACAGAGCATTTGGACCATTTTCACTGAGAGGATGGGATGTAGCCATTGAAAACGGG
>NC_029781.3:36021470-36023745 GCF_000817695.3 Arachis duranensis
GAAAGGAGTGATAAAAAACTGGAAGGATGAAGTAGAAAAGCAAAGATTCAGAAGGAACACAGCACCTTCACACACCTATCTGAAATTCCCACCATTAAATTACATGAGTAACTTTATCTTTATTTTCTATTTATTTTATTATCATTATTTAAACCAATAATCTCTTAATCCATTTAAATCCGCCTGACTAGGATTTACAAGATGACCATAGCTTGCTTCATACCAACAATCTTTGTGGGATCGACCCTTACTCACATAAGGTATTACTTGGACGACCCAGTACACTTGCTGGTTAGTTGTGCGGAGTTGTGACAAAGTGAGATTCACGTTTGAGAGCACCAAAGCTTTGGAGCCATTGTTGATGATCACAATTTTGTCCACCAAGCAACAATTATTATTCATACTGAAATATTAAAAATAAAGAAATTAAATCATGGGCTGCCTCCCATGGAACGCTTCTTTAGCGTCATTAGCTTGACGGTAGGTCTCTATCAAGGTGGATTGTAGTGCTTGAGATCCTCTCCTCTCACTGTGAAACTGTCCCCATTTGATTCCTTGACAATTTCCAAATGCTCCAGGGAAAGGACCTTTCTGATTGTGAACACTTGAGGTAACTGAGATGGAATGGTTGGAATATAGGGTGGAATTTATGGATGGTGGATTGATATCACCTTGTCCCCAGGGAAGAAACCTTCTGTAGGAACCTTCTTGTTTCTCCATCCCCTTGGCAATTTCTTCACAACTCTTTTCTCTTCTTCCAATAGTGCTCCATTGACTCCCATGTTAGGGTGATCTTTGTTAGCTGCTCTTCCTGATTCTTGTGGCTTCGGCTCTTCCTTGAACTCCATTGGTTGCTTCATCTCTTGAGCTTCTTGTTTATCTATCAAGGGAAGTTCCAGATGATCGCCCAGTTGTTCATTGCTGTTTTCCTTCAGAGAGCTCTCACTGTATTATTCCTTTGATTTCTTGCTCTCTTGCTCAGATTCATGCACGGGCTTGAAGGAATGGAAAGTGAGCTGCTCATCATGTACTCTCAGTATCAACTCTCCTTGTTCAACATCAATGAGTGCTCGACCAGTAGCTAAAAATGGTCTCCCCAGAATAATTGGATGGAGGTAGCTTTCCTCCATGTCCAGAATAACAAAATTTGTGGGGGGAAAGTAGTTTCCCACTTTCACCAACACATTTTCCACTATTCCTTCACCCTGCTTATGAGTTTTATCAGCTAATTGTATGATTACATCAGTGGATTTCACCTCGTTGATTTGTAACTTCTTCATAAGAGATAGAGGTATCAAATTCATGCTGGCTCCTAGATCACAAAATCCTCTGTCAATTTTTGCTTCTCCTATGATACAGGGAATATGAAAGCTTCCTGGATCTTTTTTCTTCATGAGTACATCCTTCTGGATGAGAGCACTGCATTCCTTGTTCATCACCACTGTTTGGCCACCCTTCAGGTTGCTCTTCTTAGCTAGTAGTTCCTTCATCCACTTAATACAAGCAGGCATCTGTTTGAGGATTTTGAGATAGGGAATGTTGACACTAAGAGATGCAAACATATCTAAGAATCTTGAATATGATCTTTCTTTCTCACCTTCCCTGAGTCTCTGAGGAAACGGTGCTTGTGGCACATATGGTTGTAGGGTTTTTTCCTCTTTTGATTCTTTCTCTTGGGCAACATCAGTCTTTTGCTCAATCTCTTCTTTCCTTCCTTCTGAGACTCTTTGATTAGGTGCTGTAGGTTTGCTAACTTCATCTTTCCAAACCTCCTCACTTGCTAAGCTTATTGCCTTACATTCTTCCCATGTCACCTTTTGTGTTCCTCCTATTGGATTCTTCTCAGTGTCACTTAGGGGTGTTCATAAAAAAACTAAAATATGGTTAACCGGTTAAAAAACTATAACCACATTTTGGTTAACCAGTTTAATAAAACAATTTTAAAAACCATATCTATATTTTTTAGGATTGGTTAACCAAAACCAAATTAAAAAAAAAACCGATTTTTAACTGGTTAACCAAAACCAAAACCAAATTAAAATCAAAACTTAATTTTAAATCCAAATTACATACTATTCTTCTCTCTCTCTCTCTCCCTTCTTTCTCTTCTTCTTCTTCTTCTCCTTCTTCTTCTTCTCTCTCTCTCTCTCTCCCTCTCTCTCCTCTTTCTCTCCTTTCTCTCTCCTCCTATCTCTCTTTTTCCCTTTTCTCCCTCCTCTCTCTCTCATTTCCTTCTTTCTCCTCCTCCTCTTTGTCCTCTCCTTTTCTCTCTCCA
>NC_029781.3:36023975-36043010 GCF_000817695.3 Arachis duranensis
TTTCTTCCTCTCTTTCTCTCTCTCTCTCTCTCCCCTCTCCATCCTCTCTCTCCCCTCACCTTCTATCTCTCTCTCTTTCTCCACCTCGTCTTTCTTTCTCTGTCCATTGTCTCTCTATCTTTCTCTCCCTCTCTCCCCTTCCCTCTTTCTCTCTCCTTATCTCCTTCTCTCCCTCTCTCTTTCTTTCCTTCTCTCTTTGTCTCTCTCTCCTTCTCTCAGCTCTCTCACTTTCTCTCTCTCTCTCTCTCTCTCTCTCCTTGCCCTCTTTCTCCCCCTCCATTCTCTCCCTTCCTCTTCTCATCTCTCTCTGCCCTCCTATCTCTCACTCCTCTAATCTCTTTCTCTCTCTCTCTTTCTCTCTCTCCTTCCTCTCTCTCTCTCTCCTTTTCCTCCCCTCTCTTTCTCTTTTTTTTCTTTCTCTCTTTCTTTCTCTTGCTCCTCTCTCTTTCCTTTTCTTCTTTCTCTCTCTCCCATTTTCTCTCTCCTCATCTTCCTCTCTTCCTTTTCTCTCATTCTCCTCATTCTTTTTTTACTCTCTTTTTTCTCTTTCTCTCTCAATATTCTCTCAATATCTATCTCTCTTATATCTCTTTTCTCCTTTTCTCTCTAAAGTGAGAGAAAAGAGAGAGGAGGAGAAATAAAAAAAGAGAGAGATAAGAAGAGAGAAGAAAGATAGGAGAGAGAGAAGAAGAGAGAGAGAAAGAGGACAAAGAGAGAAAGAGAGAGGACAGAGAGACAGAAAAAGAGAATGAGAGAGAGAAAAGAGAGAAAGGGAGAGAGAATGAGAGAGGGAGAGAAGGGGAGAGAGAAAGAAGGAAGAGGGAAGGGGAGAGAGAGCATAGGGTGAGAGAGGGAGAGAAGGATAAGAGAAAGAAAGGGGAGGGGGAGAAAGAGAGAAAAAGGAGAGAGAGAGAAATAGATAAAGAGGAGGAGGAGAGAGAGAAAAGAAAGAGAGGATGAGAGAAAAAAATGTGAGAGAGAAAGAGAAGCAAGACAAGAGGAGAGAGAGAAAATGGGGGAGAGAGAGGGGAGAGAGAGGAAGAGAAAGAGAGGGGAGGGGGAGAAAGAGGGGAAGCAGAAAAAGAGAGAGAAGGAAGCTAAAAGAGGAGGGGGAGAGAAAAGGAGAGAGATGGAAATTAAAGAAGGAGATAAGAAAAAGTTACTCGTATCATTTATAAAGAAAATTATTTATATTAGAAAAAACTATTTATAGAAAATGCTGAAAAGAGATAAGAAGGAAAAAGGAACGAAAGTAATGGAAGGGATTTCATTATTTACAAATGTTACTCGTATCATTTAGAAAGAAAAAAATTTAGATTAAAAAAATTTAATTAAAAAAAGTTTCAAATTTGGATTTTTGTATGTAAAAATATTAATTTTTGTGTAAAATTTTATTTTTACATGTAAAAACCAATTTTATGATATAAAAACAAATTTTTTAGTATAAAAACTGGTTTTTTGATGTAAAAACCGATTTTTTGGTGTAAAAACCGATTTTTTACTATAAAATCGGTTTTTTTTTATATAAAATCGGTTATTTTTTAAAAACTGGTTTTTACTTTAATAACCGGTTAAAAATCGGTTTTGAATTTCACTAACCGGTTTCATCATGTAAAATCAATTTGGTTAATTAACCAATACTATATTTTTGGTTAACCAAAAAACTGGTTTGGTTTTTGGATTAACCGAACCATGAACACCCCTAGACTGTCACTTGAAAAACTATCAGTGGATTTCGAAATTTGTTGAGATAAGTGTCCCACCTGTGACTCGAGATTCTTAAGAACCGCTCCTCTGATGCTTATGTTCCCTCTCTCTTCTTCCTTGAATTTCTTTATGTCTTCAACTTCTTTACAAAGGTTTGCAAGCATAGCCTCCATCCTAGCCATTCTGTCATCTTCATGTGGTGGTGGTGGGTTGATTGAGGTGTTGAGAGTGGTTGTCGTGGCTTTGGTATGGTGGATGTGAATGGGTGTTTTGTGTGGTATGGTATGGTTTTTGGTTGGAGTTTTAGTGGATGGAGTTGTTATACTGGGTTGGATTGGGTGGTCTGTGGTCTTGGCCTTGGTTTTTTTGGTTCCCCCACCCAAAGTTTGGGTGGTTCCTCCAACCAGGGTTATAGGTTTTAGAGTATGGATCATTAGCTTGCCTAGATGAATTCCCAAAGTAATTAGCTTCCTCACTGGTAACTCCTTCTTCTATCTCCAATTCTCCTTAAGGTGATGGTTGAGTGTGGATACCTGCAACTTGATTCTTCTCTATTTGCTTGGTCAACTCAGCCAGTTGCTTGGTGATCATCTTGTTCTAGGCCAGGATTACATCCATATGGTTCAATTCCAAGACTCCCCTGTTGTTGCTCCTGTCTGAGGCATAAAAATACTCATTGTCAACCACTGTCTCTATAACATCGATGGCTTCTTCAATGGTTTTTTTCTTGTTAAGTGATCCTCCAGATGAGTGGTTTACAACATTCTTTGATTCATAATTCAACCCTTCATAGAAGATATGAAGTTACACCCACTCATTAAACATTTTACGGGGGGATCTGGTACGTGAAATCGTGATCTCACACACTTTCTTGACAACTCCGCGTAGCTGACCAGCAAGTGCACTGGGTTGTCCAAGTAATACCTTATGTGAGTAAGGGTCGATCCCAAGGAGATTGTCGGCTTGAAGTAAGCTATGGTCATCTTGTAAGTCTCATCAGGCAGATTCAAATGGTTATGGGGTTTTGATAATTAAAAGATAGATAAAACATAAAATAGGATAGAGATACTTATATAATTCATTGGTAGAAATTTCAGATAAGCATATGGAGATGCTTTGTTCCTTTTGAATCCCTGTTTTCCTACTGCTTTCATCCAGTCATGCGTACTCCTTTCCGTGGCAAGCTGTATGTTGGGAGATCACCATTGTCAATGGCTACCGTCCGTCCGTCATCTCAGTGAAAATGGTCCGGCTACGGGTTACGTAGAGCTAATCATCTGTCGGTTCAAACATGTGTTGGAATAAGATCCAACGATCCTTTTGCGCACTATCACTGTGCCCAACAGTCATGAGTTTGAAGCTCGTCATAGTCATCCCATCCCAGATCCTACTCGGAATACCACAGACAAGGTTTAGACTTTTCGAATCTCAAGAATGCTACCAATTACTTCTAGCTTATACCACGAAAGACTCTGATCTCATGGAATGGAAGGCTCTGTTGTCAAGAGAGGCAACCATGCATTGTGGACCAAGAGGCCAAGAGATATACATTCAAGCTTGTTTTCAGGTAGAACGGAAGTGGTTGTCAGGCACGTGCTCATAAGTGAGAATAGTGATGAATGTCACTTGATCATCACATTCATCATGTTGAAGTGCGAATGAATATATTAGAACAAGAATAAGCTTGAATTGAATAGAAAACAGTAGTAATTGCATTAATTCATGAGGAACAGCAGAGCTCCACACCTTAATCTATGAGGTGTATAAACTCCACCGTTGAAAATACATAAATGATGAAGGTCCAGGCATGACCAAATGCCAGCCCACTAAATGTGATCACTAAATGTGATCAAGAGATCAACAGTGATACAAAGATAGTCTCAAAAATGATCTAAAGATCTCCTGATGAGAATACAACAGTAAAAGGTCCTATTTATAATGACTAGTAACCTAGGGTTTACAAAGATAAGTAAATGATGCAGAAATCCACTTCCGGGTCCCACTTAGTGTGTGCTTGGGCTGAGCATTGAAGCTTTCACGTGCATAGACTTTTCTTGGAGTTAAACACAAGCTCTGGTGCCAGTTTGGGCGTTTAACTCCAGCTTTTATGCCAGTTCTGGCTTTTAACGCCAGAAAAGGGTAGAAAGTTGGTGTTAAAACGCCAGTTTGCGTTATCAAAACTCAAGCAAAGTATAGACTATTATATATTGCTGGAAAGCCCAAGATGTCTACTTTTCAACGCAATTGAGAGCGCACTAATTGGGCTTCTGTAGCTACAGAAATTTTATTTTGAGTGCAGGGAGGTCAGAATCCAACAGCATCTGCAGTCCTTTTTCAATCTCTGAATCAGATTTTGTCTCAGGTCCCTCAATTTTAGCCAGAAAATACTTGAAATCACAAAAAAATACACAAACTCATAGTAAAGTCCAGAAATGTGATTTTTGCATAAAAACTAATAATTATACACTAAAAACTACCTAAAAACAATGCCAAAAAGCGTATAAATTATCTGCTCATCACAACACCAAACTTAAATTGTTGCTTGTCCCCAAGCAACTGAAAACAAAATAGAATAAAAAGAAATGAATATACAATGAATTCTAAAATATCAATGAAGCTTAGCTCCAATTAGATGAGCGGAACTAGTAGCTTTTTGCTTCTGAACAATTTTGGCATCTCACTTTATCCTTTGAAGTTCAGAATGATTAGCATTTCTAGGAATTCAGAATTAAGATAGTGTTATTGATTCTCCTAGTTCAGTATGTTGATTCTTTAACATAGCTACTTTATGAGTCTTGGCCGTGACCCTAAGCACTTTGCATTCCAGTATTACCACCGGATACATAAATGCCACAGACACATAACTGGGTGAACCTTTTCAGATTGTGATTCAGCTTTGCTAAAGTCCCCAGTTAGAAGTGTCCAGAGTTCTTAAGCACACTCTTTTTGCTTTGAATAACGACTTTAACCACTTAGTCTCAAACTTTTCACTTGGACTTTCATGACACAAGCACATGGTTAGGGACAGTTTGATTTAGCTGCTTAGGCCAGGATTTTATTCCTTTGGGCCCTCCTATCCATTAATGCTCAAAGCCTTAGATCCTTTTTACCATTGCCTTTTGGTTTAAAGGGCTAATGGCTTTTTCTGCTTGCTTTTTCTTTTTCTTTCTTTTTCTTTTTTGCTATTTTTTTTGCAAGCTTTGTTATTCACTGCTTTTTCTTGCTTCAAGAATCAATTTTATGATTTTTCAGATTTTCAATAACATTTCTCTTTTTTCATCATTCTTTCAAGAGCCAACAATTTTAACATTCATAAACTTTACTATCAAAATTATGTACTGTTCAAGCATTCATTCAGAAAACAAAAATTATTGCCACCACATCAAAATAATCAAACTAATTTCAAGATAAATTTTGAAATTCAAGTACTTCTTGTTCTTTTGTAATTAGCACATTTTTCATTTAAGAAAGGTCAAGGGTTCATAGGACATTCATAGCCTTAAGACATAGATACTAGACACTAATGATCATGTAATGAAGACACAAACATAGATAACACATAAAGTATAAAAATCAAAAAACAGAAAGATAAGAACAAGAAAATCAAAGAACGGGTCCACCTTAGTGATGGCGACTAGTTCTTCCTCTTGAAGATCCAATGGAACGCTTGAGCTCCTCTATGTTTCTTCATTTCCTTTGTTTCTCTTCCCTCATGGCTATTTAATCCCCTCTAATTTCATGGAGAATAATCGAGTGCTCTTAGTGCTCCATCCTTAGTTGCTCCATATTGGAACTCAAATCAACCAAAGAGGTGTTGAGTTGCTCCCAATAGTTGTGTGGAGGAAATGCATCCCTTGAGGCATCTCAGGGATTTCTTGATGGGGGACTTCCTCATGCTCTTGTTGAGGTCCATGAGTGGGCTCTCTTATTTGCTCCATCCTCTTTTAAGTGATGGGCTTGTCCTCTTTAATGAGGATGTCTTCTCCTATGACAACTCCAGCTAAATTGCATAGGTGACAGATGAGATAAGGAAAGGCTAACCTTGCCAAGGTGGAGATTTTGTCAGCCACTTTGTAGAATTCTAGAGATATGACCTCATGAACTTCAATTTCCTATCCAATCATGATGCTATGGATCATGATAGCCCGATCTACAATTACTTCGGATCGGTTACTAGTAGGAATGATGGAGCGTTGGATGAATTCCAACCATCCTCTAGCCATGGGTTTAAGGTCATGCCTTCTCAATTGAACTGGATTTCCTTTGGAGTCTCTTTTCTATTGAGCTCCTTCCATACATATGTCCATGAAGACTTGGTCCAACTTTTGATCAAAGTTGACCCTTCTAGTGTAGGGGTCATGTATCTCCTTGCATCATTGGCAAGTTGAATTCCAACCCTACATTTTCCGGACTGAAATCTAAGTATTTCCCCCCAAACCATTGTAAGCCAATTCTTTGGGTTTGGGTTCACACTTTGATCATGGTTTTTGGTGACCCATGCATTAGCATAGAACTCTTGAACCATTAAGATTCCGACTTGTTGGTGAGAACTCTTGAACCTCTTTTTTGAATCTCATGTCGGATCTCTGGATACTCATTCCTTTTAAGCATGAAAGGGACCTCAGGGATCACCTTCTTCTTGGCTACAACTTCATAGAAGTGGTCTTGATGGACCTTTGAGATGAATCTCTCTATCTCTCATGACCTGGAGTTGGAAGCTTTTGCCTTCCTTTTTCTCTTTCTAAAGGTTTCTCCGGCTTTAGGTGCCATAAATGGTTCTAGAAACACAAAAAGCAATGCTTTTTCCACACCAAACTTAAAAGGTTTTTTCGTCCTCAAACAAAAGAAGAGAGAAGGACGAAAAAGAAGAAGAAATGGAGGAGATGAAGAGTTGTGAGTGGTTTAGCCAAGGGGGAGAAGAAGTGTTTGTGATGTGTGAATTTGAAGGATGGATGAGGGGTATATATATGAGCGAAAAGAGAGGGTAGGGTTCGTGTATTATGGGTTGGGTTTGGGAGGGAAGGAATTTGAATTTGAATGGTGAGGTGGGTGGGGTTTTTGGTGAAGAGGTGATGGGGAAAAGAAATAGAGGTGATTGGTGAGGGGTATTTGGGGAAGGGTGTTATGGAAAGGTGTGAAGGAGAGAGAGAGTGAGTTAAGGTAGGTGGGGATCCTGTGGGGTCCACAAATCCTGAATCCTTTAAGAGGAATTCTAATCCTAAATCCTAAGAGAGAGGAGAGAACCTCTCTCTCTAAAAACTACATCTAAACTATGAAAAGTGAATTATGAGAGCATGATTATGAATGGATGCATTTCCCCACTTTATAACTTCTGGTTTATGCCTTCTGGACTTGGATTTGGGCCAAAAAGGGTTCCAGAAAATGCTGGGATCATTTTCTGCAATTTCTGGTGCATGGCCTTTGTCACGCGTCCGCGTAGGTCACGTGGTCGCGTCATCCAGAGTTTCCATGTCACGCGGCCGCGTCATTCATGCGTCCATGTCATATGCGTTTCTCTCAAGGCACGCGATCGCGTCAGTCATGCGATCGCGTCACTGCCGTTTCGCGCTGGCATGCGGCCGCGTCGCCCATGCGGTCGCGTCACTGCCAGTTTCTTCAACAACTCCATTTCAAGATTTCCTTCCATTTTCACATGATTGCTTTTCATCCTTTATGTCATTCCTCCCTTGGAATATCTGAAATTACTCAACACACGAATCATGGCATCGAATGGCAATAAAAGATAATTAAATTTAATATTTTTAAAGCCTAGAAAACATGTTTTTCACATACATCACATAATAAGGAAGGGAAAGTAAAAACATACAATTTCACATGCATAAGTGGGTAAAGGATTAAATAAAACACTTAAATTCAGCACAAATTATATCATAAAATATGGGTTTATCAACCTCCCCACACTTAAACAATAGTATGTCCTCATGCTAAACTCAAGAGAAACTATAAAGAGATGAAGAGGAATGATAGAATGTATGAAATACAACATAAGAATGCAACTAAATGCAAAATGTTTCTACCTACTTGGTTCTCACTGGTAGTGTATATCACTCTAATCTCTCAAGTGTCTAGGGTCAATCTCTCTACTCTTCTCTAATCATGCTTTCTAAAACTTTGTTCTTCATCTAACCAATCAACAAATATTTAGTATACTAATGCAAACATCATGAGGTCTTTTCAGGGTTGTAATGGGGCTGAGGTAAAGGTAGGGATATATATATAAGGCTAAATGAGCTAATTAAGTGAATCCTTGATTAGTCTCAGATCTCGCCTAACATACATACTTTGTAAAGCAATGCTTCTTTACCTATTCTCCCATATTTTTCCCACTTTTGATGTTACATGTTCATGTATTAGTTTTAATTTTGTCCCATGTGCATTGCTTTATTTTGCATTTGGGGAATTCTTTTGTATCCCCTTTATTCAAATACTGAATTATATTTTTTTTATGCACATGGTAATTCAATTATTTTGATTTCACATGAGCATGCTTCTCAAAAATTTTATTTTGAATTATTTCATTCTTTTCAACTTCCTACCCTTTGTTTTTTATCATCCACGTTCCCAATAGGTTTTCCACACTTAAACAATTACACAATTTTTATCTTAAGCTAACCAAGGATTCAACTTGGGATTTTAAATTTGTTTTTCTGCTTAAGGCTAGTGTTGTGGTTTATAGAATAAGAGGGAATTAAAGGCTCAAGGGGGCTAACAAGGGTGATGTAAAAGGTAGGCTAATTTTGGGATAAGTGAGCTAGAATCAAACAATGGCCTCAATCATATGCAAGCATGTAAATATATTAAATATTGGACATATAGAATGGAACAAAGCAAAGATTACAATTATAGAGAAGAAAACACACAAGAATAAAAATTTATGGTTAAATAATGTAACCATGTAAATAAGCTTAAAATCTCACAGGTTATGTGTTCTTTGGCTCAAAAACCATGTTCCAAATACAACTTCAAACAAATTTAACACAAAAATTTTCAATTTAAATTAGTGAAATATTATAAAATGAAGTCTTGAAAAGAAATTTATTACTTCAACCAAGTGGTAAAATATGCAATCAAACATGCAAATGCAATAACTAACAAGGAAAATAAACCATTGGTGTTGAGATAGAAGAGTAACTAACCCATGGAGATCGGTATCGACCTCCCCACACTTAAAGATTGCATCGTCCTCGGTGCATGCAAAGATGTGCAGGTGGACGGGTTGCTTCAACTGATGCTTTTCTCCAAAGATTGAGCAGATGAACTTGTTTGTCTCCCTAGTAAGAAGCTTTTCCTCTCCCTTTGTGGTGGCCATCCTGAAAGAAGAGGGAAAAGAAGAAAAAGTAACCCAGAAATAAAAATAAGAATATAAATAAAGTCTGGGTGGGTTAATGCCAAATAATGGGGTCTCAATTACATGGTAGCTACAACATGCAAGTGAGAAAATATTAGAGACACATGGCATATCAATAATGTAAAAATTTGCAAAAATAAGGGAAGAGAGTGTGGGTAAGGAGAGATAATATAAATTCATGTCAATGCAAAAGTGATACAGGAATAAAAGATTGGCATTAATATAAATAATATTACCTAACCAGAATAAAACAAGTCACTAAGCACTCAAAATAATTCAAGAGAAGATGCAACAGTTAAATAAGAAAATTCAACATCAAAAGAAAAATAATGAATTTAGAAAAGAAGGAAGAATATACACTAATTAAAATGCAATGAATGGAATATGCAAATAAATAAAATGAAAGATAAGAAGAATGAGAAGAGAAAGAAGTGAGTAAGAAAGGAGGGAGGGAAAAATTAGGATTAGGGAAGAAAAGATAAGATATTTGGCAAATTAGGATAAGTTGTGCGGCGCAAGCGACGCGATTGCGTGGGGCACGCGGTCGCGTGACTTTCGCTGATACTGATTGACGCGGTCATGTCGGTCATGCGGTCGCATGACACAATTCATGCTACTGGTGCGTGGTCAGCCTCGCGCTCGCACAACTCTCTGTTCAAATTATTATTAGTGCCAAATTTTAAGTGACGCGATCGCATGGGGCATGCGATCGCGTGAGTGGGCTTTAGAAGAATGTGACGCGGTCGCGTGGGTCACGCGGCCGCGTGGGTCACGCGGCCGCGTGGGTAGAATTGTGCGTTCAGCACCAATCCAGCACCACTCTAGCACAATAATTGGTTGTACACCCTTTTACGTCGAAATCCAGGGCACGCGGCCGCGTGGGGCACGTGGTCGCGTGGGAGGCCATTATTCCCATATGACGTGGTCGCGTGGGATGATTTGTGCCACTGACACGCCTCCAGCCACGCTCCAGCGTGACTCTCTGTTCGTTTTTTTATTTTCCCCCTTCTCCTTTCGACGCGGACGCGTCACTGATGCGGTCGCGTTGCGTGGCAAAATTTTTTTTTTGAAAAATATTTACAATAATCAATAATAAGGCACACGTTTGCAATTTCCCGGCAACGGCGCCATTTTGACGTTAGAATTTTTGCTAGTAAAGAGTTTTATAAAAATAGTTGCGTTGTAGATATAGATTCTAAACCAACAGAAATCCCTTCGTGCAAATATTTTGGTTGTCACAAGTAACAAACCCCTAAATAAATTGATAACCGAAGTATTTAAAACTCGGGTTGTCTTCTCAAGGAATTACAGGGAGGTATGTTCTTATTATTGGTTATGGGTTTGTAAATTGGGGGTTTTAAGAATGAAGAACAATTATGATGAATGACAAGTAAAATAAATAAATGACAGTAAAATAAACTCTTGGCAAGGTATGAGAACTGGAAGTCCTATCCTAGTTATCCTTATCAATTATGATGAGAATTGGATTTTTCTCCCACTTTGTTAACCTCTAACTATGAAGGTAAGTTATGTGAATGAATTAATTCAAATCCTCAAGTCCCAGTCTTTCCTTGGGAAAAGTTAGAGTTATTGGATCTCGAATTAATTCTTGAAGAATTCCAATTTTCGGTCAACAATGAGTTTGATAACTCAAGAGTCACCAATTAATCAACTAGAGCCAAAAGGTAGAAAAAATCTAAATTATTTATATCATAAATAAGAGAAACAAATCATAGATCTGAAAATACCTCAAATAATATTTATTAAGAAAATCATAACATGAATGTCATTAAGCCAAATTGGCAACATATATTAAAAATAAGAGAAGTCAAAATAAAGGATTATTAAATCTGAAGCTCAAAAAAATTATAAGTTGAAATAATAATAAATCCTAAATCCTTTAAGAGGAATTCTAATCCTAAATCCTAAGAGAGAGGAGAGAACCTTTCTCTCTAAAAACTACATCTAAACTATGAAAAGTGAATTATGAGAGCATGATTATGAATGGATGCATTCCGCCACTTTATAACTTCTGGTCTATGCCTTCTGGACTTGGATTTGGGCCGAAAAGGGTTCCAGAAAATGCTGGGATCATTTTCTGCAATTTTTGGTGCGTGGCCTCTGTCACGCGTCCGCGTGGGTCATGCGATCGCGTCATTCGGAGTTTTCTATGTCACGCGGCCGCGTCATTCATGCGTCCGCGTCATATGTGTTTCTCTCAAGGCGCGCGATCGCGTCAGTCATGCGTTCGCATCACTGCCATTTCGCGCTGGCATGCGGCCGCGTCGCCCATGCGGTCGCGTCACTGCCAGTTTCTTCAACAACTCCGTTTCAAGCTTTCCTTCCATTTTTGTATGTTTCCTTTTCATCCTTTAAGTCATTCTTGCCTTGGAATATCTGAAATTACTCAACACACAAATCACGGCGTTGAATGGCAATAAAAGATAATTAAATTTAATATTTTTAAAGCCTAGAAAACATGTTTTTTACATACATCACATAATAAGGAAGGGAAAGTAAAAACATACAATTTCACATGCATAAGTGGGTAAAGGATTAAATAAAACACTTAAATTCAGCACAAATTATATCATAAAATATGGGTTTATCAGATATCCCATGAGGTTTTTCTCACTGGGAATCACGTCCTCCTCACTCTCTCCAGGTTCAGCCACGTTGGTCATGGTTATGGCCTTGCACTCTCTCTTGGGATTTTCTTCTGTATTCATTGGGAGAGTGCTAGGAGGAGTTTCAGTAACCTTTTTACTTAGCTAACCCACTTGTGCCTCCAAATTTCTAATGGAGGATCTTGTTTCATTCATGAAACTTATTGTGGTCTTAGATAGAACAGAGAATATGGTTGCTAAGCCAGAACGACTCTGCTCAGAGTTCTCTATCTGTTACTGAGAAGATGATGGGAAAGGCTTGCTATTGCTAAACCTATTTCTTCCACCATTAATGTTGTTGAAGCCTTATTGAGGCTTTTGTTGGTCCTTCCATGAGAGATTTGGATGATTTCTCCGTGAAGGATTATAGGTGTTTCCATAGGGTTCTTCCATGTAATTCACCTCTTCCATTGTAGGGTTCTCAGGATCATAAGCTTCTTCTTCAAAAGATGCTTCTTTATTACTGCTGGATGCAGCTTGCAATCCAGTCAGATTCTGAGAAATCATATTGACTGCTGAGTCAATAATTTGTTCTAAGCCAATATGGCATTCAGAGTATCAATTTCAAGAACTCTTTTCTTCTGAGTTGTCCCATTGTTAATAGGATTTCTTTCAGAATTGTACATGAACTGGTTATTTGTAATTATTTCAATGAGTTTCTGGGCTTCTATAGGCGTTTTCTTCAGATGAATAGATCCACCTGCAGAATGGTCCAATGACATCTTGGATAACTCAGACAAACCATCATAGAAGATACCTATGATGTTCCATTCTGAAAGCATGTTAGAAGGACACCTTCTGATCAATTGCTTGTATCTTTCCCAAGCTTCATAGAGGGATTCACCTTCTTTCCGTTTGAAGGTTTGAACTTCCACTCTAAGCTTACTCATCTTTTGAGGAAGAAAGAATTTAGCTAAGAAGGCATTGACCAACTTTTCCCAAGAGTTCAGACTGTCTCTAGGTTGTGGGTTCAACCATATACTAGCTCTGTCTCTTACAGCAAAAGGAAAAAGTATAAGTCTGTAGAACTTGGGATCAACTCCATTGGTCTTAACACTGTCAAATTCAGCCAAGAACTGATGAGGATCATCCAATGGAAGTCCATGAAACTTGCAATTCTGTTGCATCAGAGAAACTAATTGAGGCTTAAGCTCAAAGTTGTTTGCTCCAATGGCAAGAATAGAGATGGTTCTCCCATAGAAGTCGGGAGTTGGTGCAGTAAAGTCACCAAGCACCTTCCTTGCATTGTTGTTGTTCGGTTCGGGCATGGCTGTTTTGTCTGCTTCCTTTTTGAAATTTTCTATCAGGTCCTCTTCAGAGTGTTGTGCTTTAGCTGCTCTTAGCTTCCTCTTCAAGGTCCTTTCAAGTTCAGGATAAGCTTCAACAAGAATGCATGTGTCCTTGTTCCTGCTCATATGAAAGAGAAGAGAACAAGAAAGTATGAAATTCTCTAGGTCACAGTATAGAGATTCCTTGAGGTGTCAGAGGAAAATAGGAATAGAGGGATGAGGTAGATAGAGAAGATTTCGAACATATAAAGAAGGAGAGAGTCCGAATTGCTAATAGAGGAGAAGTGTTAGTCCTTAAATAGAAGGAGGTGAGAAGGGGGGAGAAAATTTTCGAAAACATTTTTTTTTCTTTAATAAAACTGAAAAATAAAAATTTAAAATAATTAAAAATAATTTTGAAAAAGTGATTGATGGTTTTCGAAAATTGAAAGTGAGAAAGTGGTTAGGTGGTTTTGAAAAAGATTTTGAAATTAGCAATCAAAAAGATATGATTGAAAATTATTTTGAAAAAGATGTGATTGAGAAGATATGATTGAAAAAGAAACTAAAAAGATTTGACTAATAAGAAATTTAAAAGATATGATTCTAGAATTTAAAGATTGAATTTTTCTTGATAGGAAAGTCACAAATTTGAAATTTTTGAATCACAACATTAATTGTCAGCAAGGATTTTTGAAAATTTTAAAAGAAAAATGAAAAAGATTTTATTTTGAAAAAGATATGATTGATAAGAGAGGATATGAAAAAAATAAGATTTTGAAAAATTTGTTTTACAGCTTGAAAAATTGAAAAAGATTTGAATTGAAAACAAAATGACCTCCTTGGTGCTATCCTAGCATTAAACGCCCATAATGGTATCCATTCTGGCATTTAACGCCCATTTGGCTACCTCCTTGGGCATGAAACGCCTAGCCAGGGCACCTGGCTGGTGTTTAAACGCTAGAAATCCTTCTTTACTGGGCGTTTTAAACACCCAGCTTTTTCTCTGTGATTCCTCTGTTGTATGTTCTGAATCTTCATTTTTCTGTTTTATTGACTTGAAAAGATATATTTTGAATTTTTTGAATTTTTTATGAGGTGAGAGAAAAACAACCAAATAAGATAGAACATGAAAAATCAAGATCAAAACAGATAATGCATGCAAGAACATCTTGAATGTTAAGATGAACATCAAGAACTTATTCTTGAAAATTTTTCAAGAAAAGAAAGACATGCAAGACACCAAACTTAGAGATTTTTATACTAGAGACACTAACAATTTAAAAATTCATATGAAAAAAAAAACATATAAAGCAAACAAGAAAATCACAAGATCAAACAAAGAAGATCATCTAGAACAACTTTGAAGATCATGAAGAACACAATGCATGAGTTTTCGAAAAATGCAATGATTATTAAAAACATGCAATTGACACCAAACCTAGAATGTGACACTAGACTCAAACAAGAAACATAAAATTTTTGGTTTTTATGATTTTAAAAATTTTTTTTTGTTTTTTTGTATTTTTTTCGAAAGTAAGAAAATAAAAGAAAGCTTAAACATAAAATAAAATTACCCAATCTAAGCATCAAGATGAATCGTCAGTTGTCCAAACTCGAACAATCCCCGGCAATGGTGCCAAAAACTTAGTACGCGAAATCGTGATCTCACAAACTTTCTTCACAACTCCGCGTAGCTGATCAGCAAGTGCATTGGGTCGTCCAAGTAATACCTTACGTGAGTAAGGGTCGATCCCACGGAGATTGTCGGCTTGAAGCAAGCTATGGTTATCTGGTAAATCTCAGTCAGGCAGATTCAAATGGTTATGGGGTTTTGATAATTAAAAGATAGATAAAATATAAAATACGATAGAGATACTTATGTAATTCATTGGTAGGAATTTCAGATAAGCGTATGGAGATGCTTTATTCCTTTTGAATCCCTGTTTTCCTACTGCTTTCATCCAGTCATGCGTACTCCTTTCCATGGCAAGCTATATGTTGGGGGATCACCGTTATCAATGGCTACCGTCTATCCTCTTAGTGAAAATGGTGCAGCTACGGGTTACGTAGGGCTAATCATCTGTCGGTTCTCACTTGTGTTGGAATAAGATCCAATGATCCTTTTGCGCACTGTCACTGTGCCCAACAGTCCTGAGTTTGAAGTTCGTCATAGTCATCCCATCCCAGATCCTACTCGGAATACCACAAACAAGGTTTAGACTTTCTGGATCTCACGAATGCTGTCAACTGATTCTAGCTTATACCACGAAGACTCTGATCTCATCGAATGGAAGGCTCTGTTTTCAGGAGAGGTAACCATGCGTCATGGAACAGAAAGCCAAGAGATATACATTCAAGCTTGTTTTCAGGTAAAACGGAAGTGGTTGTCAGGCACGTGTTCATAAGTGAGAATGGTGATAAGTGTCACTTGATCATCACATTCATCTTGTTGAAGTGCAAATGAATATCTAAGAACAAGAATAAGGTTAAATTGAATAGAAAATAGTAGTAATTGCCTTAATTCATTAGGAACAGCTGATAAACCACTATTTCATGGTTTATATTGTATTCAATTGAGTGATTTTATCAAGCTTTTCACCCACTTATTCATAGGATTTGTATGATTTTACAATCCCTTCCTAGTTTAGTTCTATGATTGAAAACATGCTTCTTTGGTCTTAATTTAGCTAATCTTAATCCTCTCTTATTACCATTCGATGCCTTGATCTGTGTGTTAAGTTTTTCAGGCTTCATAGGGTAGGAATGGCTTAGATAATGAAGAGGAAATGTGCAAAGATGGAAGGAATACAAGGAATTAAGGAGATGACTAGCAAAAAGTCACGCGGTCGCACGGCTCACGCGACCGCGCGAAATGGAAGAAATCAGAGTGACGCGTTCGCGTGCCTGACGCGACCGCACGGATTGGAAGCTGCACGAACGACGCGAAAGCGTAGACGACGCGGATGCCTGATGTGAACGATCTGCAGAATTACAAAAGTCGCTGTCAAAGATTCTGGGCCGCATTTCAATCCAGTTTTCAGCCCAGAACCACAGATTAAAGTCAGGGAACATACAGAGACTCAACATGCTTTCATAATTCAGAATTTTAGGTTTTAGATATAGTTTTTAGAGAGAGAGGCTCTCTCCTCTCTCTTAGGATTTAGAAATTAGGATTTTCAGAAATTAGGATTTATTTCAATTCTTCATCAGGTTCAATATTTCTTTTACTTTATATTTCTCTTCTACTTTGAGATACTTTAATACTTTTATTTGTATTTGATTTATGTTGCCCAATTGGCTTTTGAATTTTTCCATGTTAGATTTTACTACTTTGAATTAATGCTACTTGAGGTATTTCAGATATTTATGATTTCAATTTAGCTCTCCACATTATTGGCTTTAATTGATTAACTGGAAGCTCTTGAGTTATCAACTATTCATGCTTGATTGTTATGTCGGCTAATTAACTGAAATTCCACTAACTCTAGTCTTTCCTTAGGATTTGGCTAGGACTTGGGAAATCTAACCAATTAGTTCACTTGACTTTCCCTTGCTTACGCAAAGGTTAACTAAATGGGATTAACTTCCATTCTACTTGGGAAATCTAACCAATTGGTTCACTTGACTTTCCCTTGCTTACGCAAAGGTTAACTAAGTGGGATTAACTTCCATTCTCATAGGAGTAACTAGGATAGGACTTCCGAATTTTCATATCTTGCCAAGAGTTAATTTTATAGTTAATTATTTATTTTATTTGTCATTTAATTTACTTGTTCCTCACTTTCAAAACCCCAATTTACAAAACCCATAACCAATAATAAGAACATACCTCCCTGCAATTCCTTGAGAAGACGACCCGAGGTTTGAATACTCGGTTATCAAATTTAAAAGGGTTTGTTACTTTTGACAACCAAAACGTTTGTAAGAAATGTTGATTGCTTGGTTTAGTAGCTATACTTACAACGAGAGTTTACTATAACTTCTAAACCATCAATCTTCAGTTCTTCAACAGCAGAGCTCCACACCTTAATCTATGAGGTGTAGAAACTCCACCGTTGAAAATACATAAGTGATAAAGGTCTAGGCATGGCTGAATGGCCAGCCCTCTAAATGTGATCAAGAGATCAACAATGATACAATGATGGTCTCAAAATGATGTAAAGATCTCCCAATGAGAATACAATAGTAAAAGGTCCTATTTATAATGGCTAGTAACCTAGGGTTTACAGAGATAAGTAAATGATGCTAAAATCCACTTCCGGGGCCCACTTGGTGTGTGCTTGGGCTGAGCATTGAAGCTTTCACGTTCATAGGCTTTTCTTGGAGTTAAACGCCAGCTCTGGTGCTAGTTTGGGCGTTTAACTCCAGCTTTTATGCCAGTTATGGCGTTTAACGCCAGAAAAGGGTAGAAAGTTTGCGTTAAAATGCCAGTTTGCACTATCAAAACTCAGGAAAGTGATGAGTTCGGATTCACTCCCCTCCCAATAAAATTTATGAGTCCGCTCTTTGGCAAGCGCAACAAAATTATTGTCAAGTAATAACCCACAATGGAATGGGATCGTATCCACAGAGATTGGTAGATTTAAACAATTTTAATTAATGGGTGAATTAGTTAGGCTTAGACAGAATAAGTTGTGAGTGCAGAAACATAAATGGCAAAAGAATAAAGGAAAGCAATAAAGTGCAGAATTAGAAATGGCAAGAATATAAAAGGGAGTGGGAATTGGCAGAATGTAAATGAAAGCTATATAAGAATGAGAGAGATAAGAATGAGGGAATTCATTGAGATCAGGAGATATTATCTCTTTGGATTAAACCCAGCTTATATCCTCTTCAATCATGAAACTCATTGACCTCTTGGCAATCATAATTGATTGAGTCTCAATCCCTTGGTGACTCAATCTCTCAAATCTTGATCAATATCCAATTCCTTGGTCTAATTGCTCATGAAGAGAGATGTGCTTGGTCCCTGATTTTACCACACATCCTTGTAGGTCCAAGTAGAGAGAGGATTATATGTCACCATATCCAAACACCAAAACTCAGATTCTACTCAAGTGTGAGAAGAGATTTCTAGCATGACTTCATGTTTTCTTTTCCAAGGTTCCCATGAAACCCATTTTGCATTCAATCCCTTTTCCAAGATAATTGAACACTAAGCATGAAAATCGAAATCCCTTCTAGAAAATCAAAGAGAAGATGAAGAGAAGAAGAAATTCACTATCATTATTCCATCATGTACAATAGAGCTCCCTCTCCTAATGAGAGGGAATTTAGCTA
Organism: Arachis duranensis; assembly: GCF_000817695.3. Taxonomy (NCBI): domain Eukaryota; kingdom Viridiplantae; phylum Streptophyta; class Magnoliopsida; order Fabales; family Fabaceae; genus Arachis; species Arachis duranensis. The sequence continues at coordinate 36,042,269 of NC_029781.3, forward strand.
CTCATAGCTTAGAAAGAAAGTACAAAAGATGGATAGATGAAGTGTAAAAAGTGAAAAACTCAAACTCCACAATCCCCTTGAGTTGGTGATCGGTGTATCCGTTTGGTGTATCTAATACTTCCAAGGGTATTTATACTACTCCTAGATCTAAAAATAAAGGAAATTACAAAAGTGAAAAGAAAATTACAATTTGAAGGGGAAAGAAAATCAACAAACGTGATCTTCTAGCTAGCGTGTGACTGGCGTTCCCCTGGCCTGTTGATGAGCGGATAATTTGTACGCTTTTTGGCATTGTTTTTAGTATGTTTTTAGTATGATCTAGTTAGTTTTTAGTATATTTTTATTAGTTTTTAGTTAAAATTCACTTTTCTGGACTTTACTATGAGTTTGTGTGTTTTTCTGTGATTTCAGGTATGTTCTGGCTGAAATTGAGGGACCTGAGCAAAAATCTGATTCAGAGACTAAAAAGGACTGCAGATGCTGTTGGATTCTGACCTCCTTGAACTCGAAGTGGATTTTCTGGAGCTACAGAAGGCCAATTGGCGCGCTCTCAACGGCGTTGGAAAGTAGACATCCTTGGCTTTCCAGCAATATATGATAGTCCATACTTTACCCAAGATTTGATGGCCCAAACCGGCGTTCAATGTCACCTTTAGAATTCCCAGCGTTAAACGCCGGAACTGGCACAAGGATGGGAGTTAAACGCCCAAACTGGCACCAAAGCTGGCGTTTAACTCCAAGA
>NC_029781.3:36043125-36043472 GCF_000817695.3 Arachis duranensis
GTCATTTACTCATCTCTGTAAACCCTAGGCTACTAGTTCTCTATAAGTAGGACCTTTTACTATTGTATTTTCATCTTTGGAGATCTAGTTCTTAGATCAGATCTTGGTTCTTCTGGTTCCCTCTCTGGGGCCGAAACCAATGATCACTTCTGTTCTTATGTATTTTCAACGGTGGAGTTTCTACACACCATAGATTAAGGTGTGGAGCTCTGCTGTACCTCGAGTATTAATGCAATTACTATTGTTCTTCTATTCAATTCCGCTTGCTCTTGTTCTAAGATATCACTTGTTCTTCAACTTGATGAATGTGATGATCCGTGACACTCATCATCATTCTCACCTATGAA
>NC_029781.3:36043516-36045990 GCF_000817695.3 Arachis duranensis
TGGGCGTTAGTGACAGACGCAAAAGAATCACTGGATTCTATTCCGACCTGATTGAGAACCGACAGATGAATAGCCGTGCTGCGACAGGGTGCGTTGAACATTTTCACTGAGAGGATGGGAGGTAGCCACTGACAATGGTGAAACCCTTGCATACAGCTTGCCATGGAAAGGAGTAAGAAGGATTGGATGTAGACAGTAGGAAAGCAGAGAAACGGAAGGAACACAGCATCTCCATACGCTTATCTGAAATTCCCACCAATGAATTGCATAAGTATCTCTATCTTTATCTTTATTTTTTATTCATCATTCATAACCATTTGAGTTTGCCTGACTAAGATTTACAAGGTGACCATAGCTTGCTTCATACCAACAATCTCTGTGGGATCGACCCTTACTCGTGTAAAGTTTATTACTTGGACGACCCAGTACACTTACTGGTTAGTTGTGCAAAGTTGTGTTTATGCCATGGTATTGAACACCAAGCTTTTGGATTCATCACCGGGGATTAATTGAGTTGTGAAAAGTATTGATCACAATTTCGTGCACCAAGTTTTTGGCGCCGTTGCCGGGGATTGTTCGAGTTTGGACAACTGATGGTTCATCTTGTTGCTTAGATTAGGTATTTTTTTTTCAGAATTCTTAGAATGAATTCTAGTGTTTCAAGGTGATGTTCTTATCATCACCAAAGCTGATTGATCTTCATCAATTTAGCTCTTGAATGCAATGTTCTGCTGAAGCTTGGCTAGCCATGTCTAATTTCTTTAGACTAAAGCTTTAGACTAACATTGCATGATTCCTGGAATTCTCATTAAGAATTTTGATATCTTTATTTTCTTTTCCACTTAATTTTCGAAAAAAAAACCAAAAAAATTACAAAATCATAAAATCCAAAAATTTCTTGTTTGAGTCTAGAGTCTCATTTTAAGTTTGGTGTCAATTGCATGTTTCTATTCTTCTTGCATTTTTCGAACTCATGCATGTGCCTTCATTAATCTTCAAGTTGTTCTTGATGATTTCCTTGCTCTAATCTTTAAATTCTCTTGACTTGAGTGTTTTGTTGTGTCTCATATGCATTCTCATTTTGTTAGTGTCAGTAGTATACAACTGATAAGTTTGGTGTCTTGCATGCATTGTTATTTGATTTTAGTTACATTTTGATTATTCCTCATTATTAAAAATCCAAAAATATTTTTAATTTGTGTCTTTTCAAGTCAATAATACAGAGAATTGAAGATTCAGAACATACTGCAGAGGAATTACACAGAAAGAGCTGGGCGTTCAAAACACCCAGTGAAGAAGACAGACTGGCGTTTAAACGCCAGCCAGGGTGCCTGGCTGGGCGTTTAACGCCCAAAAGGGTAGTAGTTTGGGCGTTAAACGCCAGAATGTACACCATTCTGGGCGTTTAACGCCAGGATGGCACAAGAGGGAAGATTCTGTTTTTAATTCAAAATTTTTTTCAGGTTTTCAAAATTTTTCAAAATCAAATCTTTTTCAAATCAAATCTTTTCAATCAAATCTTTTTCAAAATCAATTTCTTTCCATTTTCAAAGATACTTGCTATCAATTAATGATTTGATTCAACATTTCAAGTATGTTGCCTTTTCTATTGAGAAAGGTATAATGTTTGAATCATATCCTTTCTTGTTAGCCAAGTTATTAGTTTTTAAAATGTTTTTCAAATCATATCTTCTCAATCACATCTTTTTAAAACCAATCATATCTTTTTAATCACATCCTTTTCAAAATAGTTTTCAATCATATCTTTTTTATTTTCTAATTTCAAAATCTTTTTCAAAAATCACTTGATTTCTTTTCTCTTCTTGTTTTTCGAAAATCAATTAGTGTTTTTCAAAATGTTTTTAAAATATTTCACTTTATTTTCGAAAATTACTTCCCTTCTTCTCACATCCTTCTATTTATGGACTAACACTATTCCTTAATGCACAATTCGAACTCCATCTTTCTTGATAAGTTCGAATTTTCTACTTTTGCCTTCTATTTTTCTTTTCCTCTGACACCTCAAGGAATCTCTATACTATGACATAGAGGATTCCATATTTTCTTGTTCTATTCTCTTTCATATGAGCAGGAGCAAAGACAAAAGCATTCTTGTTGAGGCTGACCCTGAACCTGAAAGAACCTTGAAGCGAAAGCTAAGAGAAGCTAAGACACAACTCTCTGTAGAGGATCTAACATAAATCTTCAAAGAAGAAGAATCCATGGTAGCCGAAAACAACAACAATGCCAACAATGCAAGGAAAGTGCTGGGTGACTTTATTGCACCTACTCCCAACTTCTATGGGAGAAGCATCTCTATCCCTGCCATTGGAGCAAACAACTTTGAGCTTAAGCCTCAATTAGTTTCTCTAATGCAACAGAATTGCAAGTTCCATAGACTTCTATTAGAAGATCCTCATTAGTTTTTAGCTGAATTCTTGCAAATCTGTGACACTGTCAAGACCAATGGGGTT
>NC_029781.3:36046052-36046307 GCF_000817695.3 Arachis duranensis
GATGGTCTGTCTGAACTGTCCAAGATGTCTTTGGATAGCTCTGCTGGAGGATTTCTTCATCTGAAGAAGACGCCTACAGAAGCTCAAGAACTAATTGAAATGGTTGCAAATAACCAATTCATGTACATTTCTGAAAGGAATCCTGTGAATAATGGGACTAATCAGAAGAAAGGAGTTCTTGAGATTGATACTCTGAATGCCATATTGGCTCAGAACAAAATATTGACTCAACAAGTCAATATGATTTCTCAAAGT
>NC_029781.3:36047301-36048175 GCF_000817695.3 Arachis duranensis
TGATTTCATAGTCCTAGAGACTGGGAAGTGCATGGATGAATCCATCATCCTTGGCAGACCCTTCCTAGCCACAGCAAAGGCTATGATTGATGTTGATAGAGGAGAATTGATCATTCAAGTGAATGAAGAATCCTTTGTGTTTGAGGCTCAAGGATATCACTCTGTCACCATGGAGAGGAAGCATGAAGAGCTTCTCTCAAAACAGAGCCAAACAGAGCCCCCACAGTCAAACTCTAAGTTTGGTGTTGGGAGGTTCCAACATTGCTCTGAGCACCTCTGAGGCTCCATGAGAGCCCTCTGTCAAGCTACTGACATTAAAGAAGCGCTTGTTGGGAGGCAACCCAATCTTATTATGTTTATCTATTCTCTTTTGTTATTTTATGTTTTCTGTAGGTTGATGATCATGAGAAGTCACAAAATCAATTGAAAAAGCAAAAACAGAAAGAAAAATAGCACACCCTGGAGGAAGATCCTGCTGGCATTTAAACGCCAGTAAGGCTAGCAGATGGGCGTTTAACGCCCAGTCTGGCACCATTCTAGGTGTTTAACGCCAGAAAGGGGCACCAGACTGGCGTTAAACGCCAGAGAAGGGCAAGAACTTGGCGTTAAACGCCATAAATGGGCACCAGCCCGGCGTTTAACGCCAGAATTGGCACAAAGGGCATTTTTTGCTCACCACTTGGTGCAGGGATGAATTTTCCTTGACACCTCAGGATCTGTGGACCCCACAGGATCCCCACCTACCCCACCACCCTCTCTCTTCTTCACCCATTCACCAATCACCTCAACACCTCTTCCCCAAAAATCCTTCACCTATCAAATCCCATCTTTCTCTTCACCACTCACATCCATCCTTCATAAAACCCCACCCACC
>NC_029781.3:36049663-36050097 GCF_000817695.3 Arachis duranensis
AGACCCCTCTCATCATCAAATCCCTGAGATGCCTCAAGGGATGCACTTTCCTCTACAAAACTATTGGGAGCAACTAAACACCTTCCTAGGAGAATTGAGTTCCAACATGGGACAACTAAGGGTGGAGCATCAAGAACATTACATCCTCCTCCATGAAATTAGAGAAGATCAAAGAATCATGAGAGATGAGCAACAAAGACAAGGAAGAGACATTGAGGAGCTCAAGCACTCCATAAGACCTTCAAGAGGAAGGAAGAGCCGCCATCACTAAGGTGGACCCGTTCCTTGATTTCCTTGTTCTTTATTTTTCTGTTTTTTGAATTTTTATGCTTATGCCTATCTATGTTTGTGTCTTATGATCATTAGTGTCTTAGTGTCTATGCCTTAAAGTTATGAATGTCCTATGAATCCATCACCTTTCTTAAATGAAAAAT
>NC_029781.3:36050146-36050606 GCF_000817695.3 Arachis duranensis
AAAAAGAGTAGAATTGCATGAATTTTGAATTTTATAACAGTTTAATTATTTTGATGTGGTGGCAATACTTTTGTTTTCTGAATGTATGCTTAAACAGTGCATATATATCTTGAATTTGTGATTCATGAATGTTGGCTCTTGAAAGAATGATGAAAAAGGAGACATGTTACTGAGGATCTGAAAAATCATAAAAATGATTCTTGAAGCAAGAAAAAGCAGTGAATACAAAAAAAAAGAAAGAATGAGAAAAACAAAAAAAAGGGAGAAAGAGAAAAAGAAAGAAAAAGAAAGAAATAAAGTTGTGATCCAAGGCAAAAAGAGTGTGCTTAAGAACCCTAGACACCTCTAATTGGGGACTCTAGCAAAGCTGAGTCACAATCTGAAAAGGTTCACCCAATTATGTGTTTGTGGCATGCATGTATCCGGTGATAATACTGGAAGACAGAGTGCTTTGGGCCAC
>NC_029781.3:36051733-36060740 GCF_000817695.3 Arachis duranensis
ACTGGATTCTATTCCGACATGATCGAGAACCGACAGCTGGATAGCCGTGCCGTGACAGGGTGCGTTGAATATTTCCACTGAGAGGATGGGAGGTATCCACTGACAATGGTGAAACCCTTGCATACAGCTTGCCATGGAAAGGAGTAAGAAGGATTGGATGAAGACAGTAGGAAAGCAGAGAGACGGAAGGAACACAGCATCTCCATACGCTTATCTGAAATTCCCACCAATGAATTGCATAAGTATCTCTATCTTTATCTTTATGTTTTATTCATCATTCATAACCATTTGAGTTTGCCTGACTAGATTTACAAGGTGACCATAGCTTGCTTCATACCAACAATCTCTATGGGATCGACCCTTACTCGCGTAAGGTTTATTACTTGGATGACCCAGTACACTTGCTGGTTAGTTGTGCGAAGTTGTGTTTATGCCATGGTATTGAACACCAAGCTTTTGGATTCATCACCGGGGATTAATTGAGTTTTGAAAAGTATTGATCACAATTTCGTGCACCACCTGTCATGCTTTCTTCATTTCAAGCTTGGCGTGCCACGCCTCACACTCCAAGTGGCACGCCTTCCTCTATCACATCCCTAGCGTGCCACGCCTTCGAGCCAAAGTGGCACGCCCAGGGCATTTTAATTGACCCAAGTATCCTGGCGTGCCACGCCTTCGAGCCAATGTGGCACGCCCAGGCCATTTTAATTGACCCAAGTACCCTAGCATGCCATGCCTTCGAGCCAAAGTGGCACGCCCAGGCCATTTTAAATGACCCAAGTACTATGGCGTGCCACGCCTTCAAGCCAAAGTGGCACGCCCAGGCCATTTTTCACATCTTCATGCTTCTGGAAACTTGTACCAGCGTGGCACGCCCAGGGTCTGGCGTGCCACGCCCCTCTAAATGCTTCATCCTCTTGCTGGCGTGCCACGCCTCATCATCCAAGTTGCACGCCCAGTTCTTTTGGCGCTTTATCTCCTCATATGGAAAACACTACCAGCGTGCCATGCCATGAGACTGGTGTGCCACATCCTTCACTTGCCTTGGTTCCAAAGGTTGGCGCCGCGCCTGGACGTTCAAGTGGCACGCCAAAGTGGGATGATTGAGCTGGCGTGCCACGCCTTCGTTACCAAGTGGCACGCCCAGCTTTATTTGGCCTCCTTCAGTACTGGCGTGCCACACCTGATCATTCAAGTGGCACGCCTTAGTGAGGCTTCTTGAGCTGGCGTGCCACGCCTTTGACACCAAGTGGCACGCCCAGCTTTTTACTTTGCCTTTTTGTTCATTGGCGTGCTACGCCTAGTTGCTCAAGTGGCACGCCCAGACCTCATTAGCCTTCAACCCCTTCTCTGGATTTTTGTACCAGTGTGCGACACCATGTAGCTCAAGTGGCACGCCCGTTCAATTGTGGCTCTCTTAGGCTTGGCGTGCCACGCCTTGATCCTCAAGTGGCACGACCAAGTGAATTCTGGAGCTGGCATGCCACGCCCTAGTGATGACTCTTCTAGGTGATTAGTTGGTGTGCCACGCCCAGCTTCTGGCGTGCCATGCCTCTTTGATGGTCTTCATTGTTGCTCTATGGAATGTTGTACCAGTGTGCCACGCCCAGCTTCTGGCGTGCCACGCCAACACATTTTTTTGTGACGTTTGTTCTACGTGGCACGCCTGCTTCACACGCCCACTTGTTTAGTTGTTTCCTTCCCATTTTTTATATATTTTTCACCTGAAATTCAACACAAACTCATTTCAAAGCAATGTACTATGATATTCATCAATTAAGGCATGAATTGCAATGATCAAATGAGATTATGCCTCTTTTATAGTCCTTTTTATGCAAGAAAAAGGGTAGATGATGTAAGTCATCACAATATATGAACTATTATATATTGCTGGAAAGTTCAAGATGTCTACTTTCCAACGCAATTGAGAATGCACCTATTAGGCTTCTGTAGCTCCAAAAAATCCATTTTGAGTGTAGGGAGGTCAGAATCCAATAGCATCTGCACTTCTTTTTTAGCCTTTGAATCAGATTTTTGCTCAGGTCCCTCAATTTCAACCAGAAAATACTTGAAATCACAGAAAAACACATAAAATCATAGTAAAGTCGAGAAATGTGATTTTTGCATAGAAACTAATAATTATATACTAAAAAATAACTAAATCATACTAAAAACTACCTAAAAACAATGCCAAAAAGCGTATAAATTATTCGCTTATCAGCATCTCCTTGTCAAATCCTTAAATCTCTCCCAGGCTTCATAAATGTTCTCTCCATCTAGCTGTCTGAACATCTGCACTTCAGTTCTCAACATGTTTACCTTTTGTGGAGGATAGAACCTTGTCAAAATTCTATTTACCACATCCTCCCAAGTTGTCAAGCTTTCCTTCGAAAATGATTCTAGCCATTTTAATGCTTTGTCCCTCAAAGAAAATGGAAATAGTAACAATCTATAGGTGTCAGGATGAATACCATTAGACTTAACCGTGCCATATATCCTTTGGAATTTAGTGAGATGCTCATTTGGATCCTCTTGTGCACTTCCTCCATAAGAACAGTTGTTTTGCACAAGAGTTATGAGCTGAGGCTTCAATTCAAAGTTATTAGCATGGATAGTTGGCCTCTGAATGCTGCTACCACAGTTTCCTAGGTTTGGATTGATGTATGATCCAAGAACTCTCCTCTCTTGTCCAGCAGGGTTAGCTCCACCTCTTCTGACATTATTGTTCACCTCTTCTTCATGATGGTTTTCCATATTATCCTCTATGGTTATATCAAAGTATTCCTCGTCTTCTTCTGCACCAACAACCCTTTTTTCTTTTGCTTCCCTCCTTAATCTCAGGAAGGTTCTTTCTGGTTCACTATCAAAGGAAGTTGAAATTTCCTTTCTCCTACCTGTAATACAATGAACAAGTACAAAAAGAAAACAGCAAGTGAGAGGTTACTAAAACAGAGTATAGTTAGCTTGGTTAGAGCAATTTATCAAATAGTTAGTAGGTTAGCTTGCTGGAAGGTAAAGCAATAAAGAGAAATTCAAAAGAAATGACTAAAAATTGCAGAAAACTAAATGAACAACTAAAATTGAAATTCCAGTAGCAAAAGAAAAGAAAAATGCTCAATCTAGTTATCCTTCAATTTGATAATTGTCAATACAAAACCAATCCCTGGCAACGGCGCCATAAACTTGATATGCTGAAATTTGCCTCTCAACAATTTCCTTCCGGCAAGTGCACCAGATTGTCGTCAAGTAAAAACTCACTGTAGAGTAAGGTCGAATCCCACAGGGATTGGTAGATCGAGCAATTATAACTGAAGAATTATGCTAGTTGAGCGAAATCAGAATAAAATTGGTTTGCAGAATGTAAATTGGCGGGAAACTTAAATTGCAAGAAATTAAAGGAACAGAAAATTAAATTGCAGGGAATTAAAGTGACAAAATCTTAAATTGCTGGAAATTAAATGGGATCGAGGAATTAGCATGAAATTAAAGAGCAGAAAGTAAATAGAATGGGTAGATTAGAGATGGGGAATTCATTGGGATCAGGAGATGTATAATTCTCCGGATCAAATTGATTTTCATTTCTTTTGCAATCAATGCATTCATTGATCTCCTTGACAATCTTAGATGATTGGATACCAATTCCTTGGTTAATCAATTGCCCAATTCCTTGATTTAAGTGTTCATGGGAAAAGATGAAGTTTGGTCACCGATTATACCACACAAATTCATAGATCAAAATGTTGGTAGGATTACATTTCACTATATCCATCCAAGTCCAATCTAATCCAACGTGAGAAAGCATTTCTAGCATGATCTCCTCATTCCTCTTCCAAGATTCTGAGGAGATCCAATTATGAATAGCTTCTTTCCCAATATAACTATCCAATTGGATGAAGAACGAAAGCTTTCTAGCAAAATCAAGAGAAAAGAAAGAAGAAAATTAATGAAAACTAATATTGATCCATTGAATTACACAGAGCTCCTTAACCCAATGAAAGGGGTTCAGTTGTTCATAGCTCTCAAAATAGAAATTACAATTGAAAGAGACATTCTGAATTCCAAAATGCAGTAAGTAAGGAAAGCTAAAAGAAAAAATGGAAAAAAGGTAAAAAGGTCCTTTCTACTTTAAATTCTAAGCTATTTATACAGTTTCTTCTATTGATCTTCAAGCCTTGAATTGGACTTTTGGCCTTGATGGAATTGGGTTGATGATGGCTCCAATTGGTTTATCTTTTGTGTTGAGAAGAGATCTGCTTGAAATTTGGAATCCTGATGCTTCACGTTTGAGTCAACATTTGAGGGCCAATGTTGACTCAAACGCCATTTCAAACAAACCAGCAAAAAACCAAAAAGCTTATTGTCATTGGCATTTGACTCTACAATGGAGGGCCAACATCAGTTAACCCACGTGTACGTGTACCTTGCGCTTCTGCGCAAAGGGTCAAAAATGTTCATCCACACGTACGCGTGCTTCACACGTGCACGTGCATGGGGGGACGTTGGCTTCAGCGTTAGACCCCCAACATTCCCTCCAATGTTGGCGATTTCACGCGTACGCGTACTCTACGCTTGCGCGTGCATTGGTTTTTTTTCATCCATGTGTACGCGTCACTAATGCGTACACATCGATTCACAATTTTCAAATCTGAATTTTGGGCTGAGCATCGTGGATGTTGGAGGCTAGCGTTTGAGGTAATGTTGGACTCCCAACGTTCAATTTTTGACGCGTACGCATGACCATTGCGTACGCGTGGATGGTAATTTTTGCCATTCCACACATGCGCGTGATGCACGCTTGCGTGCGGATAACTATTTTTGCTTTTTTCACGCGTACGCGTCACTCAAAATTCACATAGCTCCAAAATTGAATTTTCATCACCACGTTGGGGGTAACGTTGGACCCCCAATGCTACCTCCAACATGAGCATCAGCCATGTTTACAGAGAGGTGCTCTGTTTCACTTCTAACGTTTGAGGCAATGTTGATGGTCAAACTTGGCCACCAACGTTGCTTCCTCTTCATCCTTTCCATGCTCTTTCTTCAACCTTCCTCCATGCCTTCCTTCACCTATCATCAACCAATAAATGCATCAAAGCTTTGCTAAAATCATCAGAATTCTTATCATTATTAGCATACAAGTAATCATAGCATAAATCATCGTGAAATTGCATCAAATTACTCATGGTTGAATGATAAACTCCAATTTTGTGGTTTATCTTGTGTTTAATTTGGGGGTTTTTGTCAATATTTTTCACACTTATTCACAAGAAATGCATGGTTTTGTGTTCACTTCCTAATATTGCTCCATGATAGAAAACATGCTTATTTTGCCTTAGAATTGCTATATTTTGATCATCTTTATTGCCATTCGATGCCGTGACGTATTTGTTGAGTGATTTCAGAATTAATAGGGTAAGAATGGCCTAGAAGAGAGAAAGAAAGCATGCACAAGAGGAAGGAACATGAAGATTTGGATTTTGGAAACTGCAGCATCGACGCGCACGCGTGGATGAGGATAGCTGGAAGCGGCGCGCAAGGATGGACACATCCGCGCAACCCAGAGAATTCCAACTGACGCGCACGCACACTTGGCGCGCACGCGTGGATCACAAAAGCAATCGGCACGCACGCGCGGGAAGCTGCACGTGACCTCATTAAAGGAAATCGTGCTTGGCGATTTCTGAGGCTCATTAGGCACAATTTCAAGTTGTTTCTGCATGAAAAAAGACCTAAAAATGCTAGGGAGAAAGTGGGATCAATCATTTTTACACTAAGACACATTTTCTAGTTTTTTTGGGTTCTTTGTTCTTCTAGAGAGAGAAACCCTTGTTCTACTCTAGATCTAGCTTTAATTTGATATTCCCTTGTTAAATCTGAATTGGATCTTGTTAATTACTAGTTTTGATTATTTAATTTGAATTCCTTAGTATAATTTTGCTTAGATCTTGTGTTAGTTTATGGATTCTTGTAAATTGTCACTTTATACCCATTGCATGAATGTTGTGAATCTTGACTTGTTGATGTTACATTGATGATTTCTATGATTAATTGTGTTGTTTGAGTGATTGTAAGTTGATATTTGTTAGTGGGTATTTGTTAATTTCAATTCAGTTGCAATTTGAACATGTCTTTTGTTAATGCTTACCATGTGTTTGATGAATTATTTACCTTGATTATGGAGTAGTTCATTTTACTCTTGGCTTAGGCCAAGGGAATTAGGTAAACTTGAGTCATTGGGTCTAATGGATTTGATGATTTGGGAACCCTTAGTGGTCAGTTTGATAGCCATTGACACTAGCCTACTACTAGGTTAATTAATAGTGAGGTTAGACCTTATGGGTGGATGTTGACCAAACCATTTAACATACTTCAAGTATAGAAGTAGACTTCATGGGTTTGGTTCCTCATAATTGTCAAGATATGGTTATTAGACAAGAATAGTGACCCCAATTCCCATGCCTAGCCAAGAGTTGCTTTTATTATTCATATTTGAAAACCCAAATTCTTTATTGTCTTGCTTTAGTTGTAGCTATTGTCTAGTTGAGAGTAGTTGAATGTTGTCTTCTTAGTTGAAATTGCTCACATCTTGCTTAGTTATTTGAATTAGTTTTTTGCACTTTAAGATTACTTGTTTGCTAATATTCCTAGTCTACTTTCTCGCTCATGACTTACAACCCCGGATTTCTAGCCAATGTTGAAGCACATGTTTGCCCATTCCTTGTGAGACAACCTGAGGTTTGAATACTTCGGTTATTTTATTGGGGTTGAACTTGTGACAACCAATTCCTTTCTAAATTTGATCATCGAGGATTGTTGTTGGTAGAGCTATACTTGCAACGTAACTTTATTGAGAAATTCTCTTTCGACATAGTCCACGGGTGTCCATCAAATTTTTGGCGCCGTTGCCGGGGAATGGTTGCAACATATGCCTTGATATTGGTTATGTGAATATGTGAATATTGTAGATAGTTTGTTTGCTTCCAATACTTTGCTATAGTTTAGCTTCTTTTATTTTTGTGCTTTGACTCTCAAGTTTGATGACTCGGTCTCAACCGAATTCTAGCTTAGCCGATTTTGATCCCGAGATTGAAAGAACTTTGTTACACACTCGGCAAGCTAGACGGCGGTTGGACTATACGGCTAGTACTTCGGCCTCTCTTGAGGAACATACCGAATCACTAGACGGTACCGAGAGTGACTTGGAGTCCGCTACTTCATATTCTTCTGTTGGCATTACTAATACATCTTTGCATCCTACAGGTGAACCATACATGGCGAAGCCACGCCGGATCACTTTACATGAGCAAGGAGCTCCGGATATTGTACTTCAACCATTGCAAGCAAGGTATCCTAACCTTGATCCAAACTTTGAATTGAAGAGTAGTTTGATAAATCTACTACCTAAGTGTCATGGGTTGCCGGGTCAAGATCCCATCTGATATCTAAAGGATTTTCAAGTTGCTTGTTCTACGGCTCGAAGGCATGGAGCCGATGAGGTGGCTATCATGGTTTTTGCCTTCCCTTTCTCTCTTGAAGTGCAAGCAAAGACATGGTTTTATTCGCTACCAGATGAGATTGCTACCAATTGGGATTTCTTGAGAAGAGAGTTTCTAGGTAAATTCTTCCCACCGGAGAAGACCGACTACGTCCGGAAGGAGATTTCGGGTATAATGCAAAGAGACCAAGAGAGTTTGTACGAGTATTGGTCTCAGTTTAAGAGGATATTGGAATCTTGTCCACACCATGGAATGAACACTCACTTGCTCATTAGCTACTTCACCAGATGTCTTTGTGTGGAAGATAGAAGATTGCTCACCGCTTCTAACGGTGGTTCTCTTTCGAAAAACAAGATGGAGGGAGAAGCTTGGAGTTTGATAAAGGATGTTGCCGAAGCTACACAACATACAAGGGTGAGAAGTAACCCTCTCAAGGGTGTGGTAGAACCATCCCCTTCCTAATCAAGCCTAATGAAAGCACTTGGGGATATGACCAACATCCTCACGGAAATACAAAAGGATCAAAAGGAATTCTACTCCATCCAAGCCGTCCAAGCTCCACCTCCAGTTTCTCAACTTGAAAGCCCTCCTAGGATTTGTGGTTTGTGCTCTAGCACTACACATTACACTGATCAATGCCATCAAATTCAAGAGGAACATGCCCTTGTAGTGGCCAATGTGAATTACAACAACCGTCTGACAAATCCCATTTGTAGGGTTTATCTTGTATTGAATTTAGGGGATTTTATCACCTTTTACCCACATTTATTCAATGAAATAGCATGGTTTTGTATATTCTCCTTTAATTGTGCTTAAGAGTGAAAACATGCTTTTTAGGACTTAAAATAGCTAAATCTAATTCTCCTTGATTCCATTAGATGCCTTGATATGTTTGTTAAGTGATTTCAGATTTAGGAGGCAAAGATTGGATCAAGGGAATGAAGAAAGAAAGCATGTTTTAGGAGCCATGTGGGCCCAATCCAACTCATTTCTGATGCTATTTAAGTCAAGTATTGAAGGGAAATCAATATACTTTTAGATACTTTTGATCATTAGCTTAGTTTTAGGAGTTAGAGTTAGTTTTAGAGAGGGAAGCTCTCACTTCTCTCTAGGATTAGGAATTAGGGTTAGATTAGGATCTCATAGTTCTAGGTTCAATTCAAGTCTCCTTCTACTTCTACCTTCAATTGATGATTGCCACACTTTGGTTCTTCTTTCTATCCCTATCCTCTTGTTGTAATTTCTCTTATTTTGTTTCTAGGTTTTGTAATTGAGATATTCTTGTTCTTTTGTTTTCTTCTAATAATGCAATTTGAGATAATTCATGTGATTGTGATATTGTTGATTGTTGTTTTGTTAATTCTTTGTAATTGTTGGTTGTTGATTCCTTTTATTCTTACAAATAAAAATGCTTTCTTTCATTACCCTCCAAGTGTTGGCTAGAGTAGGATTTTATGTTCTTGGCTTGAGAAGGTAACTTAGGATTTCTTGAGTCACTAGTGTCCAATTGA